>NC_087171.1:17963266-18088266 GCF_035594125.1 Scylla paramamosain | reverse complement strand
ATATATATATATGTATGTGTGTGTGTGTGTGTGTGTGTGTGTGTTTACCGTTCAAGCTTCCTCCTAAGGATCACACCTAGCGAATTTTTATTTCTGTCGCCTACTTTTGTTCAAAATTGGATATCTTAGTATGAGATAGAGACATTTATATAAACATAGTTGCACACACACACACACACACACACATACACACACATTTTTGTTTTTTTCCGCATAAGTTTATACATCTGAGTGCTTGTTATACTGAAATATATAAGAACTTAACAATCAGTTTACAATGATACGATCGTATGAGAAGGTGTTACCTCGCACACCGCCGCCAGGACGGCCAGCAGAGCCAAGCGTGGTCCTCTCATGTTGGCTGAGACATGGAATCCACATACTCGTTCCTCTTTATATATCAGAAATACTGCGCATCCCCGATCATCCAAACTTTAATTTCAGCGCATCCTTGAAAAGCGTCAATTATCCTCATTCCCCGTCCCACTATTCATGTTTCAATATAGGCTTTCTTTATATATGCGTCCATTTTATTAAGCAAACACACACGCACAAAATTAAATAAAATACCGTGTGTGAATGAACACTTACGTTGCGTAAAATTAATTTGTTACTCAAATATTATATTTTTCTTCATCTTGAGATGACATAAAAATTAGTAAGACACGCGCTTTTTAGTGTGGTAATGTGATGATCTGTTTTTGTTGGACACTTTTGATCAGCTCTTCAGAACCGTGCCCTACAGTGTCACCTTCGCCAGTTTTGTTCCTCCTCTTAGTGGCTAACTCCATACATGTCTGTATCCGTATTTGTATGGAGTACGGTTCGCATACACGACTCTCATAATACAAGTTGATTTTCCCATATGGGGAGGATCAATTCGAAGCTCAGCATTTCGCCTCATCATATCACCTCCTCTCAATGCCCCAGTGCTGCAGCTCTTGCTATGCTAATGTCATTTCCATGCTTAATGCTCTCCTGAATTTGCTATCTATATATGGCTCCCTGTCATCCGCGGGCTTCCTGCACATTTTTTTTTTCCCTACTCATTTTCATTCATATTCTCTCCATATTACTTATGTAAGTGTTAACCAGCATTTCCGCTATATCGTTCACTGGACACTCTGGAACTCAAAGCCTGTTTCTGTTTTCGTCCTTTCTACGACAAGACTGTTTCAAAAGAGCAATATTGAGATATTTCCACAGCTGATTTGGCTACACTTTTGGGGAAAGTTTTTGTTCTTGGTTGTTGGGAGCAGCAAATAGAGGACACATTTTTTTCTCTCCTTTTTTTTTTTTTATGTTCTTAGCCAGTCTCCTTGAAATCAAAAATCAAATGAATAATAATAATAATAATAATAATAATAATAATAATAATAATAATAATAATAATAATAATAATAATGATAAAACTAACTTTCAGTGTATACAGCTTCTACCTTCTGTCAGTGAAGAAATAAATACCTGAATATTGGCACGGTATGAAGAGTCATTGATTGATGAGCTTGCATGTCGGCAGTAGAGTGAGAGCAAAGATGGACTGATGTCACTGGACTTTCCTTTGTTGAAACTGAAAAAATAAAATCGGTCATTCTTCAGACAAAATGGAGTCCTTGTTACCAGTTAATACACACACACACACACACACACACACACACACACACACACACACACACACACACACACACACACACACACACACACACACACAAATACAGACACACACACACACACACACACACACACACACACACACACACACACACACACACACACACACACACACACACACACACACACACACACACACACAAAATATATTACATAAAACCCGCTTGGATTTATGTATGTCTGCACATGTAACAATAAAAAAAAAATATATATATATATATATATATATATATATATATATATATATATATATATATATATATATATATATATATATATATATATATATATATATATATATATATATATACAAACATTCTCTCTCTCTCTCTCTCTCTCTCTCTCTCTCTCTCTCTCTCTCTCTCTCTCTCTCTCTCTCTCTTTCTCTCGTGGGGGAGGGTCACAATGGTGACCTCCAAAATGTAAAAAGACTGCCATTCCCAGCATAATAGAAGTAATCTTCCATCATAAATAGGTTCGTTAACAACACTTAGTTTGTGTCACTTAGTCGGGAGATATGTGTTGGGACAGGTGGGCTGCGTACACAGCGATGCTTTAGTACTGCAGCCATTACCGAATTGTGGGTAAAGAGACTTGGTACTCTTCCTCAGAAAGCTTATGTTTAGATTTACTAATGTCATCATTTGCGCTCCATGTTCTTCCTCGTTTTTTTTTTTTTATATAAAAGAATGTGACCAGTTCTTCTAACTTTGCTTAGACTTATGACATCCCATTTGACACCTTCTAGTCAGTGTGTGTGTGTGTGTGTGTGTGTGTAATAAACATCGATCCCTTAAAGCAATATTTAGTGTTTCAAAGACAGATAAACCCTGTATAATCTTATTTCACTTCATTGATTACATAAAAATCGATGCTTTATATCGCTTGATATATTTTTCCTAAGCGATTTTTTTCTTTTTTTTTATTGCAGAAAGTTGTTTGGTTGTCGTTAAATACTGAATGCTGCCATCTACATTTATTTGTCATTCACTGGCAAAGGGAGCTATTCGCTCTAGATCTGACTGCAAAGTTTGTCAACCAAATACCGTAGTTCTTTTATCGGCACTGACAAATCACTGATCGCCGATGTGCTCCACTTTATCTAAACACCGCAGAAAACCACTAGAGTATATGTAGCTAGGTTTCCGCCCAGATCATACCACTTTTGAATCTTACCGGAGATACTACGTTTTATTTACTAATGGTTTGTGAGGGAATTTTATCAAGCATCTTATGGAAATCTACATAAATGACATCTACTGATCTACTTTTATTGTACACTTAGAAACAAATAATAAAGAGAGGTCAAGTTAGTCAGTCAAGCAGGGACGTTTGCTAGCATTATGTAAACGATTTACTATATTGTTATACTACAAGAAATTTACATACAACTTTTCCATTATTATTAACGTAAATAAGGGAAGATGCTTAAAAGTCCAAGTGCCTTCTGTCGGTAGTTGATATATATATATATATATATATATATATATATATATATATATATATATATATATATATATATATATATATATATATATATATATATATATATATATATATATATATATATATATATATATATATATATATATATATATATATATATATATATATATATATATATATATATATATATATATATATACATATATTACACTATCTTCTCGTTTTAAAAGTGTGTTTAAAAACTATAACATTTTTATGGGAAACTGAATAAGAAAGCACCTTCAGGAAATTGATGTCTTTTTTGCATCAGTCCCCTGTGATCCAAATTCTTTAAGACTTCACGCTCTGTACGGAGACAACTTATCTCACTATATTGCTAATCATACACACGCAATGGGATAAACAATAGCTTGTAATAATCGAACATGAAATATGGCTTAATCTTTGTATTCTACATCAAGAAGTTTTGGCCGAGCTGACTTAGACGACAATAACGACACTATTTTAAAAGTTGAAATGGAAGCAGACATTTAGATAAATGGAAAATACATATATAATCTTAAATTTGTTAACAGTATTGTGAATCTAGAAATGGGCTGCAATAAGTGATTCTTCACAGTGAAAACTAGAAAGATTCTGAAAGCAAACATGAAAATAAGTGCTTATAGCATGAAACTGAAAGAAAAGAAGGTGAAATGATGTATTCAAAAGCCCAGATCCAGTCACGCATCTGTATTACATATATATTTATGCATGACTTTAGTTTATGGTGAATCCGAGATGGATACGTCAAGCTGCTGATGATGATGGTGATAGTCAGCTGATAGTTACATAGTAGTCAGCTGATTATCATCTGAAACGCGTTTCTCTCAAGATAGTGGGTGATTTTTTTTTTTCTGTGTCTTAGAAATCGAAGTTTGCTTTTTTTATTGGTATCTTAGATGATGTTGTTAAGTGGTTGTCATTTTTTTTAATATTGTGTAGCATTTAACATACCAGCAAAAGCAAAGAAGTTTTCTTGAACAGCAGTGAGCGCGGTGCGCAAAGTATGATAAGACTAGGTCATAAGAACTGCCGGAGTGGTGAAAAGTGGCATGACTGAAGGGCACTTTTGTAATTATTCTTGTGTTGATGGTGATAGTGGGTAAATTAATCCTTTGCATTGTACAATTCATAAATTGTGCAAAATTGTGATTGATAATCGTTTGAGGATTCATTTCCCTTTAAGTGAGAGTAACTACAGGATTAGGTGATCACTGTGCACTTAAGATCATTGTTCCATTTTCTCATAATCATCACCCTCAATCTTCTCAAGAATGTCGGCGGCCGTCGGTTGAGGGGTGGGCGTAACCAAGATAGAATCCTTAAACCCACCAAGCATACTGTAAGTGGGTTTGGTGTGTGTGGCTAGACAGGCAGCTTTATTTTCCGTATTCCCAGGCTCAGGAAAGCAGTGTGGTTATTTCCTCGTGCTTTTTTTCGCAAGGAATGGGCACAGATATACAGCAGCGGGAGGAGGGGAGGTGGTGCGAGCGCTTCGGCTGATCCTGCCCGGATTTACAGGTCCTGTGCGGCTACCCCACCACCTTGCCAACACACACACACACACACACACATATTAACCCAACATCCGAGGCACCCGAACTATAACAATATTAAAGACCTTTTTTTTACCTTTACAGTATTAGATGCCTAAGGTCATTCCATTTCACTGCCTACTAGTTTGACTTAAGGTTCTAGTCTTTGTTTTTTTATATGATTTAACCTATCACAAATTAGTTTTTTTTTTATCCATAACATTAGGAAAAGATAGATTAATAAAGTAGGTAATTCTTTATAATAGGTCTGTCCTCCAGTTCTTCCCCCATCCCCCAAATCCCTCAAACAAACCTGGAAAAACAGGGTTTTAGGGTAGGGGAAGCCAAATTAGGAGATTCATGAAAAGCCCAAGAATGAGATGCCATATTTTGAAAACAGGAAATTTCTAGCTTAACCTAACTTTACCTAACCTAAATAAGGCAGGAGGGGGTGTGCTTTGGAATTTCCAGAGTATACCAGAGATAGAAATTAATGATTGAGAATGCTGGTTAATGCTTGCATTAGAGAGGTGGACAGAATAGGGATGAAAGAAAGAAGAAAATCTTGTGCAGCGAGGCCATGGGAGGAGTGGAGGCATACAATTAGCAAGATTTGGTACATCCTTCTTTAATTACTAATCATACTGAGACATCTTTACTTGTTTTATACCTACCTTCAATTTTTAAATTGGGTAGAAATTGCAAAATATATTATTTTCTTCCGTAATTTTCCTGTAGATGGTTATAAAATTTTCATTCATTGCTTTTAATGCTGCAAATTGATTCATATCACAGAGAAAGGGTTAAATCATACACAATTTGAATAAGAGAGTGGTATGGAAGGTGTTTGAAGCCAAAACCCCAGTACATTATATATATATATATATATATATATATATATATATATATATATATATATATATATATATATATATATATATATATATATATATATATATATATATATATATATATATATATATATATATATATATATATATATATATATATATATATTGCATTTTCAAATTACAGAGTGGTGACTGCATGCAACTGGTGGAGGATACACTTGGAGCTGGCATAAACAATGGAAAACCAGGTTGAAGAATGTTTGTTGTTTGTGAATAGAATATAAGGAAATATAGTAGGGTTTGATCATATTACACACACACACACACACACACACACACACACACACAGGAAAATATAGATATATTTTCTTTCCTTGAAACTGTAATAAAAATATTCTGCAGAACTTTCAATTCATATGTAGAAAATTCTGATTTAAAATATGCTTAGGTCAACTTCACCATGATAGTATTTTTTGGCTTTTGTATAGATTTTTTTTTTTGGGAGGGGGGGGCAGGAGAGGGGAAATTAATGGGGCTATGCAGGCTGTGGTGCCATAGCCTCTAGTGTCCTGAAGATTCAGGTTGAACATAAGTTAGTTGGTCAGATTTTGGTGAGATGTCTTCCAGAAGAAAACTGTGGTGTGCATGAGTGTCTATGAGTGCCAGGCTGTAGTCTTAGGAAGCACCCAAGAAGTCTGTTAGTGTTAGTCTGTGGATGTGAAGTGATGCTATAGTGAATCTTTAAGATCACTTCATCTGGTCACTATCGATAATGAAAATTTTCCCTCCCACACCTGCCATACAATCAAAAGTTATTTCTTAGAAGAAAAGGCCAATAGAGGAGCTTTAATTGAAGGTGAGGGTATTCTCAGATCATCCTAGGCACAGCACAAGTAGATTTGGTAGGACAGTGGAAAGCCAAATCCCCAAGAGGCCCACACCTAAACATTCAGTACAAAATAGATTTACTATTGTAAGTCAAGGAGAACTGGTTGTCATTTTATGCAAGGAAATTTTTTCTTCTTCTGACATATCCTCAAAATTAATTTTAGACATACAAACACTGTAATGAAAATGATTTAGAAAGGCTGTAGGTAGTCATTTGATTACTTAGGTGCTACAAAAGATATTTGACAATATTCAGTTACTTGAAGCTTCTGCTTGATGTTGGAAATGTGTGATGGTGTGTATTACAGGAAGCTGGGCTGGATGTGAGTGTGGAGGACAGGCTTTGTGTGGTGAAGTTCAATCGGCCACGCAAGAAAAATGCTCTTCGTGTTAAAGTGAGTAGTTCAGCTTCCATTTGTATGTGTTCCTATTAGCTAGTAAACTTGTGTATTACATGTATGTATAAGCTTGCATAAAGTTTCTCTTTTACATGCATATGATAGCTATGGTATTCACAGTAGAGTAAGTTTGTGTGCTATTGATGTGTTGATTTCTTATTAAAGGATAAATTAGCATGTACAGTACTACATACACTGGTCCCTTATAGAATAAGGATTTCTTATATGCATATTGGGTTACCTAATGACTTAAAAACTGAGTTTCCATAATACAGATAATTTGGATTTTTGCTTATTTGCTTTTTGCCTGCCTCACTCCAGTGTTGTAAGTTTTGTTAATGTTCCAGTTTGGTATTTTATAGTGTAGGATGAATTATTAACTAGGTAAAATCTGTTTTACTCATTAAGAGATCTTGTTTTTTCTGCACAGAACAGAGGCAGATGCAAACTGCAGAGTTGAGACATTGTAGCTGTAAAGGAGTGAGGGCATCAATCTTGTTTCTTTGTGTGCATATGTGTGTGTATGTGTGCACTTGCTGAAATCCAGATAAACAAGCTATGTAAAAATGTGTATAATACTTTTAGATCATGAATAAGGTTAATTTTTGTACAGGAGTATAGAGCCCTGATGGCAATACTTGATCGTGCTGCTGAGAACCCAGGTGTAACAGTGGTGGCTGTGACAGGAGAAGGGGACTACTTCACAGCTGGTAATGACTTTATTGACAGTCTTGAAAACACGAGGTGAGTTTATTCCCCTGCCAGCCTGTTGTGTGTGTTGTTTTCTTGATGATCATAAAAACATGATCAAATTCTAGTGATGATTATTATAATGATGATTTTTCAGAAATGATCAATCCAGTGCAGAAGGAACTGAAGTTTGGGAGAAAGGAAGTTCATCTGGTATAAATTCATTCAGAGAGTAAGTAGTTAATGTAGTGGTATTTGTGTATTATCACTGAAGTCCTCTTACGTCAGTGTGTGTGTCTGTGTGTGTATATTTACCTAGTTGTATTTATCTAGTTGTGGTTTATGGGAGGGGAGTAATCTCATAGTATCCCATCTCTATATCTATCTAGTTTGGTCTTAAAAACACTGAAAGTTTTGGCAATTACAACGTCTTTACTGAGTTCATTCCATTTGTTCACTCTTCTGTGAGGAAAACTATACTTCTTGATGTCTCTTCTACAGTTAACTTTCTTCAGCTTATTGTGTCCCCTTGTACTCTGTGTGTCTAAATTTATAAATGGTATTTTCCATAACATTTATCATTCTATAGATGTTTATTAAATCTCCTCTCTCTCTCTCTCTCCTATTTTCAAGGGTAGGAATTTCCAACATTCGTAATCTCTCTTCATAGGTCGATTTACTCAACTTTGGAACCATCTTAGTGACTGCTCTTTGTACTCTTTCTAATTTTATAATATTCCTCTTTGTATGAGGAGACCACAACACTGCTGCATATTCCAATCTTGGTCTTATCATGGAGATCAACAGCTTTTTTATCATTTCTTTATCCAAATATGAGAATGCCAGTCTTACTCCTTTTAACAAATTCATTGTCTCCAGTAATTTTATCAGTGTGTTTGTCCAGAGTCAAATTTTCAGTAACTGTTACTCCCAAATCCACAACCTGGAAGATTGTGTCAAGTATATAGATGGAGGAATTGAATTTTTATGGCATTGAATATTACAAGTTTGCTCTGCCCAGTCAAAAAAATTTAGATGAATCAGAAGTCAGGCATTGTCTGGCTCCCTTATGTGAGCTGTTTACTTTCTGAAGGGTAGGACATCTACGAAAAGATGTGAAAAAGTGGTATCATCTGCCTAGGAGTGGATAGGACAAGAAGTTTGGTTTAGATCATTGATGAATAATTGGAAGAAAGTGGATGACAGGACAGAACCCTGAAGAACACCACTGTTAATAAACTTAGGAGTAGAATAATGACCATCTGCCATAGCAGCAATAGAACAGTCAGAGAGGAAACTTGAGATGAAATTAGAGAGGATAGAAAATGTAGGATGTTCATTTGGAAATCAAAGCTTTGTGTCAGACTCTATCAAAAAGTTTTGATATGTCTAAGGCAGTAGTGAAAGTTTCACCAAAATCTCTAAAAGAGGATGACCAAGACTCAATAAGGAAAGCCAGATCACCAGTAGAGTGGTCTCGACAGAACCCATACTGGTGATCAGATAGAAGGTTGTGATGTGATAGATGTTTAAAAATCTTCCTGTTGAGGATAGATTAAAAAACTTTAGAGAGGCAGGAAATTAAAGCAATAAGACAGTAGTTTGAGGGATTAGAGCAGTCAGCCTTTTTAGGAACAGGTTGAATATAGGCAAACTTTCAGCAGGAAGGAAAGGTAGATGTTGATAGACAGAGTTGGAGGAGTTCGACAAGGCAAGATAGTACAAGCATGGAGGCACAGATTTGGAGAGGATTTAGGCTAGTGAGGGCATGGAAAACATCACCACAAAGAATCTTAATGGGTAGCATGAAGTAGTCAGAGGGTAGAGGAGAGGGAGGAACAAGCCCTGAATCATCCAAGATGGAGTTTTTAGCAAATGTTTAAGCAAAGAGTTCAGCTTTAGAGACAGATGAGATAGCAATAGTGCCATCAGGTTGAAATAAAGGAGGAAAAGATGAAAAAATAAAGATATTGGGTTGGTGCCAGAAATCACGAGGGGAGTTCGATCCTGAAAGATTTTGACACTCTATTAGTGAAGGAGTTTTTGGCTAGTTGGAGAACAGATTTAACATGATTCCGAGCAGAAATATAAAGTGCATGAGATTTAGGTAATGGAAGCTCAATTACCTTTTGTGGGCCACATCTCTATCATGTATAACACAAGAACAGACTGTGTTAAACCAAGGTTTGGAAGGTTCAGGGTGAGAGAAAGAGTGAGGAATGTATGCCTCCATACCAGACACTATCACCTCTGTTATGCATTGAGCACACAGAGATGGGTCTCTGACAGGGGGAACAGTAGTCATTCCAAGGAAAATCAGCATAATACCTCCTCAGGTACATCCAATTAGTAGAGACAAAATGCCAGAGGCACCTCCACTTGGGGGTATCCTAAGGAGGGATTGGAGTAATAGGACAGTATACAGATATGAGATTGTGATCAGAGGAGCCCAGTGGAGAAGACAGGGTGACATCATAAGCAGTAGGATTAGAGGTGAGGAAAAGTCAAGAATGTTGGGCATATCTCCAAGACAGTCAGGAATGTGAATATGGTATTGTACCAGTTGCTCTAGGTCATGGAGGATAACAAAGTTAAAGGCTAGTTCACCAGGATGGTCAGTGAAGGGAGAGGAAAGCCAAAGCTAGTGGTGAACATTAAAGTCTTCAAGAATGGAGATCTCCGCTAAAGGGAAGAGAGTCAGGATGTGCTCCACTTTGGAAGTAGGTACTCAAAGAATTTTTATAGTCTGAGGGGTTAGGGGAGAGGTATATGGCACAGATAAGTTTAGTTTTAGAGTGACTCTGTAGTCATAGCCAGATGGTGGAAAAATCAGAAGATTCAAGAGTGTGAGCACGAGAAAGTTAGGTCATTATGCACATAGATGCGACATCAAGATTTGGATTGAAAATGAGGATAGAGAAAGTAGGAGGGAACAGAAGAGGGGCTACTGTCAGTTGCTTGAAACACATGTGTTTCAGTCAGGAAAAGATGAAGTTTAGTAGAGGAGAGGTGGTGCTCTATAGATTGAAAATTAGATCTAAGGCAACATATGTTGCAGAAATTAATGAAGAAAAAGTTGAGAGGGGTGTTAAGACACTTAGGGTCAGTAGCAGATGAGCAGTCTGACCTGGGGACATTTGTGGTCCCCACCCCAAACGAGGCTACTGTAGGAGTCGCCATATTGATTTTAGGATTTTGAGTGAAAGATGTATATATAATTAGGTGCATGTAGTTTTGTGTGAAGGAAGAGAGTTGTCTTTAGAGGACAGGCTGTGACTGCCCCCTTGTGTCGTGAGACACAAAGGGAAATGTTCAGTGAGGTCACAGCTGGGTTATTGATGAGTTTACAGCACCCCCTGATCCAGTGCTTTAGATCTCATTGGGAGTAATGATTGCTTTGGCAGGTGTCTACTACCTACTCCTGTGTGTGTGTGTGTGTGTGTGTGTGTGTGTATGTGTGTGTGATCATATTTATCATATCAAGATTCAGCAGATTTCCCTATTTTAGTATTTTCTTGTTAAATGAACAGTGCATTTTAAGTAGATGATTTAAAGAGATGGCCAGTTTTATAAAAAAATAAATAAATAAATAAAAATATAAATAAATAAATAATAAAATACAGTAAAGGACAAATTTTGCTAAATACTCCATTATGTTTTTCTCTTTTCAGCTTTATAACAGCTCTGGTCAACTTCCCAAAGCCCTTGGTGGCTGTCTTAAATGGACCAGCAGTAGGCATGGGAGTCACTATTCTGCCACTCTTTGATCTTGTCTATGCATCAGACAAGGTAAGACCCATAATAATGAGATGGGTTCCTCATCTTAGGTGCTATCTTTTATGGGTGACAGTGAATGTTAAATGTGTATGGATGCATTCGGTGGCTATAATGGACTTCGATGTGGATCTTTAGTCACCTTTAACCTAATACCAGTATAAACTGTGTAAGCAAAAACTAACTTTGCATTCCATTTTCAGGCTACATTTCATGCACCCTTTGTACAGTTGGGTGTTGTGGCTGAGGGCTGCTCTTCCTACACCTTTCCACGTCTCATGGGTATGGGAAAGGCAGCTGAAGTTCTTCTGTTTGGGAAGAAGGTTTGTAACACACACGGCTTCTACTCCCGAAAGGCCATTAAAGTCATATCTTTTCAAATGAGGAACAAAGCCTATCCATGCACACAACAGACTGGTTGGAAGAACATTGTCATTGCATTCCCTGCATGTTGTAAAAGAAGACTAAAAAGTACACAGAATGAGGACTGAGGACTCCATCCTCTATATCTTTATTCCTACAGAAGGGCAAGATGTGCTATTCCGTCAAAGTTGAAGAGGATGTAATTTCTTTGTATCAGAGAGACCAGTCTTGGGCAAAAATTCATTAAACAGTCTGCTCACAATGCCATTTCCTAAAATAAATAAAAGAACTGGAAACAAGAAATCATCAATTTAGTTTCTGAGGTGACTTGATATTCCCCTTTTGAGACTATGTAAGTCGTAAGTAGGAGGAAAACAGAAACAGGAAGAGTTCCAGAGTTTGCCTGTAAATAGGATGAAAAGTAAAGATACTGGCTAATTTTTTCATTAGTAAGATGGTTAGAATGTTTGGCACTTATGCTTCTATTTCATGGTTTTATAATTATGAATTGTTGAAGACTGCTGCATCCTTCCATCAGCATAATTCAAGCCATCATCTTACATGTGATCCCACCACTGCCACCACTTGTAAGATGATGACTTGGATAATACTGAGGAGGGGAAGGAAAACCCTTTGGGTCTTTCTTCATTATATACAGTATATTGAGTTATGATAGATTGTGTTAAAGCTTCTGTCTGATCTCCTCCTTTAACTATCTTCAGGCCCCTACTGGTGTCACACCTCTTGCTATCTAACATTATTTCCATGGTTATTGCTCTTATGAACTTGGTAATTGCATGCCTCTTCCCATTTTGTAGCCCTCTCACACTTATTCACTTTACTAATAGAAGAGTTACCCAATATCTTCATCCTTCCATTCCACTAACAGGTGAACCATGGAACTTTAAGGATGTTTCAGTTTTTCCCTTTTATAACTTTAATTGATTCAAAGAGGAGGTTATCAAGACAGTTCATGAATTAAGCTAGCCCATCCATTTTGACCTTTTTTTATCTCAAATATGATCAGCTGACAGCAAAGGAGGCTTCTGACCGAGGTCTGGTGACAGAAGTGTTACCTCATGCAAGTCTCCACCAGGTTTGGCCAAGAATACGTGAATATGCCAAGTTCCCCCTGAAAACTCTTCTTACAGTCAAGGAAATGATGAGAGCTAATGATCGGGAAACTCTAGTTAAGGTGAGTGTGTTTTTGTTTGGCACTACAGCTGCAAATTACTATAAAATAATATACTCTCATAGACTGTGGAGCAGCAGTTTTGCTGAGGGTATGTGTATCACTGTCTTTGGGTGATGCTCTTAGCTGATTGACCCACATGTTCTCACTTGTTATCAAACATGACTTTGTATTCCTGGCAAGAACTTAGACTTATTTGCAAGACAGCACAGGTAAAAATCATCTGGTATGCAATGAATATATAACAATTGTCATAAGAATTCAATTTGCTAATGTTTTAAAACAAGTTGAGAATATGTATGCCAGTCAGCTGTCCAGTGGCAGTCTTGCTATATTTGCTGTGTCAGTGTTCATAGCACATACATACACCAAAGTCATTCCAAGTACAAATTCAGCATCTGTGAATTTAAATTTTCTGCTAATTGATTTGATTAGTTGATATTTTAAAGTAAAATACATTTCATAAGTGTTTTGCATTTGATATGCTCATTTGGTATGTGTGAAAGATGAAAGAATGAATGATATACATAATCAAATGTAACACTTTCAGATTCTTGGGTCATGTTAATAGAGGTGGTGTAATGAATAGGAATGAACAAATGAGATGATTAAAGATGTACGATAGTTGTAATGGATGCTGTGTGCAAAGAAAATGGCTCCCAAAAATGGGAGTTCTGAGGGTTGGGTTGCCTGAGAGAGAAGAGGGATAAGTAATTGAAGATGATGAAATGTGCATGAGTGGCAGGAACAAATGAAGATTTCCTCCTTTGTCTCCCCTTTGAGGTGGTTTCAAGGAATCTTCACAGGTTAGACCAGATTAGATTAGGTTACTCATGTGATCAAAAAGTATGACATATTTCCCCTATGATAGAGAGAACAACTTGGCTAGTCTATTGCATGTGGCAGACTACAATATTGCTTTTTAATTTTGTTCAGTTTATATTTTGAGATTCTCTACCTCAGAGCAGTTCCTATTTTCCTTGTCAGTGCTAATTTTTACAAACCTTTCAGGTCAACATCATGGAAATGGAGTATCTTAAGAAAGCAGCAAGGAGTGAAGAGGCTTTTACTGGGATAATGAACATGTTTGCAAAGAAATCAAAGCTATAAAGAATCATAAATTATAGAAGTGAGTTGGATATTGGGTTCTTATAATTCCTTCCTTAGCATACTTCATAATTAATACAATTAGTCACTATTTTTATTGTGGATTTCATTAATATTTTAAAATAAGGTTATTTCATCATTTTGAGTATAGTTGCTTAGAGAAATCTTATTTTGTTAGTGTTTTTAATATTCCTATTTTGGGAAATGTAAAATATGTAAAATAGTAAAATAGTAAAAAATATGGCCAGTAGTCATAATTGACTCGAAGATAACTCAAACTAAATTACATTACCCTATAAAGTTTCACACTTGCTTTCTTCTGAAGGTTGCATAGTGCTGAAGTTGAGAATCACAAAACACTGGAAAAATGCTTATTTATTCCAGCCACATGACCCAGAACTGCATGTGTATGTTTTTTTCCTCACATCCAGCATGAAGCAGCAGTGCAGCAAACCAGTGCCATGGCATCTAAAACTGTGTGAGTAGGTGTGTTTTGTCCTCCCATCTGGGGTGATGCAGCACCATTACATCCAAAACTGTGTGTGTGTGTGTTTTGCCCTAACATTTGATGTGACAGTACTGCAGCCATGCAGCACCATTGCATCTAAAGCTGTGTGTGTGTGTGTTGTCTTTACATCTTGTAAAACTGTTTATATTCTCAAATCTGGTGTGACACAGCATTGGAGCAGTGCAGCACCATCACTTCCAAAACTGTGTGTATTGTCCTTACATCTGCCACAGCACTGAAACACATTTGTTTGTGTTTTTTTGCGTTGCAGCAGCACCATCACTGGCCTTCTTCTACCCTTCTCTTGCATGCAAGCTGGCATGACTAGTGTTGCAACTAACAAGAAGTGGTTTATCCACATGAAAAATTTGTATGTTCACGTATGTGAACTATGCACTGAAATACATTTACAACATATAGTACACATGTATTTATTTTTATTGTGATGCCAAGGGTAGGAATGTGTGACCCCTACACGACAAAAGCACAAAACTTGGGGAGGTAATGTGCATGTCAGGATGGTCAGAATTTAGGACTTGGTGTGAAACTCAAGGATCACAAAACTCATATACTGTGAAACTCATGGGGGTACTATAGGCAACTCTTACTCAAGCATATTTGAGCAAGTTGAACTGTGCCTTTTCATGTAAAAAAAAAAGCCACACACACATATACACACACACACACACATTAAAGTTGCTGATCACCTTTGTTGGCTGAACTATAAGGTAAAAGCTCCCAAAGTCATGTCCATACCTACTAGTTTTTCCTAGGTGAACAGTTGCTTTAAGCATGACAGGAGGCTCATGCATTTTTGGCTGCATAAGGAATCAAACCCTTGTTATTTCTCCTGTGAGGTTTCTGGGTGAATAGTTGGTTGTAAGTAAAGAAATAGTGTGTAATTTATTTTATTTTTTTTCAAAAAAGTATTGGAAACTCCTTTATATATTTACTAATACACATCTTTCATAGCATTAGAAGAAATGCCAATCAGTTTTCCTTACATCCTTCAGCAGACAGACTGTAAAAGCAACACCTTAAACCAAACACCCATTTTTAAATATGCCTGCCTCAGGGACACTACTAGCAGGCCTTTTGCTTCTTTGGAGCTGGAGGTGGCATTAAGTCTTCATCTTTTTTCTTGTAACCTTCAGTGTCAAGGAATTTAAGGAGAATATCCTTTGTTACAGGATGCTTTATGCTGTTGCAAACCGCTGGAAGAAAAGGTAGTGTTAGGCAATGCATTGTTTCATAACATACAAAATATAAATTGGCTAGTGCTTTATTTTCTGTACTAAATAAGCTTGAGAGAAGAATAAGGAAATGTAGTTTTCAATGAAAATTGTCACAAAATGAAATAACAGAACTTAAATATTTCAGTGTAGTTTAACAAGTCTTGGGCAAGAATATTTTTATTTATCTTGAGATAGAGCTAAAATAAGTTAAAGATATGTAATTCTTTGAGAAATTAATAATTAAGAATAGTGCTTGCACATTCCCCAATGTAAAAGCTAAGAGGGCAGAGCAAGAGGTCTGGGAAATAGCCATGTACTTTTATTTCCTTCCTTTAATGAAGATCTTAGCTTGGTACATATTATTAATTTGTTGCACAACAGTGGATGTCAGTTATGGTTGTAAATGTACAGTGGGTCTGTGAGCTGTTGAGAGAGAGAGAGAGAGAGAGAGAGAGAGAGAGAGAGAGAGAGAGAGAGAGAGAGAGAGAGAGAGAGAGAGAGAGAGAGAGAGAGAGAGAGAGATTGTGCATGCATTAAGCTGGATACTGTGAAAAATATATAATTATCATCCTTATTATTATTATCATTATCGTCATCCCTGAGTTTTAGGATGTTGTGACTCAATCACACTGCAGTCACAATACCTAGTATGCATGGTTGTTTCACTTTCCATAAGATTGGGTTAAGAACAAATCTTCATACTTTGTATTGTGGGAAGTAACCAAGAGGGGGATTGGGATCCTCCTCCTCTGTGTAAGCTCCCTTTAATAAGACAAAATGAAGAGGGAGAAGAGAAATTAAAGTATACGTGTGTGGATGGGCATCTTGTCTTGGGCATATCAATTTATTGTTTGTTGGATACTGTACATAGAGGATCCATTTAGCAGTCAAACTCTCTTCCAAGACCTGGATGATACTGAAACAGACAAGTAGCTGCAAACACAGCATAATCAGACAAGGTACAAATATATCTAACTTACCTACAGCAGTTGTGTAGCTGTTGGGAAAAGACTTATCTGTCCTCTCCCTCATGAAGACCCATTGTCCTTTATCAAATTTACACTCAATTATCCTGTTGTTGTACTCCCGCAAAGCCTTGGTGGCTTTCATCATGGCAAGTGGCTGGTCCAGACCCCCAACCCATAGCTCCCCAACTGTTTCTGTCAGCAACCTGAAAAATGCAGTGTTAAGTGAATATAAGGAAGTTTGGACCATTTGTGTATGAAGATGAGTTGAGATGAGTAAATTTCTTTCTAACACTCTTAGTCATGGATCAATAAGTAATTAAATTGTGAATGTGGATGGCATCTGACTGGGAGGATTAGTTACTTTAAATAAAACGGTCATGGAAACTATCAGTGCTTAAATGAAACCCAAAACCTCCAGTGATTATGCAAAAATTAATAATCATACAATTTAATCATCATATGACTCATGGAGGTTTTATTTTATACAAGCAAACTAATGGAATATTAACATAAAACAGTATTAAGTTTCAATACCAATAAAATCTTAAGCCTATAATTTCATGTGGAATAGAAATTAATTTGCAGCACTAAACCTAACCTCAAATGTAGCAGACAGTAAAACCTACACATCTCCATAATAGGGACTAAGCCTTTGCTGACTTACTGAAATTCCACAAAAAAAGTAATAGGCTGACCCATCTAAACATATGACCTTCATAATAATAATAATTAGTGGAGCATAGAAAAATTGCACTCACAAAAATAAGCTTATACCACATGGAGCACTGCTTTACAATAGCTATTTGGCCTGTCTGTCCTATGACCTGAGCTCCAAGTTCAGAGGTCACAGTCTGAGAATGATTGTGCCTTGTATTCTCTGGAGCAGCAAATACTACTGCAAGTTATCATATAACAAAAAACAATGTACTTACCCCTCTCCTCCTTTTTTCACTATTTTTAACTTGAAATCAACAGAATTATGGCTAGCAGGCTTCCACTTCAAGACATGGTCACATCTTCCAGTTTGGTATGGCTGAAAAGATTGCCAACTTGTCAGTCATAGCCATTAATATGAATCACAATCATCCAATGTTAGTTCTTCAATCTGACACTGTGAAATAACAGCAAAGTCCATCAAGGCAGTGATTTACAATGATCACACTTCACAGAATTACAGTGATTCACAACAGCATAAAATTATCTAAAAAGGATAGGTATCTGTGGTGAGAAAGGACTGGTTAGTAGAGAATGAGAGAAACATGTTTGCCCTTCAAGCATTTTTTTAAGCATAAACATGTGATAAAAAAAGGAGAAATCCTTCAAAGCTATGGAAGGAAAGGGAGGAAGTTGCCAATATGCATAGTAAAAGAGAATGAGAACTTACATCTAATTCTGGCTGGAATATGAGGCCATCAGGCTCATGGGACAGCTTGGATTGGAAGGCAGGACTGAGAAGCTTGTAGGTCCAGTGGATGTTGCCCTCCCAGAAGTCCTTCCTACGCACTCCAAATGGCTCCTTCTGCTTGTTGAGGAGTCCCTGTTCAATGGCAGCTTTCCTTGGCCGAATTATATCAGTCTGTGAGGTCAAATGCGAATCTTGTATTTATAATTGCCCTTTGCACCAAAGTCCTCAAGTGTATATACAGGAATGAACACAAACACACACACACATTCAAGAGTTCTTTAGAATCAGGAATAGCTCCATGAACACAGCAAAAAATAAAAACCCCTGTCCAAGTATAATAAAAGATTTTTATGGTTAAAGAATTGGAGTGGTAACTTGAATCTTTGACTAGATGGTAAAATGAGCATATTTACTGTCACAACCACTTTCAAAAGACCACTGTGTCTATTCAAAGCAAGGTAGCACACCATGAGAAGGACTCACCATGATACGCTCATATCTCAAGTGGAAGGTGTCCTGCATGATGTCCCTGCCCTGGATTCTGATAGCATCATAGATGAGGTAGCGTGGATACTTCATTCCAGTCTGGGGATCTGTATCTATGACCATCTCCTGTGGGCAGTCATTTCTTGGTACAAATTCAAATCTGCTATGAGGTCAAGTAACAACCTAGCTACAGGGTGAAACAAGTATGCTGCCACTGCAAGTCACTTTAATGAACTTTACACATCATTACCTGAAGAGTGATCACATTATTAATTATTTATTTATTTTTTTTTAAGGAACAGATAGTTCTGTGGTATTGTGGTCTGCTCATGCCCAAAAGATGCAAAAGATTGTGCATTTAATCCTAACTCACTGAGGCTGAGAGGAGTAGCACTTTCATAACCTAAGGAAAAACACATGGTCTTAGCTATGTAGCTTCAGAGATTTTTTAAAGCTTAATTATTAGTTCATTCTGAAAATATGCCATGTGAAAACACGTTGATTCCTAAATCATTTCTATATTATTTAACTCCTTATATTGTATTATGGTGATAAAGGCTAGACTAGAAGGTGAATGTGCTAAGGATCCTGGTGAGTTCCCAAAGGTGAGGATGGTTAGCAAATCATGTATCCCCAGAGCCCCACTAGGACTTCCCCACTGTCACCACCATTATAATCTTGCTGTTCAATATTCATTTGGCACATGCTCTAGATCCTCACTCCTTACAGATCAATAACAAATTTAAATGTTTGACAAAATAAGATTAGTAAGGGGTGAGAGCACAGGGAGCAGGGTACGTACTCTGGTTACCTTACCCCATCAACTAAAGTGTCAGAGAGATGGACCATGAGGTCATGCTTCTGTCGAAATTCCACTTCAGGTGCCTGGAAGATGCAGTGATCACGGTCAGCAAAATATACCTCACGACGACCAGCTGGAGGAAATATATGATAGTTGAGTGAATCTTCAAGCAGAATTAATTATAGCATAAATCTTAACCTATTGCTGAACTATTTATTGGAAATGACTAGACACCAACTATAAGCTCTATCATAATGAAAAATTTTGGGATGCCTTACATTGTCATACAAGCTCACATTTTACACCAGGAAAGTTTTCTTTGGCAATTACACATTTGTAGCACAAAAAGTCACAAATGTATTATGTAATGCCACAACAGGAACTGATGTCATGCTTTACATTGATTTTCATTCAGGGATAAGATTATGGTGACAACTGGAATTTAACTGAAATTTTATCTTGTCATGAATGTCAAGTCATTATTTGCAAATGAGAACCCCAAATTAAACAAATTACATGGGAGGAAGAATGATCTAATTACTATGTTTCAAAAGGAGCTGATGAAACATTTTGATACAAAAATTTGTTGTCCACATGGAATTCTGAAGTGCAATTCCACTTTGGAAGTAAAAATATTTTGTCATTCTTAACCTAAATATCTAGTAAGTTTTACTTAAACAATGGAACTCTTCATTAGACTATGAGTATTCTGATTCTGAACAATTCTCAGTTGTTACTAGAGATCAAACAAAGCATGTGAAGTACAATGTTTATTTTGGATTGAAAAGATATTATGAAAGTTTTATTTTATCCATGTTTTGAAGAAAATGTAGTCTTTCTGGGCCATAGCTAATTTGCAAGATTATGTATTTAATTGATATATTTCTTTACATGTACATATACTACGACAGAAATATAAATATTAATTTGCCTCTATAAATAGGACACACATTTGTATACACATTATAATAGATGATAATTATGATTCAGTGAGTTTGGAATGAGAAAAATTCTCAAATTTTTATTTTAAAATTTGCATTTTAAGTTTTGAATAAATTAAATTAAATTGATAAATATTTGTTCTCTGATATATTTATCACCAGTGTTATACCATAAATTGTATATCATACACCTTTATATTGTGAAAAAAGAAAAATGCATATAAACATCTGATAATTGTCCACCAGTGCACCACAGCACCAGAGGATGATAGACAATGCACCGCTGGTGAGTTAATGTAATGTGAGCATACAGCAAAAATATCCTCTTTTATCTATCTATCTATTTTTATATATTTTTTTTATGAACAGGTGACAAGTATAACTCATTAAGTTTTTTGTTAAAACAGTTTATATGTAGTTGATTCAATTATGAAGGCATCCTGTGTACAAAATTGTTATGTACTATCTAACAATGCAGATGTTGTATGACTAATTTTACTAATTACACTTTTGGTTTACTGTAGAATCAACCTGATATTGTAGTGGCACACAACCAAGAGGATCAGAGTCCAGATCCCAGGCCAGGCAGGGACACTTTGGTCTTGCCTCTTTACACACTGTAGGCACCTTGCCCAGACACCCTGGCCAAGAATAATAATTGTCATGCAGTGCCTACAGCTGGTGATAAGTGCTGAAAACTTAGCTGTGATGATAGTGAAAAGAATGAAGAAGGAAGATTAAAGAGATATATGATAATCTCTTACCTACCTATAAGCATCATATATCTTGTGCCATCAGCCTTCCAGGACACTCGATATGGCTTTTCTCCAAGAAGTGAGAGATTCTTTTGGTCCATACTCACTGGCTGACATCCCGGAAACCCATTCCTATAGGTGTGGATACAACAATATTTAAACATATTTAAACATGCTGATCTTGAATAAATTGCTCACACAAATATACAAAATCTTGGTCATCAGGCAGGACAGGATAATTTACTTATTATAGGTAATTGACACAAAGATTATGACATGACAAGAAATGCTGAGAGAGAATGATGACTGTATGTCTCCACTGCCTCACCCTTTCCAATGGCACATCTGCTGGATCTGCTTCTGGAGTGCTCTCAGTTTGGGATTCTCAGTGATGGGGGTGACACCTTTGATGCCCTCCATGAAGGTAGGATCCTTCTTTTGTCTCTCTCTCTTCCTGCCACCACCACCACTACCACCACCTCCACCACCCCTTGAGCTGTCTCCATCATCCCCTGTACTGTCATCATATTCTGGAAGAGTAGGTTTGTTCCTTCCTAATTTGTTTATTTATGAGAAACTTTCTCTAATCATTAATGGTGCCAAATACTTGTTTGAGTAGGCAAACAAAACTTTAATGGCCTTATTTTCTTATGCCTTTATTATACTGATAACTATTATATGTTAAGGAAGCAGAGGTACATGCATAAGACTTAGGAGTGGGCATGGAGTACTCTTACCATTACACCAGTCAGGGAGGGGAGGGGCAGGAGGTGCTTCATTGGGGTTGTCTCCAGACCTCTCATACATCACACGCAGGTAATCTCCCTTGTAGATACCTGGTGGCCTGGAGAAGAGATGGTCCACAAAAATATGAAATCTAGTGCATATATTGTGTTATCAACCTGCTAAGGCCTAAGAGATGCAATTCAATGTAATTGTAATGTAGCTTTATTAAATCTGCTAAGGTAACAAACTGATAGCCAGCAAAGTTCATGGAAGCAGATAAAAAATAATCTAGAGTCTTACTTAGACTTCAATACTTCTGAGGACAGAAACATTCCCAAACACATTCAAATACATCCTCTCAGTACTGTGATTCAATGGTAAAGACACATGAAAAATTGTAAACCTGAAAAAGTACACTGAACAAAATTCAACAAAATCTTCCTTAGGATCATAAATTTCAAGGCAAGAAATTATTAGTGGAATCTTTTTTCACTGGGTAAATGAAAGAAAGGTAAGAGCAGAAGTCATCCTTCTTCATTATATATATATATATATATATATATATATATATATATATATATATATATATATATATATATATATATATATATATATATATATATATATATATAAAGGAAAACATGCAATGACTTAAGGGTAAGACAAAGAATTCAGCTTATGTAATGCTATTACATAAAGTTAACTATTTTCTTGATACATAATAACCTTATAAACTAAGTAAGAAACACAATTAAAACAAAAATTTCTGGGATAAAAGAGGCACAAGAAAAAAACATGCACTTACCTAGCCTTAGCAAACTCACTGAGGGCAAAGTCTACTCCCCAATCATGCTTGTTGATGAAGTAAGACGCAATCATGAATCCTGAACGATTGAAGCCATGGGTGCAGTGAACTCCTGCAGGCAACACATAAATACCACTGAGTAACAGATACAACTCCTGGTATTTACAAGTTATTGTAAAGTCTCAATGAGACACCCTTCTGTTGCAATGAAACAATTCCCTTTCTCTTACACATACAAATCTTATGATATAAGAAAATTAAAATCTATTAAAATGTAGGTTTAAATCATTGACTGTAGCAAGAGATATATAAGAACAAAAATAACAACTAAATCACTAACAAAAAACTATACAGACAGAATTTCCTGCAAAAAGAAATACTGCCCTGGATTCAATCAATCCTTACTTATTTTAGATACACTTATCAGGAAGCTGGCTCACCAACTATCTCTAGAGGAGATTTCCTGATGAATTTTTCACATATATCAGTGAAGAGATTGACCTGTTCTTGGTTGGGACACTCTCCATGGCCCCGGCACTTGAGCTTGACATAGCGAGCACCTTCTTTCTCTACAAGGCTACTGTCATAGAACCTTTTGGTGTTGGTCAGATCCACCCAGAGACCAATTTTTACCTGAAAGATGAAGGCAGGTAATCATGGTGACTAATCTAATCAAGTTGGTAACCCATTACAATTCAATCAGGGCATCCAGTTATATCTTTTCAAGCCTTAGTGTATAATAATTTATATACAGTCCACAATCACCAAGACAAAATCCTTGGGACCAGGCACTTTTGGGATTTTGTATTTTTTGTATTTTAGAATGCCAAATGTTGAGTGCAGTTTTTGGTGTAGATGATGATTATTTTTTACAATAAATCAATCATAATCAATAATGAAAGACAATAAGAACTCACCTTAAAACACCTAAAATTAATTTAATTAATGCATTAACTTGAATCACTGTCATCACTATCCACTGTCACCACACATCCACACTCACCATGAGAAAGGTGCCACAGATTTCTCCACCACTCATAAGAGGCTGCTGTGATTCCACTGCACTAGAATACACACAGCTTCCCTAACATTCTCCATTTCAATCTGTCAGCTGCCTATGTATTCCAGGTTACTCAAACAAAATTTCTTATATCTTCATCATCTAGTCCTTGGTCTGCCTTTTTTTTCTTTTTCCCATCATCTTCAAGTTGCTAATCAATTATTCTAATTGTCCACCTGTCTGGCATTCTTTCATCATGCTGAGACTCTCAATATGTTCCTCTAACTCTCATTATTATTTGCTCAGCACATGACATGTCCTGCCCATCTACTTTTTTTCTTATCTAGCCATGTAATACCATGCAGTAAGCATTGTTCTTTCAATCTTTGCAGATTCTTGACTTCATGAATTTCATAAGACTCCCCATTCCCAAGCCATATAATAGAGCTGTAACCATACAATGATTATAATTTTCCAGACATGAGAATGCTGAGTACTTTTCATAACATTGTTTTCTTAACCAAACACAGGAGAGAAAAGATAAGGAAGCAGTATATTACCATACCTTGTAACTTTTCATAGAGGCAAACAACATTTCTGGTGAAAATCTGTGTTCTGGAGGAACCTGGTCATCGAACCTGGAGCTGAGTGGAGTCTTGAACACTAGGAACTTGCCGCCAATGAGGTTCTGGCTCTTCCTGGGACAAAGTAGCCATCGTGGTGGTATGGGTCCAGGGGTTGATCTGTCCCCCTCTCCTCCAGACATCTGTAGAGCACAAGACATTCTAGTGAAAAAACTTTGGGATCCATCTCATGATATATCTTAATGTACTATACTTATATGGTACAAAACATTAATCCGAAGTGTTTATGCTAACAGCACCCATGGGATCTGGTGATGCACACTCTACAGAACAATTATTATAAGCTAAATGCTCATAACTAGGCTCTCAGTGTTTTCATATTTATTTATAGTCTCTGCTACATATTTAGTTTGAAACATTTCTCTACTGGTTTCTATAGGTGTTAATGTTTTAACTGGCAAATCCCCCAAATAGAATCAAGCAAGTATTATTTGTGCTGCACGGATACTGTGATGGCTGAAACAGTGCTAAGAAAAAAAGGACCAGCCGATATCAGACATGCCGACTTCTCTAAAACACCCAAAAAAAACTCAAGCCAGGAGATATGAGTTTTGCAGTGCTGTTGTCAAACCCAGGTTTGACACGTGCTGTGGCTGACTGCATGAACATGTCAGGAGAGAAGAACCAAGGTATGAAAGGATGGGTTGTATTTCCAAAGAAGAAAACGGCAACTCAGGGAAGACATTGGGAGACACGATGTAAACAGACAAGCAGTAACTCAGGAGACATTGGGAGGCACAATGTCAACAGACAATTTTCACCTTTTTCCTGCTAAGATCCGGCATCAAGACATGGTTGTTTCTTTCATATGTGTCAGGATTTATGAAGTTATATGTTAATTGTGTAACTTAAATGGATAAAGTAAACTTACATAGAAAGAAAAAAAAATGTTCCTAATATTTTATTAGTTGGTTTGATAACACACAAATTACATGAAGATTTTTCCAGCTGACCGCATTTTATATGTAAAATTCAGTCAGCTGGTGAACCTGGTTATTTTTTTCTAGACTATAGTGAATGCCCCAATTATATACCATATACATCACCAAAAACTGGAAACTAGCAGACATTAGAAATTTTATTAATAGTCTTTCTCTTTTAAACTATACACAGTGAACAGGGCATGAAAGCCTAAGCTAAAGACAAGGTTTTTGCAACACAAATGCAGAACAATACAAAGCACTCGTGAAAAATGTGGGTCCCGCCTGGCTGGATGGGCAACAAATCACCGGGACAAAACATATGGATCAGCTGAAATTCATTGGTTAGTTGAGATCGCAAACTGAGCGGGTAAGAATGAATTTGGGCTGGTAAGGCTTAGGTCGCTAGAATGAAGACCATCTAGGTAAGTTATGGACTGGGTCTGTCATTCGTTTGGGTTCTTACCAGCTCGTACTGCTTCGTTATGTTATAAAGGTAAGTTTAAATTGAGATTGTTAGAATTTAAGTAAACTCCATTAAGAAGTAAATAATTAGCTTTACGATTATAATGAATTCCAAGATCTATTTCCAGGAAAATAACCCAAGAAAACAAAACAAAACACATGCAAGGGATGCATCATAATTACCTCCAGTGACAAGACAGAAGGAGGGAGGGAGAGGCGGGCAGCTCTGGTGTCACTAAGCTCTTATTCTGAGAGGAAATGCGGGATCACGAGTCACACAGGATGGTTTCTGGGGATAAATGAGCAGCGCATGAACCGTCAGTGTGCTGGTTGGTAATGTTGACTCTCTCCCTCTCTCCCGTCGCTTACCTCACGGTTAAACTGCTCGACCCGCTATCCTCTGCTTCCCACTGCTCTCTGCTCTCTTGTAGCATTCTTTTGACACCATATTTTCGTAATTGATTTATATTCATATTCTTGTATTTATTTACATAATTTTCTTACCTAGAGCGTGATTTTTTTTTAAGTATATACTGCTATACTGCATTTTTCTTATCTCTTTCGTCACTGCCTTATTTTTGCATAATTCTATATATACTGTGTGTAGTTTTTTTTTTATTTACTATTCGTAGTTTAGATATTTACCACGTGTAGTTCTGATATCTACCACGTGTAATTTTGATAATCTATTACGTGGTTTAATATTTGCGTAGTATTTTATTTATTATAAAAAAAAAAGAAAGAAGAAAGAAAGAAAAAATAGACACTGAAGACTTGTGCCTGGCAACATTGGATATGTTGAAAACTGGGGCCTGCAAACTAGAAACACTGCATGAAAGACTGTAGAATGGAGAAAATGGAGATACTTGCAAAGATCCGTCACATTTTTTTTTTTTTTCCAAGAACAGATCTTGTTTTTATAAGAAATTTATTTGTCAGAGGAGTATTTAAGATAATTTTGATATCGAAGAGTTTTTACTATTTTTTTTTTTTTTAATTAAGGCAAGGGAAAAAAAAAAGAAAGTAAATAAACCAGACGCAAAAGACACTGGAGACACTGAAGACTATAGACGGGAAACAGAGGACACCATATAATGAAACATTAAAACTGAAGACACGGGAGATCGGTAACACTGGAGAACGGACACACGAGACACTAAAGGCACTTGAAACACTCATATCTGGAGACAATAAAGACAACTGAGACAATGGAGACACTGCACAGTCCCAAATCTCCAGTGTATATCCAGTATCCACTGTCTAATGTCTCCAGTCTCCATTATCCAGTGTCCAGTGCTTCCAATGTCTGTAGTGTGATACTTCAATCTCCAGTGTACTGTGTCTCCAGCGGAGCACATCGGCATTTGGAGATAGAAGGAAGATGAGGAAAAGAAAGAGAGCTTGAGTTTTATTGATACTAAACGACTAGGATGATGAAATGTGAAAATGAAAATTAAAAAGAGCTAAGAAGAAAGTGGCTTTTAAGTAGAGTGGTAGATGGCAGGAATAAACTCAGTAATCTGGTTGTTTGCGCCAAGACAATAGATAACTTATGAAAGAAAATTAGGTTAATTCATAAATAGGAATGATAGATGGATATAGCCATGTATGTTTGACACAGGGACTGTCAAGAGTAGGCCTACTGGATTCTTGCAGCTTCCTTGTGTTCTTACACCGGATGGTGCACAGGTACTTACACTCATGAGTCCCCCTTTGTGATGAGACACAGGCGAGTACATAATTATATAATCATGTCTGGAAATATATTTATACGAGTGGTGAGCGTATTGAGCAAATCTAGGTAGTCACATCTTCTTGCATATAATATACTTCCAGCGATATAAGAGAGAGAGAGAGAGAGAGAGAGAGAGAGAGAGAGAGAGAGAGAGAGAGAGAGAGAGAGAGAGAGAGAGAGAGAGAGAGAGAGAGAGAGAGAGAGAGAGAGAGAGAGAGAGAGAGAGAGAGAAAATGTATACACTGCAGGTGGCCTGCAGTTTGACATATTGGCCATTACAGTGATTTTTCTTTAAGTCTTACAGTATTGGGATAAAATACACAATTTAGGGACATAATTATGGTTGCATTCCGTGTACTTCATGAATACTAGCAACAATGGTGTGCGTCTGTGTGCGAGACAAGAGGGCTAGGGAAGAACAGTAATATCCATTTTTTTTTTTTTTTTTTTTTGGGGGGGAAGGGTCAGAATAACCAATGTAGCAAAGGCTATTCTTGACCCAAATATTTGTTTTCATTTACATGTATGAGATTTTACCTTTAATATCCGTTTTGACAACGAGCCAAAACCACTTTTCTGTACTTTTTTTTGTTTTGTTTTGTTTCTTAATTCTTTTTGTTTATTAGTTAATTATCAGTCAGTATTGACAGACTGAGTTGGATGTTCGTGTCTCACACGTAATAATGGACAAGACAATACAATGGACAACGGTGGTTCAGCCACCCATGATGAGGAGTCCCATGCGTGTGTTAATGAAAAAAAAAAATCTATCGTATCGAAATTCGTTATAAAAATGTGCTTTGAGATTCTACATATATTATTATTATTATTATTATTTTTTTTTTTGCGTCACATAACATGAATATGCTTTGGTAATTACTTATAAACGAATATCTGCTTGACATTCTACCACGGAACTGTAAACTGTTCTCCCTTTGCGATACATAACTTCCGTTTTTTTTATATATATTTTATTATTATTATTTATTTTTTGTCATGAACCAATATGTTTTTTGGAAGAAAATTATTTTGATCCGTATAAAATCATTTACTCATTTTCGGGATCATGTAAGTACATGATTAACAAGTAAAATTTGACGCATCAGTCCCGTAGACTTCTTCTTACCAATAAGCCAACTGTTATTTCAGGAATGTGTCTTGATGGTATCTTATTATTATTATCATTATATTACTATTATTATTATTATTATTATTATTATTATTATTATTATTATTATTATTATTATTATTATAATCATCATCATTACAACTATTATAATTATTTTAAGGATGAGGTTATTTGTGAAATTACTTATCATACATTTACATACAAATAGTATCTAAAAGTACTGAAACAACACATTTTCAATGCCTTGTGAGTGAACGTACTGTCATAATAGGATGAGGTACCTAATCATTAGCTTGCAGGGACACAGTGGATGGTTAAACTGGACATTAGGTTTACATGAACTGTTCCAGACATGTTGGTGATGTTAGTAACTTAGTTAATGATGATCCCATGATCATGATAAATATAATGTCAAGTTACTTTACTTTAACATCTACAGGAGTTGTGTCTCGTGGAGAGGACTCTAACCTCTTGTTATCCTCCAGAGATGTTCTGATCCTCTTGAAGCATGAGTGTCATTCACATTTCATCCAGCAAACTGCTTTTGTGCTGTAAACCTACTGCAATGTTTTGAGAGCATATTCTGTTTGGCACCAGATTTTGCAGTTGCCTTCCTCTGCCTGTAAGCTTAGATTTTGTCCTGTTGGAGAATCCTCCTTCAAACAATGACAAGATGTGACCTTTCTCTTTAATAATAAGCTTAGCTCTTCATGACTTACCAAGTGATGGTAAAATAAAAAGGCCATAATAAATAAATAAATAAATAAGTAAAATTGTATATATATATATATATATATATATATATATATATATATATATATATATATATATATATATATATATATATATATATATATATATATTTAAACAAGCTTAAAAATAGTGAAAACCTCAGGAGTGTAAAGTGTACAACTATTAAAGTGCCATTCAGCAGTTACATATTTCTTTTATAATGAAAATTTATAATGAAAAGTGAAAGTGTGTAATATGTCCAGTACTGGAATATTTTATCTTTCTCATAATAGTTCAATAAATAACATTAACGATATTTAAAGGTATAAAAGTAGTGATGATGGGATCTCCAATTGACTAGATCTTTTAACACTACTAGCTTGAAATGGTTTGCTTATGTGTTATTTATTAATTTATAAATAATCTGAGACTTGTTGGATTTAATGTAAAGCTTCACAGTAGAAATCTACATATTGTTTCAAGTATAAATTTATTTAAGTAGTGCCAACACAGTGTGAGATTATGGTGACTGGTTCTCTGCTGGCATCCTGATTACATTTTTTGAATAAACAGATTCCTTGCACACCCAGTTAACATGCTACATTACAACTGAGGTTTTACTCCACTGCACACCTTAAGCCAATCAAACACCTATAAAAAACAGAGAACCAGACTATTTTGCTGCAGCTCCTATTCCACCTTCCATACTATTATGATTAATATATTATTCAGAGCATGCATAGCATAGGAAACTTTAGAACACACTTGTCAGCTAAGTTGTGTGTGTAAATAACTCCACACACATTCACTAGTGTCTCTTGAATGCAGCTCCATACATGAGGAATATCACATGGCTGAGATTCAGTGAGACAATCTCCATACAGTCTTGTTCTTTTTACTATACATGCTAAATAAATAAAGTATGTATATATTACATCATGATCTGGAATCTTAAAAGTAATTGCTCAATATGTACACCCACTATTTTACGAACTCATAACAACAAAACACTTGAGCCATATGAAATAAAATCCACATCTATTCAGGACACATGAGACCTAAGAAAATATAATATAAAATTTTGACATGATATAAACAATGCCTTGTAGCAAAATACAAAGGCATTAAATACTATCACCTATACAAAAGTGTGTAATGCTTTGAGTTGAACATACTATTCCCAGAAATAAAATACAGAAAACAACAACAGAGACAATATATACAAAAGTGTTTACCATACTTAACCTCTCTTTCACCATCATCCACATTAAATTTCAGTTTAGTGGCAATCATGCACTCTTACACCTCTATATAAACACCCTATCATCACATTTTCTCCTAATACAGCGCCTGATGAATGGAGACCTAATGCTACTCCTATGAATGACTATATTTCCGAGTGAATACAATGTAAAATGTGATCATGGGTTGCCTGAAAAAAAGCTCTCAAACTTTCACCACTTAGCTTTTTATATTTATCAAAATTTTATATTAATACTGCACATTATCATTAGTGAGATTCCAGCTTTAGCAAATGAAATAATCACATGAGGCTGTGGCATAACAGTCAACTCTCCCTGATGTGTGTGAACCTCTATGGCACAATATCAACAACAGGGATCCATTCTTCTATACTCAAAACATCACTCAATGGAAAAGAAATGTACATCTGAAGACACTCAAGCCTCTATACACACACTTCACTGCTTGTTGCAAATGTACAACACAGATGAGAGATGTTATATGAGCATGAAATTCACTTATTTTAGTGAAAACACCATTCTTAAAGTCAATAAGTACTTCTACTATCTCCATTCAGAAGCTTAAACTAAACCAATTGTTTGTTATGCATTGATGTTATGATCATTGCTAAAATAATCATGGGTAATAATAAGTATTACATTTAAATGTAGATGGAGAAAACCTGGTAGTATTTTGGATCATGAGTGATGAACATCAAACTTCAGTATTACACTGAAGCTTTAACACCAAACAGGTGATCTATGCACCTGTCCTAATATGATTGAGCACCAGGCAAATTTCACTGTGTAAAGTTTTCTTCCATTTTCATCAATGTGACCATGGTGAAGGATCGCATATGTTTATTATGCCATTCATTATCATACACATAAATATCAGAAATATTTTTGATTGCTATTTATCAATTATAAAAATAGGCAGAAGTATTGATTATCTGACTCCAGTTCTCATGCCAATGCAATATATTTAAAATTTATCCTATATTTAGAAAGAAATAATCTTGAATTTTTTTAAATAAAAAAAAAGTCATGAATCAATTCTACCAAGAAAATGATGAATCACAAATTATACTTTTAAAGAGATTAAAATGAATAAAATAAAAATGTTGAACAATTACAAAGACCATTAAAACTGTAATATTTGATATCTGGATGGATGTGAACCATTTCTTCAAATAAACTTAATAAACACATTTTTCTTTTTATATTTAAAACATACTAAATTTGGGGCATTTTTATGGATGATGGTAAACTGTGTAAAGAGTTAGCATCTTGTGACTGACTTGACTAGAGACAATCTAAGTCAAGTCACTGTTCTGTATAATGACTGGTAGGATGGCTAGCTTATTGCTGCTCAACCTATTGGTAAGCACTAGCTGTGGCTGATAACACTGTATAAAACCTTAGTACCACTTTAGGCTCCTGTGATCCCATTCAACACAAATGTACATTTCTGAGATAGTAAATCGCTACTTTTGTTTCATGGAATGTGGCAAGCCTGTTTTGAACATGAAATAATTCAATATTTTTTTCAGGATTCTTCAATTCAATCAAAGGCAGTGCTTTCTCTGTGACTGTCATTAACATAATCATGTAGACTTTTCTGCACCTTTGGTTCAAATAATGAACATGATAAAATACTTCAACTTAGGAGATCCACTGATAGATATGAAGGTACATAATTGGTAATGTGTGAAGGTCTACAGGCAAAAGAACAAGATAAATATATATATAAATAAATAAAAATTACCTTTGAAAAAAATCAAAGACCAGAATTATAATTCACATAACCTTTCATCAATTAGCTGTCAGTCTTGAAAATAAGAATAATAATAAGCCAATAGTAAATCTGTACTAGGCAATTATTTACCATAATGAATTTCAATTCTTAATCTCTTACATCTTGGATGATACTGAACTATAACAAGATCCATCACCTCACACACACACACACACACACACACACAGTGATCCTAGAGTAGCAGTAACTAAGCTGCCATTCCTGGATCAGATCTATCTTGCAGGTGGGAAGAATGTGATGAACAGGTGCCTCCACTCATTCCTATTGACGACATCCTTGGGACAGAAAAGTTATGTTGTGGATCACTTGTGCTTACAGACTTTACAACTCTTCACAAGGTTTACATCTAACCCAAAATTCCTAAACAGTTAGGCTCTCCAGAGTTAGCTTATGCATTTCCCCTTCAGTAGCTTTGCAGCCTTGCCTTTTCATCAACTTTTCACCCTTAGCTGTTCTGGAGAGAGAGAGAGAGAGAGAGAGAGAGAGAGAGAGAGAGAGAGAGAGAGAGAGAGAGAGAGAGAGAGAGAGAGAGAGAGAGAGAGAGAGAGAGAGAGAGAGAGAGAGAGAGAGAGAGAGAGAGAGAGAGAGAGAGAGAGAGAGAGAGAGAGAGAGAGAGAGAGAGAGAGAGAGAGAGAAAAATTTTTTTCCTTTGAAATCCAACATGAATTACCTGCATAGAACTGTGAAGGGTGGATATGATGATGCTAGATGCAGGTGTCTGTTGAGTGATTGGAGTATGGCTGTTTGCCTCGTGCTGTCTTGTTCTTGTAGATGTCCCCTTTTGTTAGTGTAATGGGCTCACTACTGCTTTTCCGGGGGTTTCCCAAAGTTACCAGAGTGCTGGCTATGGCCAATCCACCTGTTGAGTAAACATTAACACATTTATAGAACACACACTGAATTTCATGCTCGATGGAGTTGTCTTTATTTAACTTACAATACAGAAACAATGTCCACCTAACATAAAAGGCCTTATAGTAAAAACTGGGATACATCACTAGCCAGGTGATAACATTATCGTTCTATGTTATACCAGCACTATCATGGAGCCACTCTCAGGCACTGACAATGCTTACTTCTTGCAGTGAATCTTGATATTATTCATTCCACCAGGTCTATCTAAGTGATGCTGCTTTATAAATTCTGCATTACTCATTCAGTAAATCTCTTCACATTATGGTCTAAAGATGCACTGAATTACTGCTGCTGCTTCAGCCATATTTACTGTTTTGGTCTCACAGTTAGCAAATGAAAATAATACATCTAACTGGACATAATTTATCAGGAAGTAGTTGACTGATTACATTCAGGAACAGCAACAACAAAATCACGTGTACCAACAAAAAAAATTATGAAAATTCTACAAGTAAGAAACTAATATTCTGAGGATGCTAAACATAACGAGAGATGGACGGCATTAAATTGTGGCAATTCACCTGGATGCCCAACTGGGGTGTAGAGCTCTGTGCCAGTGGGAAGCTGAACTAGCAGAGAGAGGACGGCGGCACGGCTACCACAGCATGGTTCCAGAGCAATAGGGCTCGGATTGACCTGTTTGGGAGGTAAATAATTAGTTTGTTTGCTTGAGAGAGAGAGAGAGAGAGAGAGAGAGAGAGAGAGAGAGAGAGAGAGAGAGAGAGAGAGAGAGAGAGAGAGAGAGAGAGAGAGAGAGAGAGAGAGAGAGAACATCCTGTAGAGGGCCTCAAGGTCACATACATTAAGAAAAAAAAAATGACAAGCATCTATGATTCTCAACTGATTCAATGGAATGCCCATCCTGTTTATAAACTCTTGAGATCAAATATTACAATTCAATTATATACTGCAATTTTTAAAGTTAATATAAACATTCAATTGATGATTATTCTTCCATATATTTAATTATTTATTCTCCAATATTACACCTTAATTTTGTAAATTTGGCCTCCAATAATGCATACATTCAAATCACATAATAGCAACGTAGGTAAAACAATGATGTACCATTTAATCATAATTCCATTTAAAAAAAAAAAAAAAAAAAAAAATATATATATATATATATATATATATATATATATATATATATATATATATATATATATATATATATATATATATATATATATATATATATATATATATATATATATATATATATATATATATATAATAAACATGTTGCATTATATATTCCTTAATTTCATTTATCAAATGTTTTTAAGCCTACCTTCTTTTTTATCTTAAGGGTTCCAAGGCTGTCCAGCAAATCTGATGACAAACTGTCGGGTGATATGGAATTCTGTATAAACTTGTTGGCACTGTTATTGTAAAATTTGGCATTGGTCTTGTTAGAATTGGCTGTGAGAGCATTAGGCATAGTGCCATTGGTTTCCATGATGCAGCAGTTGTTGTTGTTGTTGGTACTCTTTAGGGGAGTAATGGTGGGTGTGTTTGTGTCAGTGGTTTCAACTGTGGCATCAAAAGAGTCTGCTGCAGTTCCTCTTGGATAAAGTTCCAGAAGAATGGGTCGGAAAGGTCGTGAGGCCATGGCTTCCATTTCTACCAGAAGACGCTGTAAGGAATTAGATATGGTGTTGAGTTCAATTTGATTGTAATATTCTTTCTTAAGAGAAACTCCATACAATTTTTCTTTCACCTTGGTGCTTCTAACATCCAAGTGCAAAAAAAAGAAAAAAGGAAAAGAAAATAAATAAATAAATAAATAAATAAATAAATAAAAATTAACATATCTAACCAATGTGTTTAATACATGACATTATTCCTATACTCGTACATACACTTGTGTTTTGGTCACACCCAAAAGTTGAATAGAAAAATTGTTGGATGAAAAATTGTTGAAAAAGGAGAGGGGGTGAATGTCTGACCTGTAGTTGGTGGAGGAAAAGTTAAGAGTAACTAAGTATGCACCAGGATAATCCACATACACTCAACAGTCAATAGTTGAACCAAGCTTTAAAGGGACGTCTTTGTATAGTCTGTTGAGATTTTCATGCATGTGTCATGATATACTGAATGGCCAGATGATTGAAGAAGTGGACTAGGATCTAGGGATCTTATGTTGCATATTCCTACTGATAGAGAAATACATGTAGGAATCTAGTTTAGAATGAATGAAGCAAATAAAGTGTAGGAAGGCAGGAATAGTTTTTACCTATCAAATGTTTGAAATTAATTAAAACAATGGATTTATTTTTGTGGGGAGTAGTGGTACAAACTTTGCTGTATGGGACTGAAACACTGAATATGGGCATACAAGATGGGAAGAGATGGACAGTAATGGACAAGGTGTCTGAGGGAGATGTGTGAAATAATAATACATGTGGAAAATGAAAAATGGTAAAGTGAAGGAGAACTGGCATTGGAAAATTTGCTAACTGAGCCATACAGAGAATGAAAGAAGTGCAACTGTTGAAAAAGATAATAGCTAGATTCAAAGTGAGTGGTGTGATATTAATAACCAACAAAGTGCAGAGTGTTAGATCCAAAAGGGATGACTGTAGTAAGATACTCATGATAGGGATGAGTGAAAATATACAGAGATGACTGCATCCTGAGTGAAAAAGTTACACTGGATTATAATTTCAATAACCAAATTTCATCATGTGCTGAGGCTTTGCTTAACAAAATAACCAAATTGACTAACCTGTCTTCTTGTGTATATATCATATTTCTGTTTTATTTTCCATAAAATTGCTGCCAGCGTTAAGAGTATCAGGAAACATCTGTAAAAAAAATAGGTCTAAAGTCACAAAAGCTACATGCCAAAGATTGAATGGTAATTATAATCATATCCTTGTTTTCTGGCAAGTAGGAAGGAGAGTACAATTAAGAACAGTTAAATTATATGGTTGAGAAGAGACTTATTATTAAATCAATCATATTTTCATTCAAACAACATCCACATACTGATGCCCTGTACTCTGATAAATCTTGCATTGCATATATGATAACTTTAAATATAATATATAATATATTAATGATTAAGAAAAGTGGAAACTTACAATGAGAATATGGAAAAAAACTGAACTAGATCCAGTTTAGGATGCTGGGAGAAGGAGACCACAATCTCTATGGGCGGCGTGAAATTGTACACGTAAACATGGAAAGTGGTATTGTTCTCTGCAGAGCCAAAAGTGTACTCAGAAGCACTAAACCGCTGCTTAATGCGAGTGCCAGTGTAATTACTAATTATCCATGACTCATGGCTCCGAGCTGCAGTGAGAAAAGAAAAACATGAGCAAATATTAATGTCCTGATGCAGCAAGTCCTCACAGCTTTAGAAGTACTTTAAATAAAGTCAGCAGTTTCTTATTGTATAAGGAGTTTTTATCATACTTATATGAATATTTCATTTGAGCTAAAACATTAAAAACTATAGTTTGAAAGTATATCACCTTAGACAAACAAATTAATAACTCTAAAAGCAAATAAACAATACTAACTTGTTTTTGATGATATTTTAATGTTTGTTGCTTTGGAACAATAAATGTCAAAGTCTGTGTCTACATCACTCTTGGTAGGAATGTTGAAGAAATTAATCTGACGGATGTGTCGATCCTCTTGTTTGGACAAGTTAAAGGTGAACTGGTAATCAATCTGAAGATCATCTGTTGAACCATACACAAGGCATATCTAAGCATTACACTTATTTACACAGTATAAGATATAACAAATGTCTAGGTGCTTATCTTTTTCTTCTAAAATGCTTATCTTTCTCTTCCATTAGGGTGGCCATGACAAAAAAAAAAATGTCTTACTTCTTGCAATGATAAGGTTTTCCTTATATACTATTCCCATCCAATCTTCTCTTTAACTGATTGTTCACCCTACACACAGTCACTTAAATATGAAATGCTGGACTCCAAACACTATCCAAAACACTGCTACAAATATTATTACATAATATAATCACATTTTCTTGAGAATCCTGAGGATAAAATGCACAGAATAACATAATATCTAATGAAATGTTTGTGACAGGGAATAGAATATTCAAAATGGATACATCTACAATGTCTTGTCTTTCTGTTATTAAAACTTCCAACTGTTTCCATAATTTTCAGCAGCCTAATCTTTTTTGTTCATGCATCCTCCATCACCAATCATTCCCTTTGATGACAAAATTGCCTCATCTTCACTCTTTACTGGCACTTAATCTATCAATTTATATCCAGTGTCTTCCTAAAAACTCCCCAAAGGAGGCAGCCATGAGACAAGACAATTTATTCTTGTCACTGTATGCACTAATCCTTACATTCTCCTCTCATTCCTTTCTTTCACATACTGCAACACTCTCATTCAAAAGGAGATAATTCTACCAGTGAGAAAGATATTCTGTGCATATCTACAGAAAAAAGGAAGCAGGCATTTCAAACAGAGCTTTTTGGTTTTCCATATTTGCCAGAATATATAAATATACTTCATTAATTAATGCAGTGCTGAAGTTTGCTGAACCTATGTTGGTGGATTGGAGCTTTCATCTGTTGTATTTTAATTTGCTCTCTAAACAACATAATGGATATATCCAACTTTCAAGTAATTCTAGTTTACAAATTTTTGGCATCTGAGCAGAATATTACATAAATACATACTTGATCTCATCCTAGTCTTGACCATAACATTATTTTGAATACTCACAAAAGCACGATCCATGAAGAGGCTCTCCTACATAATTGTTCTGAGTATCACAACGGTCACAATGGTCCCCTGTCACTCCTTTCGTGTGGCAGTTGCAGCGACCAGTTTCCCTGTTGCATGTCTCACCATGTTCATTACACATGCAAGCTGTAGTATGAGTTTCAGTTACAAGTCTTGCTACCAAAAATGTTATCATTCCATATTATCCCTAGCACTACATATGTATCTCTATTGCTATGCATGCATGTTAATTTTCTAATATTATTTACATAAGGAAGCACAGTCTATATTCATCTTTTAAACTTTTCATTTTGAAATACTGATGTAAAAAAATAATTCCCTTTCATTACTTTTCTTGCTCTGTCTCTATAACAAAACCCAAATTTAAAAGCACTTGCTCCATTTCTTCTGCTGGACAACAATTTCCAGCACCATATTACACAATTAGAACAACCAAAGTAACAGGTATCACTCACGCCTGCACAGGCCTCCATTGATGGGGGAGCCATAGAATTTGTGTGTGCAATACTGACAGTGAGAGCCTTCAGTGTTATTACTACATGGCTGGATGCACTGACTCTTGTTGTCACAGGTACTGTGGCCATTGCAGTTACATACTGAAATACAAAGAAAACTTACAAATTATAACAACTGAGAGAAGAGATATGAGATGAGTGTGCAAGTTTAATGATGAGGAAAGGTAAGGAATGTATCCTTCCTCTCAGCTGGTCTTGCATACATGGATCAACTGAACCATGACCAGCAAACATAAATTCTTGCACATCCCAGAAAGTATGAGTAAATAAATGTCATAGGGTGACCCATAAAAAGAAATAATTTGTGGGTTTTATACAAGAAGTAAAAATTACATTCCTTTCCCACTTCAGCACATATATAATGCTGATATTTCATAAGAGTATCAGGTGATAGCTACAGAAATGTCAAACAAATCATTGAGGTATTCACTTAACTTTGGTTTTACATACAAATACTTGGATTAATTTATTACTCTACTGGAACATTCATTTCTACTGGGTCTAGGATTCTACTTACAGGGACATTCAGTAAAGAACCAGTTGGATGCAGAACAGTTATCTGTGTTCCGGTTGAGTACTCCAGTGACTGGGTTGACAGGCCCACGTTGGCCTCCTTCCATGCATCTCCCAATGCCTGTGCCACTGCCATCATCACACCAACCACAAGCCACATCTGCTTGGCACTCTTTGCAGGTTTTGTGGAGAGCACAGCGGCGGTCTCCTGGCCAAATTGGAAAAGGTTTTCACATGAGTTATGATTGTAAATGAAGGCAGATGCAAATTATATCTAACCTAGTATTATATGATGATATAAATCAGGGGATTTGAGATATTATGCAATATGAAATTTGAGAAATTCTACAAAAATAACTCTTTGCACTGGATAACCAATTAATCTTAACAGTGAGAAATAATAAAAAAAGTGCATATTAAACATATGAAATTTCAAAAATCTTACAAATGTATAATAATATGCAAGTGATAGATGCTCATCTGCCTACACATTATATACTGGTACTATCTTAATGTAGCTTTCTAAGTTCAAGATGCATTTATAAATATACTCTAATTCAGTGTACAGTCCATTACAGATTTAGTAGCACAACATTCTTTTCTATACCTTGCTTGAGATCCATGCACTTCTTGGCTTCTGTGGTCCACTCCCTACACTGGCCATAAGGAAAGCTGACCAAATAGGAGTTGTTGTTGACACAGCGTTGCTGGTTGAAACACCACATGCATGTGCTCTGGTGAAGGTACAAAATTTGAATGAATAATCTTCAACCAGGGCCAGAGTGGCAGCCCAAGAAAATCTTATTGTTTCACTATCAAAGAGAAAAACAAAAGGAATACAGAATTACACAGGAAAAATTAAAATATGATAATGTTGTCTTTATTAAGTTAATAACAATTTTTTCACAACCTATACACCCAACAGACAGCAATTCCATATATATATATATATATATATATATATATATATATATATATATATATATATATATATATATATATATATATATATATATATATATATATATATATATATGTTTTTTTTTTAATTTATTTAATTTTTTTTTTATTCCTGTCTTAATTTCTTATGTGTCAGTAACAGAGATCTTTATTAACAGCTCACGTATGTCCCATTAAACAATCAATGTGGTAAAACTCACATCTTACAAACATCCTTTGAGCAATGTGGCAGTACTTTAATGTGGGGTCAGACAGCAATTGCAGGCAAACTATAATATGTGAATATATCATGTTTTCTAAAAACCAGTTTGTAAATACATATTATATCACAAACAGATAGACATTTTATAGTATTAACAAATGGCGAATTTAGATATGAAGATTCTGAAGACATCATAGAATTAGTGATAAAATTATCCACTGATCTGCATATATCTTTTTAATATTTCCATAGGCCATGAGTTATTACTAGCAAGTTGGCAAATAAATGCTTACCTCAGTGCACTTGGAGCATGTAAGCCTCTCAGCACAAGTGGCCTCACAGGGCTTGTGTGGGTGGAGAGCATTTCGTGTGCCACCATTTATTGAAGAATGGTGGTCTTGCTGGTCAATGGGAGGAGTACTTGGAATGTTGTCTCCAGATACCTCCAGGTGTTCTGATGAGGTTGTCCTGTTACGGGCCACCACACACATTTGCTCTTGCCAATCACAGTGTTGGTGGGCACGGCACAGCTGACAGGTCTTGAGAGACTTACAGTGGGACCTGAGACTGTCCTCTTCACAGCCATCCCCACTGCCCACTCCCTGTTTCAGAGTAATTGAAGATACCTTTACTGAGTGATTTAGTCTACTATAAGTAAACCTTAATGATATTAAGAAAATTATTTGATAGAGTAAATCTACTTATTCCATTAATATATTTTTTTTCTTTTATGCTACATTGAAACCTATCAATATAACTTATAAATAACAATATTAAAATACATGAGGCATGATGAGCTATTTTTTTCTAAATCTTGAAGTTAACTTCATATTAATAAATACTTATATGGCAGCAAAAATGGATATAAAAATGGATATATACTATCCTTCCTACTGAGGTATACAACAGAGATGAAGAAATGGAATGCAGCAAAACAGTAATACAAACATGCAATGAATTTGAGCTACATTAAAGGAGCATGAAGGACTCAAGATGGGATAAATAGACCAATTTAGATTGAGAATGAAAAAAAATGTAGAGAATACATTGAATACAGTCTGACTGGGTAAATCATTCCACTCTTCAACTTCAAGACTAAAACTGAAGGGTGTAATATGAGAGGAAAACTGCCAATAATGTGGATAAACAAAAATGACAGTACTCGTAAGTACTTAAGGGGAAGAGATGACAGGATGACATGTGAGGTTTTGATCATGCAACAAGGGAATGGCATAACTGGGAAAGATGAAGACTTCAGCTAAGACTAACCCCTTTAGGGAGATCCCCATGGGAGGACTAGGCAACCAATACAGAAAGAAATATAAATATAACAAATACCTTGAGAAACATCAACATTTTGGTTAAGACCATATTTTGAAAACAGTTTCTTTGGGGACAAACCCACATCTTTACAATTTCAGTATCATGCACAAAGCACAAGTTTCACTGTATGTTAGATGCAACATGCCTGAGATGGCAATGACCACAGAATTACTGCAATCTCTGGGAGGTAAGTGTATATATATATATATATATATATATATATATATATATATATATATATATATATATATATATATATATATATATATATATATATATACGAGTATATATATATATATATATATATACATATATATACAAATATTTTCAAAGCTATGGCTTAAAAACAAACAAATATTTTATCAGAACAGAAAATAGTAGGAGGACTGAATTCTTCATCTCATCCCAGACTCAGCACTGATGGATTCAGCAGAAGGTGGGCAAACAAATACAAATCTCAAAATAGTCATGATCACAGGGATCCTCCAATGGAAGTGGACAAATGTATTCTTGCCACTTCTTCAGCTAGTCTGTAATGATTTACAACCTAATATCTCCCTTGCTCCCACACCCATCTCTTCCACTAATTCTTTTCCTTGAGCTCCTTTCATTCATCTACTTTAATTATTTTCATAAACACATGACCATACTATATTTCATAAATGTATACAGGAGAAATAGTTAAGTAGACAGGAAGGAATCATCTGAGAGGATTAGATGAAACTATGTGAAAAAGGAGAGAGAGAGAGAGAGAGAGAGAGAGAGAGAGAGAGAGAGAGAGAGAGAGAGAGAGAGAGAGAGAGAGAGAGAGAGAGAGAGAGAGAGAGAGAGAGAGAGAGAAACAATGCTTATACCTAATACTCTAGATCTCCTTCCTTTTCCATGTTGAAAACAAATGGTGTGTGTGTGTGTGTGTGTGTGTGTGTGTGTGTGTGTGTGTGTGTGTGTGTGTGTGTGTGTGTGTGTGTGTGTATTTTCTTTTTTTTTTCTTTATATAATCTTGCTTTGTAAGAAAAAGATAAATACTGTAGTATGCAGGTATGCAAGGTCTGCAATAATCGGGCAGTTGTTACTCCTCCTACATTTCACAATAAAGATGTTTGCCTTCACTAATATGGCTCAAGTCTTACAAATATTGCATTACAAGACAGCTTTCCCCTTTCAGATTGAAACACTGGAAAGTATGGGAAGACTAAAAATAAATTTTGGAAAGGAAGGCTTAGAACATTTTAGCAATCAGTTATACAGATTTGTTAATGGCCTGGAAGAGTATACTGTAGACCTCTATCATGTAAAGCTTTAGGTCACAGAAGACATCAAGGATCACACCATAACAAATTATTTTATCCTAAATTATTAAACCACTGAGAGATGCTACTCCAATCCCAAATTCTATGCAGCTTGTGACAACTTAGCACTGAACATGCAGGGGTACAGACTCATTGGATAAGACTTCTGAGCAGTTGTATGTGGCAAGCATTCCCTGTTGACATTCTCTGACATACCGTTCAGGAAATGGCTACTGTTCCTCCAGTTGATGAAACCACATTTCCCCCTATCCAAGCTAAAGAAATTTTGCAAACTCTGAAGCAATGAGTTGCTAAAGACCAAGATTCAGACTGTATGGACTGCATTCCTCTATACTACAATGTATTGGTCATCTAACGGGAAAGAGAGATGACAAGGTAGCACCAGCAAATTAGTGTTATGTGCTGGCTAAAACAAATACCTGGGGCAGGCATTAACTTCCACTAAAAGTAAAGTTCAGTGCGTCAGAAGACACATTCTGGGAAAATTTCCACAAATTATCAGTGATCTATATTTTAATCTAAGAGTGTTGTAAAATGTGAAGATTGTATTTGAAATCTAATCTGCTTATCCAACAGTGCAGCATTATACAACAAATGAAGCAAAAAATAGGAAGTTGTGGGCCACAGCCACTACAAAATGCATGCCAGTAATGCCAGCATCTGAAGCCATCTTTGTTGTTTATTCTTGAATATTTACAGGTCACAGTTGGATCCTGATAATGGCCTCTGAGGCACTGCACAAGGGGGTGAAATCATTGGACCTTAAAGGCCTCTTGGTACTAAAACCAAGTTCAAATCTTTGGAAGCATGCTGGATGAAACAGTATTTTGTTAATTTATGTGACAAGAATATTGAGGCCTTGGGATTTCACATATTTAAGTGATACCTTCCAAAATAATGATGGTTTTCACCAGACCAGAAAAACAGATTAGCTGGGCTCATAGGTTTGTGGATTTGGTCAGCATAAGTATATGGGTTGACACCTGTACAGGACAATGACTGTGATCTTCAAGACAACAATATTCTTTGTCTTACTCTAAGATTATGAGACAATTATACTGAGCAACAACTTAAGATGAAATGATACAAGTGGTAAGCAATGTTTTTTTAGGATCAGAGAATATCACGGTACTGACCAAAGGTCATATTAGTTATTTCTATGTGAAATTAAACCGAGGACTGTTACTTGTTACAGTTAATCTTTGACTTATACTGACAGTCATAAACTATGTTTTCCAAAAATTAATCTTGTTCAGTAAATTGCTTTGATGATATAATATTAGTTATGTACTATGAAAATGTCAATTAAAATGCAGGATGGTGACTTGTTTTACCACATGTGAAGAGTTTCTCCACAAAATTTCATCAGTAAATCTCAGCAGATAGGATGTCCACTATTTCACACCCCCATTTTGATGCTGATTTAACTAAATATGTTTCCTAAAATAGTGAAATACATTCTCCTCTACCATTTACTACTTAATAAATTCCTGATGAGGTTCACTTTTCACATATTATATTGATACTGTGCTACACTTCTTCAGGAATTAATCAATCAATTAATTAAGTGAACAAAAAAATTTTTTGTGATTTTCAACTGCATTTAATGAACCACTTTCAACTATCTAAATTGTTACATTTGAGGTTTAACTAACAGTATATAAGGGGTTCATTATATCTGATATTCACTGTACTGAGGTTACTTATATTGAGGATTTCCTGCACGGTAGTGACACTTTTTAGTTTTTATTTATCTATTATTTATTTTTTTGTGGTAGCATTATAATTTATGCACTTTTTAGTGTTTTCATTAGTGCTAGGATTATAATTTATGCAAGTTTCATAAAGAGATTAATATGTCAAAGAAGTAGAAAAGACCTTTTGTTGTTGGCTGATGTTTCCTTCACAAGCTATTTCTAATATATCCTTCTGCAACAAGACATTCTCATAATGTTCAGGTTTATGGCCATCAACTCTGAAGAAAGCCCGGAAAGTGGCCAATTGTGTACAATAACCTGGAGGATGTGGGGTTTGTGTATAACACCTTCAAAGTGAAGCATTAGGATATGGGGTTTGTGCATAACACCTTCAAAGTGAAGCATTACGACTTATTACGGGTGAAACATCATTAAACTTTAGTCATGGTAACCTATTTTGAACCAATCACCTCAGTATCATTCTGAATAGTTAGTCCATGTTTATATGGTGAACTCAGTCACCTGACAGTAGCTCACTGCTGGATGACAACACCAGAAAACATGAAGAAAAGAAGATAAAATGCTTTCAATCAAAAAAATATATAAACATCATTGAGAAATATTACATGACACACATGCACAAAGAAAGAACCTAATCCTTTCGAAATTAAGTACATATATATGTACAGAGCAACTGAAAAATTAACCCACACACACACACACACACACACACACACACACACACACACTTATGGAATATAGAAGCTTCATTCATGATGGCAGCACATGTAAATCTAACAGCTTCAGAGAAGAGATGAGATATCTCATGAAAAATGTGTAGACAAAATCAGCAAATAAAATAATTAAATATATAAATAATAAATAAAATACATACATACATATACCAAGGCTGTCCTCAAAAAAAGGGGTTAGCCAAGACAAGGCACACAACTTTCACATTCACACCACTCTCTTAACCCCTTAACCACAACAAAGAAAAAGTACTCCTGCTCTCACTTTATGGGGATCAGCTACACAACTTGGGCAGTTTGGTCCTGAACAAAGCTCCTTCATAACAGTACTCTTCCCTACCACACCCGACTGCCCCACACCTATCAATGTGTGGCACCACCCTTGGAAGTCATATGGCTGCGTTATTTCTCATGCACTCAGTGTGTACTCTCTCTCTCTCTCTCTCTCTCTCTCTCACACACAAACACACAGATGCACATGCTTACACATGCACATGCAAGCACACACACACACACATATATTAAATGTGCTAGATGTAATTTTGTGGTGAGTAAGCAGGCTGTAACACAATTATGGCAGAGAGGATGAACATGCACACAAGAAACCACCCAGATCAGGTGACCAAGAAAACATAAGGATGAGCAGCAGCAGACACCAACATACCACCACCTTGGTAGGCCTGGGAACCTCTTTATTTACCAGACCATTACTCAAACTCATCACACCCTCAGGCTGTCAGAAACAAGACAATCAGTTAATGTTCCTCAAACTCAAAAAATCATAAGAAAAAGATTATGTACATATCTTCACACAAATAAATCCCATATTAATCACACTTCAGCTCTTCTTACACATAATTTCAATATAAATGAGGAAGGGTTGAGGCCTTAATCTGACTTTTTTTTATATATAAAGGTCAACAAAAATATTTTCTAAAATCTGATATGGGAAAAACTGGCTTTTACTGTTTAAAAACAGTATGAGCATATTTATACATGCACATATATCTCTCTTTGTTAAAATATCAAAAGCCATATTCAGTAAGAAATTGTTTTTGCTGAAATCCTGTTAATCAAAATATATATATATATATATATATATATATATATATATATATATATATATATATATATATATATATATATATATATATATATATATATATAAATTAAACTTCAGGTACAAGTTCTTCCTTTATAAATGGTACCATAATAATGCAAGTATGTCTTAAATAATGAAGTTCAGAGAAAACCATTATGATTTGTTTTACATTAATACATATAGAGAAGGAAAGAATCAGTTTAACTCACCTATCTCTCTTGAAAATTATAGCCACTGTTATGATTCAAATAAGTCCTCTCAAGTGATAATCTTCCTACATCAGCACTATTTGAAAATATATAACACTAAACCGTATTTCAGTAATTTCACATATCTTTTTTTATTTTATTTTTCAATTATTGCCTTAGAATTTCATCTCATTTTCTATTTTCATAATAGATGATATGAGGCATTGAGTGGAAGGAGGTCTGGTCCTCCACAGTGGCCATTTTTTAGTTATGTACACCAGCATATTCCCCAGTCCCTCTTCTACTAGTACAACTATGCTTATGTAGAAGAATCACCACAATAAGGGTGAAAATCCCATTTTGTCATTTTGTAGAAAGTACTAACTGACCACAATGCTGACCGCACTGCAAAAGAAGGCACAAGCTCTGCTTAGTGGTCATTAGGTCCATTTTCCCTAAATAATCCAATCAGAAATTCGTTATGGCTAAGCAATGCTTTCACCAGGACCTGAACCTTGGAAACCAACATCAGGCTCCAGTATTCCACTAACATTAGGTTGATATTCTCTGCGTTATTCATGTAACAATACACCTCTATTGTCAGGTGTATGTGAGAGTCCCAACACAGTGGTAAGAAGGATTAACTATCACAGGATTTTTTTCTTATAGAACTGCTCCAAAACAGCTAAAAAAAAAAAAAAAAAAAAAAAAAAAAAAAAAAAAAAAAAAACTAAGTGTTTTCTCATTTTCTAAAAAGTGGCACTTGGAACCTTATTCCACTCATAGCCTCATATAAACCATGTATAAAGAGAAAAGTATATAAAAAAATAAATAAATAAAAACTCCAAGTTTAAGTTGAAATACATACCAACTGCTCATCCATTTAACATTTTAATCTTGACATTCATAATTCAAATACTCTAGGCCAGTGAGGTTGTTGATTTCATTATAAATGCACATATCACAGGTAACTAATTTTAACCACTTGAGTCCTTGATGTCAAACTCTTATATTCCCAGCATTCCACAGCTATGTCTGTCTGTATAAGTGACCACTGGTACAACTTTTTTTTTTTCACACTTAGTCTTTTTCTTTTTCTTTTTTTATATGAGGTAAAGATCAAACAATTATTCTTGCTTACATCTCACCTTCCACACTTCCATATCAGTAAAAAATAAAACAAAAGTCAAAATTTGACCTACCAGTTAAATTGCACAGAAATGTAAAGTTTAAACAAGCCCCATGTAAACATGGAACTGCCATTCATAATGCTGATGATAATAATGATATGATAAACTCTAACAGGTTATTATGCCAAAATTTAACCAATGTAATTATTGTGCAATCGTGTCACAGAAGTGTGGCATTACATTTTTTTTTGTTTGTTTGTTTCCAAAGCTAAGCTAAACACTGTATTAGCTCATCCTAGAAGTCTCCAATATCTTCTAAAACAAACAAACCACCAGTTATACAATGTATCTTTGACTGAGATATACAATCAAATTACACCCAAATAATATCTTCAAATGTAGGGCAAAACTGGCTATGGAAGAACAATTTCTTCTTGGTATATTACTTTGACATGATATATGTATATATATATATATATATATATATATATATATATATATATATATATATATATATATATATATATATATACACATATACATATATCCTATTAAACATGGCAGACACCAGATGCTATGAAGTGTTCTGTCCATCCCACTACTCCTTCCTAACTGCCTTCCATGTTCAATAATTATAACTGGAATGCTATATGATTACATTACCAAGTTACAATTTCAGTGTCTGAATGTTGCAGTTTATCTTTATTGGTGACAAAATAAAAATCTTCCTTTTTTAAAGAAGAAGGAAAGCTGACATGATGGTGCATTTTTCTTTAATAACTATGACCTATCTCTATACTGGGCTGATCTAACAAATGGAAGTAGTTGAGACAGAGTGCATGCATGAAAAGTGCACATGTGCGCACGCACACACACACACACACACACACACACACACACACACACACACACACACACACACACACACACACACACACACACACAGAAATAAGACTCAAGGGAAAAGAGAACAGATTATTATTGACCTTCCTAGCAAAAGTCAGTTGTGTAAGCATACTCAGGAATATCCAACCAAGATAAATGTCACTTTCTTCAGTCAACTGAAAAAGATTCCTAGAATAAGAGCGATTAAGAAAAGACAGTTAAACTGACCTTGTATTCCACACATTTGTTGTGGGTGCAAGCACTACCACACCATGTGCAGCCATAGGTGTTGGACATGCATGACAGACATGACTGCTGTTTGCTGCAGAGCTCAGTAAAATTCAGTGCTGGTGTTACGTTTGAACAAACATCATATGCATTCTTGTCATTATTTTTGTTTGATTCACAAAGCTGTAAAATTCTGAAAAAGAGAAACCAAATTTGATTTTGTATTTTCATGATACAAATTTTATAGTCAAAACTATTTAGGCTAATCATAAACTTCCTCTTACATATGCTCAAAGAGGTTCCACTTATCTTTAATGTGTAACCTGTTCACAAGTACACTAAAACATTACATTATTAAATAGTGTAGCTAATGCTTTCATGGCAAATGGTACTATGGTACTTCTAAATATCGATCTACCCATTTAACTCTCTAATGCCTTGTTCCCTTCTAGAACATCCTTCAAAGGAATGGATACAGCAGAACAGCCTCCATCTCTCCTTATCCAGATATTCCCTTCTTGCTTGTCCAAGAGATTGGCATCTATTTATTTGAGGCCTAAATTATTCAGTGGGTGACTTACATGGGTATTTTCCAATTTATCAACTAATATCCTTCTCTTCCTCCAGTTCTCTTACATTCAAATTAAATTTCCTTTCCATCTAGATTAGTTTATCTGTCGTGACACAAAAAAGTTTGGTCCATGTTGTGCTAATTTTCAAGCTCCAACATATATTCCTCCCCCAGCCAGACATTAGACAATAAAGACATCCATGCATAATCAATTTTGTGTGTATGAGTCAATTTCCATCCCTCACTCTTTCTATATCCACTTTTTTTTTGTATCTGCAAGCTAAAGATGTTTTACCATTTGCTGAATTTAAACTATTCAGCTAACCATTCCTACAATGAGTTTCATATTTGATTTCATATAGCATCAACTTCTACTATCACTATCAGTCTATTACTTCTTCCTTAAATTTCAGTTTTGTCCATAATATCCATTATCCATGACTCATATAACATGAATGTTGTAATTTATTAAACTTTTTTACTGCTATTTCTCACCTGATCCAGACACACTTGCGTCCAGGGAAAGCATTCAGGCACTCCTCACTGGATGTGAATTGCTTACACCTGAGTGATAACAAATGGTCTGGTGTCAAATGTTATATGTAAATGTCATTTTGACAGATATAAAATCAAGACAATATTACATCATGCAAAGATTTTATGTAAATTCTTCATAAATTGATTTGTGTTAAAATATATATGAAAACATGAAGATCAACATGAATACAAAAACTTACTCTCCAGGATGGTAGCGCAAAACAGACCCCAGCATTTTCCCATTGAAGCCTCCAATTATATACATTTTGCTGTCATGGAGACTTGCTGTGTGGCCATAGCGTGCCACATCCAAGTAAAGGTTGGGGGGTTGGCGAAGGGTGTGCCAAGAATTGCAAATTATGTCATAGGCTAAGAAGTCTGCACTGTAACATTTGGCACCGTATGAGTAGGCTGTGTCATTATGCGTGTTTCCTCCAAATACCAACATCAAACCCTCAACAAGGACGGCAGAATGCAAGAACCGAGGCACTGGGGCTGGACTCTGCAGCTTCCTGTTTGATAAAAATATCAAGATTATAGCAAGACATAAAAAAATATAATTGAATTCTAGGGTATATAAGAAAAGGAATGTGACAAAGTAAAGAGTTGAGATGCAGTAGGGATGGAGGTTTATGAGTGGCACTCATACAGTTCTCAATGATGAAAGAATGGAACAGGGAGTAAACTTCCAATCCTTCACTTGAAGCAGGAGGATCCAATGCCAAAAGGTGAGATAAGTAATGGTTTTGGGACCTCTAAGAGAGTTCAAAGAAAAAAATTATCTCTTTGTTGAGACAAAAATAACAATGTTTGACTGGATTATCAGTAAACATATGGACAGTGGACTCTAAATACAAGTCATGATAGATAGAGATTTCTATGCTTACATAGTTACAAGCGTAGGTTGGTTAGAAACCCAGAGTTTCAACATATGCATGGATAACAGTGAAGCAATAAGGGCAGATTAATGAGTAAAAAGGAGTTTTGGTAATATAGAAGTAATGGAGGGAAGATTGCTTAAAAGAATACACAAGTTCAGATTAAAGATTGCAGAAGGTCGAGTAAAGGATGGAGGATTTCAAACCTACAAACTAATGTAAATAAGAACTTGGTAGATAATTATGAAATACTCCCTCATTTGAGCATATTTGTCTTATTGCAAGTCTTTTTTGTACCATCAGGTCTATCCTGTTGAACCTACCTCATCATCATCATCATACTCATCATCATTTTCAAGTCCAACAATAATATAAGCATTAAGAACTCACCATTTCTGCTTGACTGGCTCATAGGTCATAAGGGTGGCAATGACCTGGCTGGTGGAGTCATGGGACAGCAGCCCTCCATGAACATAAACCAGAGCAGTTGCAGGGTCCCAAACAGCTGTATGGCCATACACCCCTTTTACTATTGCCCCTCGAGTTTCTACTGTGCTCCAGGTACGTTCATCTGAAAAATAAATAAATAAATAAAAAATAAAATAAAATAAATAAAAATTAATAAACAAATAAAAAAAAAAAATTGAAATATTAAAATATTAAAATAAAGAAATTTAAATTATTACATTTATTTATTTACTCATTTATTTAATTTTTGTTATTTATTTATGTTTTTCACATATTATTTATTAATTTTTTCCATTGTGTATGGAAGAGCATTTCTTGAGTGGTAAACAGAATGATTGACTGGTTTCTTGTCTCTGTAGGGCTGTGGCAGGAATGAATGATTCACCTCAGTTGTTTTAATGTCCAGCACTATATAAGAACATATTACTTAAAGAGAGAGAGAGAGAGAGAGAGAGAGAGAGAGAGAGAGAGAGAGAGAGAGAGAGAGAGAGAGAGAGAGAGAGAGAGAGAGAGAGAGAGAATAAACAGCTTACCTAAGTCATATTCCTGGACAGTGTTCAGATAACCATAAACAGAAGAGTGACCAAAGATGACCAACATGATGTTTTTCTTGCCCTTCTGGACTACAACTGATGCATGACCCACGCATCGGATAGGAGCACATGGGCCAGGAGCATGTGAACAACCACCACTTCTATTTTTTCTCTGGTGTCCCTCCTTTTCCTCTTCCTCTTCCTCATTTTCTTTGTTCCCTTTCCCTTCTTCATTTTCTTGTTCCTCCTCCTCTTCTCCCCATTCTCTGCCGTTAACATTTCCTTCGTCATCTTTATTCTTCCCATTTCGATTATTGCGTCTGTTTCTCTCTTTGCGTCCCTGTCTGCTCCTTCTTCCATTTCCAGAGCGTCCACCACCTCCCCTTCCACCACCGCGAGCAGCTCGTTTAGAGGGCACCAGTGACCACTTCAGAGTTTGAGTATCCAGGCACCACAGCTCTCGAGTGATGTTTCCATCTGCCTTCATGCCTCCATACATGTATATTGAGCCCTGTGGAATGCAGACAAATCAAGTATTGGGTCTTAGCTATATGTTACAGGCATTTTATCCTCCATTTTTTTAAACACTACCACCACCATCAACATAGTCAATGTTATGTCCAGACTCAGACAAGGAAAAGGTATTAGTCAAAATATAAAAATAAATAAAAACATGACTCCTTACTCTAACCACACATCATCATTATCATATTGATGAGATGTTCTTAAGATTTCTTGAATCTGAACACAAATTGTACTATGATATGACTCAGGGTGGTGGTGGTAATCATTTATCAACTACACCAAGCTGATGTTCCCACCTTGCATGAAGATAACTGTCTACATGCATACATTCACATTTGCAAACATTCTTAGTCTCTAGATAATCACATTTATAATAACAATAATGCCTTGTTAAAGAAAATGTTAAGGATATGCATATCAAAGCAATCTTTTAAGAAGATAATGATAATGGACATGGATGGCATTTGTTTATGTATCACCTCCTTTCATCTACTGGTGATATCTGCACTTGCTCCTTATGAAAATGTGACATCTATTTTTCAGGAGATAAAAATATACAATAGACAACAGATCAACTTACATTATACACTACAGTGGTGTGTCCATATCTGCGTACTGGCTTCTTAATGCTCGTACTGTAAACCGCAATCCAGTTGTCGCCTGGTAAGAATGTTCAATTAAGCAAAATTATCCTATATCTGAACCAAGTATATCTCTATACATGTCTAATATCTTTATCCCTTAATCTATTTTATGGCAGAGAAGGTATGCAATCTTCCTACCAAAATCTTGCCACCAAGCATTTAGGTAGTGGGATTATAAATTGTGATAAGTGTACAGCTGATGCCTACCAAACTTCTGTTGGGTCTGTGAAACACCCACAGAGTGAGATATTGTTCTCCTTTCTACCTCTATTCAGAGTTTAACAATGACAATAATTTAAACTTCATAAAGCAGAATGATTAGAATTTCTGCCTTTTCATATCATAATTACAAATCAAGTATCACAAAATCGAAATGAACACATTTCTTAAAAAACTTGTTCTAAGAACAATTCTTACCAATTTGCTTATAAGTGGAGAGCTCATGTAACATGAAACACTTAAGTATAATAGCTTCAAGAGAGAGAAAAGTATCCATCCATTAATCAAATAATATAACCAGTTATTTTTCAACACCATATAAATTAATTAATTTCCTGTAAATTACCCATATTTAAGTCCATATACATACCATATATGTCGTATTTGAGAATGAAGGGTCGCTCAGTAAAAGAGTAACCCCCAATGACCCACACTGTGTCATCAATGAGAACAGTGGTGTGAGAGGATCTCTCTAGTAGAGTTGAGGCAGGATTGGAGTGGGTCAGCTGGCTGGTGATGTCATGACCCACCACCTCCCACCACCCAGCTTCCACTACCTGGCTGCAGTCTGCACCTAGAAACACATACACACAAATATCATCAAATACAATCTAACAAGTGTTAGATACATTACCAAGATGAAAGGCCTGACTGAACGAGATGAAAGGCCTGACTGAACACCTCCAGCTAAGTTGATAGGATACTGCAACCATATTTCCTACACCCTGCATAAAGGAACTTTAAAACTGTAAGGAACATAAAGAGGGTATATTTCTCTACAATTCAATATCTAAAGAGAGACATGGCATGAGGTCTTGCCTTGGTTATCTCTATGCAAGGGAAATTAAAACGTTGCTAAGGAGTCATAGTTAAGAATCATCACACACTAACAATGGCCACTATCCCATAATTTCTTTCATTGCTACAACGATCTCCAGCACCCCATGACCACATCATATTGAAAGAATTTTTTTAATGATTAATATTGCATCTTAGTTCCTAAACAGAGATGTACCAATGCACAGAGCACACAACAAACAACCTTTTGCCCTCACCTGTGTAGCCAGAATGACACTGGCAACGGTGTTCCTCAGGGTTACACTGGCCATTTCCTGAGCAGCCCTCAGGACACACACGCACAGAGCAGGCAGGGCCACCCCACCCAGCATTACAGGTGCAGATGCCATCGAGGCAAACACCATGTCCAGAACATTCCTCCCCTTCAACAGTTCTTGGACACCCATTGATTCTGTAACAGAATATCATATTTAAATTTTCTGCAAAATATATGTGATTTGTGTTAACTGAATCCCCAATGAACTCGAATTATATAGCAATGCCAGCATTTTTCACTCCTTACAAAGGAACAATCGATAAATGATCATTACAGTGGCCATAGCACAAGGCAAAATGTGCAATGTAACTATAACTTGGTGAAATACTGAAACTAAAAAAAAAGACATTCTACATTTAGATGTAGATAAAATTATAGTTTTAGATTTTTGTTTATAATCAACTTATTTTATCTTATTTATTTATTTATTTTTTTGTTGCTTAAATCCCATTTGCAAGGTCTCTCAAAAAATTATGGCAGGTCCAAAAGATAACCTGGAATATCTCAGTTTTCTGGAGTGGGAAGGCTTGAACAACAAGCCTTGAATTATCAAAATCAGACATGATATCTTTCCCTTTATATAGTTCTGGTGCTGTAAATCATGACAGCCTTATGTCCAAACAGTTTTCTGGAAAACCTGGAGTGCACATTCTCTGTGAAGTGGAACAGTGCAAGCCAGTGAGAAAACAGGCAGATGACTCAATCAATTCTCTTATTGACCATCAGGCTACAGTATGAAGGTTATGCTCAGGACATGTGCAACATTTAAAGATTTTAGGCATCTACAATGAAGAGAACCCTCTCACTTCTACCACATTTTGCAACTCCTGTGATCACCTGGATATTATGACAACACATCTATGCTCTGTTAATCTTCAGAATGAAGAACACCTATGACAGAATTACTGAATACAAAATTTATGGGCCACTATAACCAATACAGCTAACTGAAATAATATATACAAGTATTGAGATCAAAATTTTTGAAAAGAGTCAGCAAACTTACCGGTAGGATATTTTGAATCCTGTGAGGTTATACGCAGCATCAGAGTAGAAATAGAGTAATGCAGAGCCTGACCTTGCCACCACCTCAGGGATGTGAGGAACATGGTAGTTGTCCTGCACCACCATACCACTGCAGCCAAGGGAGAAGGACATTCATGATCACACTAATTAAAACAGCAACACCAAACGATTAAAGATTCATACAACAGTAAAAGTAATTATATAATGATATTAAAAGTATAAAGAAATCTTTGCATTCTAATAATGACAGCTGTAAAACTAGTATTTATGAATGATAAGACTCTTCTGGATAAATTCAGAAAGATTACCTTTATATGTAGTCAAGACATCCAGACTTCTCAAACAATTTCAGTTTATTTTTTTGGTATTAGTACATATATTGGTATGTATACCTAAATGTCTATACACCAGACTATAATCCCCATTAAAGGGGTTTGCTAAGACAAGAAATCATGTCTTATCTCATTGTACAAATGACAATTTGAAGGAGGAGGATTCCAAATCCCCTCTCTCTGCCCCTTTTAATTGCTTCAAGATGTATGGACAAAATGGAAGCAGTATTCTTCTCACATGCCCACAGAGTATTGTAATAAATACATTCTATTCCTACAAAGTTGTGCTACAATAGATATATTCTATTTCTACAGATGGGCTTGTTATTCAAATTTTTCCTGAAAATTCAAGACTGGATGACTATGGACTTGTCCTTCTTCCTCTCCATCTCCTGACTTTATGCTTATTAATAAGACTGACCCCATGAAGGCTTATGGTCTTGAAACCCGTTCTACTGTTCTAAGAGACTGCTTCCATGCTTATACTTTTATGTTTGACCAAACTTTCTAATTTCTATAAATATCTACCATTCCTTCTTGCTGGAGGTTTGCTTACATTCAATCTGTTCATGTAAGGGATGAGAACTCAACAACTCTTTGAATATTTATTTATTTTTTTTATTGCCTGTGTTTTGAGTCTCCTCAATAAATTGTGAAACATTTATCTGCTTGTAGTCTTCAATCTGATCACTGACATAGATTTCATATGGACAATCCACTAGTGATCATCAGACTTTCCTTACTGAATCTTAATCATCCTCTCAAGAGATTTTCAATGAAACCTCTGCTGCTGCCTAAGACCCACCAGAAGGTTTTGATAAAGTCTCACATAAATCTTTAATTTTTAAGTTTCCCTCTTAGGATTTTGATCCATCTCAGTATCTTTATCTCAAAGTTCCTTTCCAGCTGTTCTTTTGCTCCAGTGATAGATGGACAATGTTCTTCCTTAAGCCTATCGACAATGGTGTTCCATGAGGTTGTGTCCTATCTCCTAGTTTTTTTTTTCTATTATTCACAAATTATTTTCTTTGTTAAACTCCCTGCCCTATTCATTCTTATGCTGATGATTCTACCCTACATTTCTCAATATAATCTGTCAGATGACCAAGTCACATGAATAAAACAATAAAACAATAGCAGCTACAAAGCATCTACATTATTTCTATATTTTCTCAAATAGAGCTAAGGAAACCTTGTCTTGTTTAATGCTCTTTCCAGTTCATTTATGTGTTCCTGCCTCAATTAAACATTCCAAACTGGAATTGGACTGTTAACTGTGCAAGTTCTTAACAGCTCTGCTGCACTGGCAAGTATGCATGCATACAAACACTATCTCTGGATTGCCAGGCTAAGGCATCAAAACTTCTAGTCAATGTTTGCTGGTGAATGCTGGCAACTCCCTTTTTTTTTTTTTTTATGTTAGTGGGGTTCAGTTTGGCAGCATAGACATCACCCATATTGATAAAGGGAAGGAGGTTAACTCATACAAATAGCTAAGAGCATCTGACCCAGTGGAGTCACCTGGAGTGCCAGAACGGGAGAATGCATGACTGAAAGGATCAAGGATGGTGAGACTGTCCAGTCAAGGGCAGAGAGGAAGGCTGTCAAGATAACTATAATTCTGTACTACTTGTGCACTTCTGAATTTAGGCAAATAACCAATCATACTGAAACTGAAACAACATCTCCATATAAATGGATGACCAGTTTTCCATTCTACTGTCATGGTAATGGTGGTGAGGTGAGGTGATTAAAAAATTTCTTGCATCACACTGCAAATAACTAAGGTCATATAGCCCTGGATTACAGAACTACATAAAAATACTAGTAATGTTAAAATGAAAGGTAAAAAGAAATAATAATAAATAAATAAATAAATAAAAAAAATAAGGAAAGACTGTGATTGATATAGAAAAAGTTAAACTCTTAAAAGATTGAAAAGAGTCACATACTATGCCACAAATCATTATAGATAAAGAAAGTAGCATTAACCACATGGTCAGCCAAGAAATATCTTCACACTGCAGTCCCTCTTTGGTCTCCCAAAGTCCACCTGTTTACGGGACTGCTTAACAGAGCTGAGCATGTAAGTATAAAACTGATGAATTAAAAGGCTTCAGCATCTGCCACCAGTTTTGAGGTCAATGCTGTTACCTCCTACAGTAGGAGTCTAGTTTATAGTATACTGCCCAACTGCATCACTTCTGCAGTGCATTCTGACAGGCCACTTAAATGCAAAAGATAAAAAAAAAAAAAAAAAAAAAAAAAAAAAAAAAAAAAAAAAAAAAAATGTTCCAAATTCGGCTGCACTAATCCAGAGCAACAAGGCATACCTACTGCCTCCCATAGCAACAAGGCATACCTACTGCCTCCCTCTGCTTTTAGATAACTAAACTCAGCACAGCTTGGAGGGTGATACAATAATTTATGGATTAGTTAAAACACTATCTAGCATTTTCCTTAAAAATAGCTTTCATGCATGTGGATGAATAAGAAGAGCTATTGTGATAACTTGATTACCAAAGCTACCAAACCATGGAGGATAAAGCATGGATGAGACAATCCTGCAAGTGTTAGCCAACCACACAGGAAGTGCATGGGGAAGGGAAAAGTACTTAAGCTTTTGAGATCTGCTAAAAGCTCAGATTCTACCAGGAGTTGAAGTAAGTGTCTTTGATTGAGTTATCATAGTTGTCATAAAATTGATCCTCTATGTAATCCTTCCTTGGAGATGGATTGTTTAGATTGGGTGGTCAGTTGAGGTATGCCTCCAGTTGAAAGAGTCTAATCTTACTGCCATGACATATCAAGGTCATAGTAAAATCTGGACACTGAACAAAAGGCTGCTTCAACTGCTTTGCCTGAGAAATACTGGATTCCTATATGCCTGAGGGTACTTGACAAAATGCTAAACACTTGGATGACTTGTTGCAAGACAGTACTTCAACCTGACAGGCAAGCAGGTCTATCTCTACTCCCCAGAGAGACCATTCACATATTCCAAAGTTAACCTTTTTGGGCCTTAGTGAAAAAGTATGGCCGTATGTTCACACACTTGATCTCACAAACTGTTCACTTAAGAGATGCTTGCCTCATTGGATGCAAGTTTATTCATCTATACCTTAACAATAAGGGAACACCTCACTGTATTATATCTGACATTTTTGTATTTGTAGCAAGAGTTAAAATGGGCCTGGAGCATCAATGAAGAACTCAAGAATACAAAGGTAGTGTCACATAGTGGAACTTCAAACCTACAACCAGTATGGATACAGGATGCATGTGAGAAGAAATCCACATCATGGAAGGTTCTCCAAGCAGTAATAGGTACATAAACAATAGGTGGTGAGCACAGCAGAAGAAATCACTTATGGTTGGGCCACATTACTAGACTAAAATTATCCCATAGATTTGAGCCTCCTCTTGCACCTTGCTCTGAGGACATGAGGCTAAGAATGATTGCTCATTCTGTTGCTGGTTGAAGGTTGGGAGGTTTAGTCTTTGCAATGACACTTCCCTGATGCAATCTTGATTATGATTTTTTTTTTTTATGGTCTGATCTGCTCTCTTCTTTCTCTCTAGTTTCTACCCAGTGCATAGCACTCTAAATCACTGAAAATGAGGTCTAACTCAGGCAAGTCAAAATTTATAATGCAACCAATGACACACTTACATAATCTTGATGGTAAATGTTCTATGAACTGTAGGATGCTTTGGATAAAAAGACACCTAAAATCAAACACAATATCAATGAAAGTAAGTGATGCCTTTCACTACTTACAGAAACACTTACTAATCAGAGCCTCAGTTTATCCCTGCCTAAGAATATTTGCAGTAGACATCAATGCAGTCAACAGTTCACAAATCTTTGACATTGCCAAGCAGCTGTTTATAGAACTTATGCATTGAGATAAATGCTTGTCAATAATGCTTAAGTTGACATAACACCATCTGACATTTGGCTATCTTCCACTAACTTAATAAACAAAAAGCTGGGCAAGTACATATGATAATGTCTGGTTATCCTTTCCCTTCCTCCAATCAGCTACCAACATTGTGACCAATGGTTTAAGGGGTTATCACTGTCTTTGTAAATGTCACTACAGAATATTGCTGCAACTTCACTGCATTGTTCATAACAATATATTTTCAGATATAAAATTGTGTCAAAAATCATCCTAGATGAAACTAACTTAATACCTATAGCCTTCTTGAATTCTCTTGATTGCAAGATATGTGGATGCATCTTAAAGATGATCATAAGGGATTCTTAAATTAATTACATACATATTACATGCTGCACACAACACACTCTAAGGCTGTGACCTGATGCTTGTGAACCAGTGGGAGGCTATGATATATGACAGTCATGAGGCACCACTATTGCCTCCACTACTACCTGAGTTATCTGCCATGATGATACCTTGGGCAAATTAATAAAATAACACAGCACATTCACAGGAACACTGTAAAAACATGAGGAGCTATGATATGCCTCTTAATGCAGAAACATCACCACTGGCTCTGTATTGCCTACCTCCTGTACCTTCTCTACTCCAAATGGCTGCAGCCCTGCCTCACACATGGGCCTTCTGGTCCTAAGTACATGTGCAGAGAGGCACAGAAGAAAGTGATTCCAAGCCACTATGGTCTAAAGTTATCTTCATTCTAAAGCAGCATTTCTTAAGCTACAGTGCCAGCACCCCAAGGAGGTGCTGAAATCAATTTTAAGGGATGCTGGCAAATGCTGCATGTACTGCAGTACATGTCAGTATTCCTCAAAAAGTGATACAAAACTAGTGAAGGGATACTTTTTGACAAGTGTACTTTTTGATAGACTTGAACCTCATTTCCAAATGTGTTGATGTATTTTAGCACAGTAAGGAAAATCACTGAATTTATTATTGTTGTGAAACAGTTTCCAAATTGTTTGGAAACAGTTTGCAAGCAGTTTGGAAACCTTTTACAAACATTTTGAAAATAGTCTGGAAAAATCTTGGAAACAGTTTGCAAACAGTTTCCAAACAATGTTTCCTGGTGTGAACAGGCCTTCAAGGGGTGCTGGAGTACTTAGAACTGACTACAGGGAGTGATGAGGTTGGAAAAGTTTAAGAAATGTGGTTCTAAGGGTATTCAACCATGTTAAAGGCCTGACGGTGTTGAAAGACAGAGGGAGGGTTGATATTGCTGTTGGTTTGATCAACTCCATTCTGGCTGTAGTGACACTTGGGACCTTATCATTCTGAGGCACTCACATATGGTCCATGGTTATATAATATGCTAATTATGCAATCCAGGAAAGAGAGGAAAAAAGTCAAAATTCAACACAACACTCACCTGAACACAGCCAGGAGAGGATCATAGATGCTGTCGCCATCAAAGACATACAAGTGATCCCACGAGCACTCTGTGGCAAAGTGATCCAAGTGGAGGCGGATGGAGGTATTGACTTGACCAGAGTCTATTAGCCATGTGCACTGAGTGTCTGTAGAGTAGTTCCCTGACCCATCAGTTATCACACTTGAATTTGACATTAATCTGGGGAAAGAAAAGAAGAAAAATTATGTTAACTAAATATTATGGCAATTCATCAAAATATTCTTCCACATACAAATGATCCTTAATTTCTTGTTAGTCTGCAAATTAAAAAAGTTATATGAGAGAGAGAGAGAGAGAGAGAGAGAGAGAGAGAGAGAGAGAGAGAGAGAGAGAGAGAGAGAGAGAGAGAGAGAGAGATTCCATAATGGACACAGCAATGCCATATTGAAAGACAAATCATGATCTCATCTATTGAAGCTTATTATATACATACTAGCATAATTTAACTTCACTGTTCTGCCAACAAGTGTGAGCACAGGACTGGCATCAACTGATTTCCCACATTGTACCTGCCTTCATCCTTGATAACTCTTTATGACCTTCAGTAAGGACTAAAGAAGTTCTGAATGTGGTAGTAGGTATGTATGATATCCAAAGGCCTGGGAATTAATGTAAGCATGACAAAGGTAGTTATTAGCTGTACAACAGTACAGCAATGATAAGTAGTGCTGTTTGACCTTGTGGATTATACAAGGAACATGAAAGACCTTTACCCTGTGCAGTGTGTGGCATTTGGGTGCACAAACAGTGAAATGATGTAATAACCAATTAGGAAAATGTAACTGCTAACTGGTTTAATCTGCAATAGCAACAATTGGAACCAGAATCAAAGGTGAAGGAAGGTATTTTGTAGTGCATCAACAAATTAGTACCTAGAGATGTGGTAAGAGCAGGTGGTGGAGGATGAGCCAGCCCAACAGCAAAAGTCAGGAGTAGGATGGAGTTGTGGGATTAAATAATACTTCCAACAATTACTGACAGGACTCTCCATGTAAATGAGAGAGAGAGGCTGTACATATCAGGAGGTGGCAATGGTTTGCAGCAGTAAGACCAACCTGCTAAAAGATGATTATGTGAGGAGGCTGGGGCATACTGATTACAGCAAGGTGAGCACATGCCCAACAGTACTGTTAGAGGCTCACCTCTCTCTCTCTCTCTCTCTCTCACATCAAGTTTGGTCATTTTCTTTCATAACAGTTTAGTATTCTAAGACTGAGTTCAAGTTCTGAGACATGCATAGTTTTTAGCCATGAATTACATTACAGGATTAGCATAATGCTAATACACAATGATGAAAGCATCCTTCTTTCGCCATGCAATATTTATTTGGGTAAAATAACTATCATGAATTATAAACAAAGGCAAACAATGCCCAAGTGTTCTGGATGCGCATCCAGCTGATTTCAAAGCTGATATGGGACGGAAATTAAGGCATTGACAGCAGCAACGAGAAAAGAAAACACAAAGAAAAGTGTGTGAAAAAAAAAGTAACTAAAGAATTCACTCCTGAGTTAGAAAGCGAAGACCACTACAAATGTGCGCTGCCCTCATCACCCTAGACACTGCAAGGAGCCAGGATAGAATCCGCCCACCCTGGGGCGTGAGGCAAGCACCGTACCATAGAGTCAGCCAGCCGCGGAGAAGAGAGAGAAAAAAAAAAAAAAAAACAGAGCTGTCAGTGTCAGGTGATCGGTTGACAGGGTCGACCTGGAAGGGGAAATCCCACACTGTGCTTGACCCACAAACCCTGGAACGCATACAACCACACCCTGGGGCACCAACATCGCTGCTGGCGAGAAATGAACATCTAGGTGCAATGTGTGATGGACATGAAGCGTGAAATGACAAGGAGAGTGAAAGGGAAGGGCCGAGTCACAAAGCCAGACAGTGCCACCATGCTGGGGTCCGCTGAGCTCAGACCGGCATGCTGATGAAACCATAGCATGCACAAGTCACACTCAGGAGGCTGCAGAAGGAATCAAGAAACAAGGGAAGTAACAGGAAGGAAATCTCACCTCACTCTGCCCTCGCACCACTGACATTGCGGGCCTTTCCATCCCGGGTCACATATACACTGTTCGTCCACGCATTTCCCGTGTTTGCACAATTCATTACACTCCTCCTGTCCTTCCGCACACACAAGCGAGCATCCTAGTAACACTAACACTAATGCTATTGTCCTCAGGGGCTCGGATTTCCTTAAAAACTTCGATTTGAATAAGAATTTCTGGAGATCCGCAGCCATCTTGGATCTGCCATTTCCGCAACTGTGACGTCACGCACCAAACATTGAGGCCGCTGTCATGCCAAATCCTTGAGCTGCGAGAATTCTGACGAGTTGGCCTTCTGCGCATGCGCATTATAAGGCGCAAGTTATTTCGCACGTAGAACATACGAAAATATTGAGCTTGTGAAATATCATTACTGTTATTATTGTGTGTGTGTGTGTTTATACCATTGCGGTCTCATAAGGTATGTGACATAAGTTATTTTTTGGTTTCTAATGTTTTCTCATTCACTTGTTAATCTTTACTTTATTTATGTTTTCCATGCTTTCACTTCCATTGCCTATGATCTTCAAACTATATTGTTTTCCATTTCCCATTTCCTCCTTTTACTTACCAAGACACTCTTGACTTCTAACACTAATAATGGCCTCACAATCAATGCAAGGCTTGGGTGTATTTTGCTGTACATGAATATTATTATTATTATTATTATTATTTATTTATTTATTTATTTTCTGCATGTTATTCCTAGGGTTAGTTTTTCTGCTGGGGGGGCATCCTAAGGTTTTTGTCCCCCACGACCTCTTGTGAAGGTATCATCCCAAAGTATCCCAACCTCAATCTTCTTTAGGAGGACTTCACCATGGATGTATAAACCCAGACTAGGTAACCCACATAACTTCATCTGACCCAACCCTCTATTTTCTATGAAGACTGCTCTCCCAGCCTTCAACTTAGTAAGGGGTTTGCATATTTCATTGTTATTTCCATTGTTGTGTTGAACCAGAGAAGCAATAGCAAGGTGGGAAATGGTTGAATCTAAACCCAGTCATGAAATTAAATTTGCTGTGTTACAGCAGGTAAAATTGTTCTGTAGCAAAATACTTGTTAGGGCTTCCTTAATAACTGAATTTTATGTATAACTTGAGTGTATTAGTATTTCAAGTGGAGGTATTTTTATAGATGAAATAACTCATAATATTGGCATGCATTAATGTTCAGGGAAAATACAGGAGCAGCTGCATGTACTTAATTAAACTGTCTCACCCTCAGCCTGTAGACTATACCAAAATCAGTTACCATTGCCCTTGTTATTCCCCAAGTACTACCAAATCAACTTTTGGCAACATTACTCTTTAAACCACTTGTTATTTATGGTTTCATTCACTACTTGTGTGACTAAATCTTTCACTTGGCAGCAGTGTCACCTATTGTCCAACCTGCTTCCAACAGTTGCTTACTCCAGTTTTACAGTTAATTTTTTGTACCTTTCATCTTTCTTATGGCCATGTGTAAGGGAAATGGAACACAGATAAAACTAGTTGCAGTCTATTTCCCCAGTAAAAACAAGGAGGAAGACAAGAAAAAAAGAAAGGAGATGAGGGAAGAGGTGGAAAAATTGATAGAAGGAAAGCAGGAGGAAGCCCTGATCATAAAAGGAGATTTTTGGGAGACCAAAACTTAGACGAGGAAGGATGATAGTGGACCAATGTAGGACTATGGATTGATACTGTTAAACAATGACACTCACTTTAAGGGCTTATATGAATTGTAGCGTAAGGACCAGAGGAGTGTTATAGACTTTGCATTAGTCAACAGGAACCTATTCAAACTTTATGTGGACATGGAGATTGATGAGAAAAAGGAAGTAATTGATGTATCAGACCACAACCTATTATAAGTTAGAATAAATGCCAAGATGAGGGGAGGAGAAAGAAAGCAGAAAGAAGAAAATTGAATATTACAAGAAGAATGAAGTCTCATTAGAGGGTTTTATTGAAAAAGTGAAGATGGAATGTGAGAAAGAAAATCAAATGTAAATGGAGGTGGAGAAAATACTGAAAGTTTTAGCAGAAAGAAAATTAAAGAGACTGTTGGAGAAGAACAAGCACTAAGGAAGACAGTTTAGAGCCTCCATGAATGTACAATGAAATTAAGGAAAAGATTAAGGAGAGGAAGAACCTAAATAGGAAATAGCGGAATACTCAAGATGTGGAAAATTTTTGGTATGGGAAAGATAACAAAAGAAGAGTTCAACAAATGATTAAATAAGAAATATACAAATGTGAGAGGGAAAAAAAAATGAAGATGAGAAGGCAGAACATCAGGGACAAAGCTTTGAAAAAATGTGAACAAACTGAGAGGGAAAGAAATTAAGAAAAAAAATGAGCTTTAAGTATACAAAGAAGGGAAAAGATGAGCAGCAGAGAGACAGCAGATTTATCAGAAACAGGAGAACAAGATAGAAGAAGTTTGGAGTGAGGTGAAGAAAAGAATACTGCAGAGAACAGAGAAAGGAGAACAGTGAGGTATTAAATATTGAGCAGCACAATATCACCTTTACTCAGCAACTCACAGAATATATGGATGTGGCCTTCAGAGTGGAAAACAAATGAACAAAGATGGACCAAACAGAGATAACTGAAAAAGACATTAGGAAAATCATAAAGGAACTTAAAAATGGGAAGACTACAGGTCCAGATAAATTAAAACCATAATTCTTTAAAGCCCTGGGGAGAAGCAGAACTTTTACAAGAAACCTACAACAATGGTTCAACAAAATAATAAAAGAAGTGAAAAATTCCAACCTACTGAAAAGTCCAAAACTGTAATGCTACTAAAAACTGACAAACCTGAGGTTAAAGATTTACATCCCATCTCACTTACCAACATCTGGTATGAAATTTTCAAAAGGATCATTAAGTGGAGGAATGATGAACACATTAAACTAAATAAATGTAAATAAATGTATCCAGCACATTTTTCCCCGAGGCTTAAAATCAATAAAAAATCAATGTGTACTCATAAAATTGATTAAAATTCCTGCGTGAGGCATACTTTGTCCCCTCGCCACCAGAGCGCACTGCTTCGCACCACCCGCGGCCCACTGCACTGTGTTTACTCAGTGACTCAGTCCTGTGTGTGCACTATTTATCGTCTGACGCCTTCATCATGCCTAAAGTTGTAGAAAAGAGGAAGCGTGTTGTGCTTACACTTAAGCAGCTGATCAGATCAGCTGATCTTTGTTATGGTAAGATGCGTGAGTGTAGGGTGGTGATTGTGGACATAATTTCACTTCTATTCAAGTATCCGGCATGTCGGCGGTCCCGTTGATGCCGGATAAGAGGGATTTTACTGTATTTGCCTTTGATCTTGTTTAATCAAGTTTATATTGATATTGGTTGGTACATACACTGCATGAGCAATGCAGTGGGAGTGGTGGTGACACAGGCTCTGTGCTCCACTGCCTCTGCTCCCCTTCAGAACCACAACTCAAGGTGGTCATTCTCAAGGTAATGGCAAGGCTTGGGCACATGGCCTTTGTACAGTGACCCACCAAATATCTAGGCATCATGATTTGTGATTCTCTTTTTCCCTAACTGCAAAACACTTTTCAATTAGGCATGCAATTTTGATCAATAAGACAATGAATAAGACAGTGTTGCTGACACCTGACACCTGATGTGTTTGATGAATACCGGTATAAATATTACGGGTGATTTCAACTGTGAGAATGTAAAATGGGAGGTGAAGGGTCGTGGGAGAAGAGTTCTTAAGGATGGCTATGGATAACAATGACACTGTGGGTGGATGCAAATACTAGGTTTAAAGGTGAAGACAAGCCTTTGTGGTTGGACCTAATATTTACAAAGGAATCAGGAGTGGTGAAAGTGGACTACAAGAGCCCAATAATTATAAGTGACCATATATTGGTAGTGTACACTTGTACAGAAAACTATCTTCAGGATTTTCATTCAGCTGATTTTTCCTTTTACTTTTTTTTCTCATAGTCCGAGTCTTATAAAATATTAAAACATTTTTGATGAAAAAAAAAAAAAAATCGGTGATAATGCAAAAGGTTTCCTTATAAGAGATAATATGTGCAGGTATCCAAGGCCCATTTGATGTACCACACACAGGGCACAGATAGACAATGTTGATTCATATGAACTCTGATATTCATATTGCTCTTGTACTTTTCTTGTTTTCAACTTTATAATGTCTAATTTTTTTTTTTATCAGTGTGGAAAAAAGATGACAATGGAAAAAAGTTTCTTTGGTCAATAGAGATAAAATGTGTCAAATGTTCTTTCATTCCTCACACTCAGAGGCCTTGTGAAAAAACAGTCATGTAATTCAGAATAGGTGAATAAGATAGGCATGGTAAAGGTTTACTATTATATTGCATTCCTGACAAATTACATATTGTTACATTATACCTTTTGTCATGTCTCACTTATATCAAATTTCAGTATAGTCTCATATTTCAATACTTCTCAGTATCATAATTTAAGGGTTTTGCAATTTATTGTACATTTTACAAGACTATTTATGATACACTAACTGAACTTAGGGAGTGCACATGCTGCAAAGCCAAATGCCACAAGTGCACTGAAGTTTTTACTTACATCCCACCTGCCATTTAAAATGTATTTCATCTGAATGTACTGCTGTTACTGCAAAACTCAAGGCACCACCTTATGAAATCAAACATGACAGTGCAGCTCCTTGAAATCTTGCATAACCTTTCATCAGTTGGGTGGCTAGAGAGGCCCTTGATGCGCGAGTGCATGAGAACTGCTTCAACCCTTTGCACCCAGGATTATGGAGCTGTGAAATATGGGTTGTGCATACCCTTCCAATGAAAAAAGCTGTATTTTAAGATGGAGAGGAAAATGTGGTTATCAAGGATATCTGTGTTTGTGGTGGATGTAGAAATCACACCATGATGTGTTTGTTGGCTGCTGCTCATAGTATTTCCTGATACTGTTTCCACCTATAGAACCATCCATGGCTGATTCTGCAAGAGTCCTGTTGTCACAGATAACCTTCTGTGATAAGTGACTAGAAATTTCCAAGGGACGGCACTGCAGCCCAAGAAAATCCACCTGAATGTTTCTGGAAATGTCATTGCCTGCATTCTTTCCAACTGTCACCAAAAAAGATTTGCAACTTCCCTGCCACACTATTGCCAAGAAATTACTTCTTGCTGATGCCATGAAAAGACTTGCATTTTCAAGAAATACAGATGGAAAGAGTGGTGAGCGGTGGAACAAGAGGATGTGGTCAGACAACAACACCTTCCAATGTTTCCCTAGCCATCTTGGGAAGGATAACGGTTCCATAATTTTGGGAACTGGAGTTGGAATGACCCTCACACAACCATTTCTTGATGGCCTGCAGAAAGGCACTAAGGCCCTCACTAGCCACCCTGATAGGGAGACCATTATACATCAAGATGTCTGATACCACAAGCTAAAAAAAATTATATATATATACACCTTTAAGTCCAGGTAGTGCAAAATTCTCAGAAATTTCATTAACGGTAATTTCATAAGGAGGTGCCTTTTTTATGGACTGAAGCATTAACTGTTGTTATTACGTGGTACTTAGCCTTCTTTACATCCATCAAACTCTTGTACACATGCCTAAAATACCTCAAAAGCAGAAAGCATGCATGTACTTGTATATGTGGATCAGTGCAGCTTACATATAGATTAAATTTTCATTTGCCTGTATCTCCTTCCTCCTTGCTACCAGAAAGAAGATAGATGATAAGCCTACATACAAACTACTAAACCTTTAAACACATGAATTTACAACTTGGTGAAGCACTAGAAGATTTAAGAGACCACTGAGGTCTGTGGGAACAGAGAAAAGCTGTTGAGGAACTCTTTAGCTTGTGTGATCTGTAAATTAACACTGGCAAGTGCAGTTCCACCAATTGCTGAGTACTGCTCCACACTGTGTTCAAAGTTCCATAGAGATGAGACATCCTCTGTGAACAGTGAGCTGAAAAAAAAAAAAGTTAAAACTTTAATTATCAGATGAGGATCAGTCCTCTCCTCCATGAGCTCTCACAACTATAATGTCATCTTATTTTTAATACCTGTGGGTGTGACAGAGCATGTGTGTAACCTTATCATGACTACCCTGTATGTACCCAGCCAGTCACTTGTGAAAAGGTAGAGGAGTTTAGGTGAAGATTGGTAGGTATGTATTAAGGCAAGGAAGTTAATTTCACAATTTTCTGAAAGTTATTTTATATAATTAGAGGTTAAATGAAATATTTTCCCCATACGTCCTCAAGTTATTATAAAATTGTTTTGTCACCAAGTACTAGAAGTTTTAACATATTATCAATGTCTGGACCTTCATGCTATGAAGATCCATGCTGAATCAATATAAAATAGGTATAAAACAGTTCAGATGTAATTATTGCCAAACCTGATTTTTGTTAGCTGATCAAGAGGTAGCTCTGAGAATGGGCAGCCAAGATCTTCCGACAGCCTCACAACCTCACCAGCTTTTCCATGAGCAGTGCGAAATGCCATCTGTAAAAACATTGTCAAATTAATCTTTAGATCTTAGAATACATATATGTGATAGGCTGTGGCTTATAAACAGTATGAGGTCTGTGGAGAGAGAGAGAGAGAGAGAGAGAGAGAGAGAGAGAGAGAGAGAGAGAGAGAGAGAGAGAGAGAGAGAGAGAAGAAAACTTTAGGCTCAAGTGACTTGTTACCTACTGAGATTAGGATTATTTTTTACTCCCACCACTGTTCTGTCTCCATGTATAAACTGCATAATACTTCATATAGGAAAACTGTCATTATTTGAGATCAGGTTGTATGGCATCAATTTTGTCATATATAGGTGTTGATACACATTCATCCACCATATGGTACATTTCTGTGCTTCTACCATGAGCGAGATTATCCCATGTGGACAACTGAGAGTGGTGCATTTTATTATTTACAAGTGTTCAATACTCTCTACACATTGTTCATTTAACCCTTTCATTGTCTTGCCCTTACTCTTACATCCCTCATATACAATTCCATTATCTTCTTCACCTTTCCTTTTCTTTCAGTCGCTCTATCTGTCCAAAACTATCATAAGAGATTTGCAGATATTCACGTAGCTACTTAACCCTTGTACATATGTGATCTTAGGGGCCTACAGTTATGGAACCTCTCTCTCTCTCTCTCTCTCTGTGTGTGTGTGTGTGTGTGTGAGAGCATTTTGTCAATAATTAAAGCCTCAGATAAGAATACCTTTCTGCATAGGTCAAAGGGAGGAGAGATTAATGAATAGTATCTCTTCTTTACTTCACCCTCATGGCTAAAAGTAAGAAAAACCATTGCAGCTTTGCTATATTTCCCAAAACATTGTTAATGAAAGAGATGTCATAACCAAGAAAAGTTTATGGAAGTGTTTGTCCTTACTCACCCCTTTCTTCACAAGATAATATGCAATATCTGTGGACAGCATTTCTTCAGACAAAGCCTGCTGACATGCCTCACTGTCCACCTGCATAAAAGATACAAACTGATAATTATACACTTCAATGACAAATAAATCTATGATAATGTACAAATTATCAAATGCCTTACATTTTGTTGTAAAATAAATATGACACGATTATTGTAAGATATAAGAGCATGGTTGGCGTTTATGAATTATGCGACTTGTACTACATTGTTCTAATTTGTTTGAAAAGTTAGACAGGAAATTTCTGTACAATAAAGTTTGTCATAAACAATTAAATAACATTTTTATTCTAAAAGCTAATTCTCTCCATAACATCTTGGACATATATAAAGATGTTAATAGAGGCCAGATGCTTAAATAACTAAAGAAAAGAATGTCTGGATAGGGAGAGGAAGAAGCTCTTTTGTCATTGCTAACCCTTTGGGCACACTCATGAAGGGAGTGAGGCACTGAGACGATCAATAGACAGACTTGAAAAGTCACAGATGCTCCCATTTCATGTATGATGGTGCCTCATGTCAGGAAGCACAAGCAATAGCAAAATGGCTCAATTAAAACAAAATCAAATTGATTGAATACCCAGGCAATTCTCCAAATCTTAATCAGATTGAGAATGCATGGAATTTCATACAAGGCAATATTTTTAACATTATTATTATTGCATATCACATGTGCATAATACTCATGTACATCTGTATACTTTGTTTTTGTTAACTCTGCTTCCACTGACCTTCAGTGTTTCCACAGCCCCAGCAGCCACCTGTAAGATTCCCAGCAGTGTTGAAGCTGTTTCAAACATCTTCACCTTGTCTTCTTGTAAATCCTTATTGTATGTAGATGGCAGACCTTTAATAACCATGAGAAAGCCACACAGCTGAAAATTACAACCATCTGTAAGTGCTTCATTCATGACATTTATCTCTGACTGTGTGTGTGTGTATTCACCTAGTTTACCTAGTTGTGATATACAGGAAAGAGCTATGCTTGTGCTGTCCTGTTTCCGTATCTATTTTTATTCAACTGTCTTAAATTCATTTATCATATTTGGATCAATGATTTCTTTGTCCAAATCATTCCAGACTTCCATGGTTTTTATGTAGGAAGCTATTTTACTTAACATCTCTTCTACAAGCATCCTTTTTCAATTTTCTCCCATGTCCTTTTGCTGATTTCTTTGGCACATACCTTTCAATTCCTTTGTTATATATCTCAAGCTAACTATTCCATATTCTTCCACTCCCTTTGCTTCATCAAATTTACTCCAGTTAATCTCCTTGAAGTATTTCCTTAATTCAGTGAAATTTGCTTTACTATAATTCCGTCTACCTTTTCTATAGTCCTTCCTTTCTTCTTCCAGTTCCTCTGTCATCCCAAATTCGAGCAGAATGTGATTGTTCTTCCCTATTGAGGTCCTGTATTTGAAGTCTTCAATAATTTCTAGTTATTTTGTGAACAATAAATCTAATCTTAAGGGTTCCTCATTTGTTCTGAATCTGGTATTTTCTCCACCCACTGTGTTAGAACATTGCCCATTACTAATTTCAACAACCTATTTTTCCAAGACAATTAATTTCCTTCCATCAACCAGTGTGTGTGTGTGTGTGTGTGTGTGTGTGTGTGTGTGTGTGTGTGTGTGTGTGTGTGTGTGTGTGAAGCCATTGTCATATTTCCACTGGGAGGATTTACAAAGAATTACATAGTTAAGCACACTTCTTTTGCAAAACTAATATTTTTGAATGCCTCAAGACAGCATTTAAACAGCCAAAAGCCAGAAGATAATATCAACTCATAATCCATTATATTATACTATAGCCACATGATTTAATTTAGAAGGAGGGTGAATGTAATTTTCAATGACAAGTTACTTAAGGAAGTAAACTGTCTGTGTAATCCCTATTCCATCACTGCCAAAAATCAGCCAAGCTTTACAGTTGTTTCAGGTTGAAGATGAATCATCAAGCTTTTTGCCAAACATAATACAAAGACAATATTCAATATATTCTGTTACATGCAAAGCAAAAATGTGATGAGCAAGAGTTACACAACCACATATATCACCTGCTTAGCAACTACTTAACTGGCAATTTTGCAATTTTAAGCAAAAAGATTTATTTCATTACCCTATTTTGCACCACTCACTTCTTGGATCTGACTGGTTTTCAGGGAAAAAAATAAATAAAAATAAATAAATAAATAAATAAATAAACAAATAAATAAATAAATAAATAATAAATAAATAAATAAATAAATAAATAAATAAATGAAAAATAAATAAATAAAAAAATAAGGTTAGGAAATTTTTAAGCAGACTTTGTGTAAATGCACCTATAATGTGAATATACATACATATTTTGAAGAACCGAATATCACACGTACATTACCAGCCATGGTGCCAGCTTTCCCTCGTATTAATTCAAAGCTGTCTGGATTTTTCTTCTGGGGCATGAGAGAGCTTCCAGTGGCATAAGCATCAGACAGCTCAACAAATCCAAACTCTCTGCTTGAGTATAGGATGAGGTCCTCTGCTAGACGACTCAAATGAGAGCTAACCAGGCTGGCCCAGAACATGTACTCAACTGCAATGGCAACACAGATAGCCACAACAAAAAGATTTGGTACACAGATATGTAGTACATGCATATATACTACTCCTATATATGTGCACCTTTGTATATAAAATAAAAATAGATCAATACACACACATACACACCAATGAAATCCCTGTCTCCAACTGCATTGAGGCTGTTCTTAGTTACTGTCTGGAAGCCCAGGTCCCGTGCAAGATTCTCCCTGTCCACCTGAAAGGGATTTCCAGCCAAGGCACCAGATCCCAAGGGGCACACGTTGACTCTCGTATACAAGCCCTGTAGACGCTGCAAGTCCATCACGATTGGCCAGGCATGGCTGAAGAACAATACAGATGCATGCAAGTTTCATAAACCTATTTCTTCATCAAATCTGCATGGAGGTAGGTGAACTATTACATCACCTTTATACTGAGAATAACATGAACCTTGACAAAAAATATACTACATACATGCATACATATCCACAACCTATATGGGCACAAGCTGACAATGATGAAAACTATAATAAACATTTCAACTATAAGATTGGTTTGTCATGCACTAAAATTCACAAAATAAACATATATATATTTAACATAACATGTATTGTGTTTGTTATAATCTATACACTGTATGAACAGAAGTGAACAACTAAATACAGAAGTAGATAGGTGAATAAATAAATTTTCTTACCATGCCTCAAACAATGTTCATACATACTACAAGTGCAAGCAAGGAAAGTTCAAGATAAGTACTATACAGCTATTAAAATTACCTTATACAGCAACACATGGGTTATTTCTGGAAAAAATTAAAGAAACATTATTGTTGGTATATTAGCAATACCAACACCTTCAAGCACAAATTTGGCATTGTTTATGAAATGTTTTAAGAAAAATTCACAACATTGTTTATAAAATATTTTAAAAAATATTGGCAAGTTTAGAAAATCATCAGAACATTTACTTATTAACAGCAGTTTAAACATAAATGCAAATTATTGTAAGCAATGAAACTATTTTATTATATTGTTTTTGTGATTAGTAGCATCAGAAGCAACAATTCTTAAGTATACAAACTACAAAACATCTCCAATTTATCACACTGAAAAATAAATCACTAATTATTAATAAGGTGAGGCTGACAAATAAAAATACAGTTTAGCCAAGGCCACTATCCCTATGTGAGAACAACTTGCATGTTTAGTCAGGGTAAATTATTTAAATGAAATACAATGGGCCCCTGATTTACCAAACTATAGAAACAGAAAAGTTCTTAAAATATTAAATAAATTCATATTTTTTATACATGTTAAAAATTGAAAAAAGTCAAGAAACATTTTACTGCATACCACATATTAAACATTTTACTGCATACCACATATTGATGTCAAACTTTGACCTTGCCCATCATGACAGAGAGGCTTCTCAACAAATTGTTTGGTGAACTTCAGTGATAGGTAAAATTTCTCATATCATAAAAGTTTTGATAAATCAGATTTTACATCTGATTTATCAAAACTTTTATGATATGAGAAATCCAGTAAATTGGATTTATGTCTTGAGAAACCTAACTTGAATTCTCATTAACCAGACTTATGTCCTAATTAAATATGATTAATCTTATACTCCAGTGAACAACACTGCATATTCATAAACAGACATACTAGTCACATACTGCACTTGGCTTGATTAGATAACCAAATTTCCTTTATGGATTGAAATAGAGTACACTCTGTAACAAAGAGCTATGACCATGTATGTACAGTCTGATAGTCTTTTTAGATCCCTAGAAATCATGGAGGGTCATTTCTGACTTAACATTTCAAGCAAACAAACAAACATGTCTTCACTTTTAAAACTGAGTGTCATTAGTTATGCTACCAGGAAGCCCAAAACACCAACACACTGGCATTTGAAACCACCCATTATACTCATCAAAACTAATGCTCTTAGCACTAATTGCAAGTGTTTGTGAATGACAGTAAGTATTTTGCAAAGTTCATATGTAGAGGAAACACCCCACACAATATGAAAGCCATATTAAAATGACGCTTTAGCATAGCCAGAGTAAAGCATGGGTCAGATTATAAAATGCATGTAAGGCATTATCCAGCTCATGCTATGCTTGTATGGACTGAGTCAGCATTAACAACTTGTCCAAAATCCAAATTACCAAGATCTAAGCTAGTTTCCCAAAGTTAAAAATGAATGACTTTGGATAACAGTTTTATACTGGTCACTTCTAACACTAATGACTCCTACCTTGAAAGATTTTATCATGAAACAAGCTTACATAAATACACTGTCTCTCTAACCTGAGAAGCCAATGAGCCCAGCGGATTGGCTGAGCCCGCTGGAGGTGAGTGTAGCCTGGCATCAGAATTTGCTTTTCTCTTTCAGCACGGCCAACAAAAACCTGAGACAACACTTTGATCAGAAGATAGTGAGACCAAAATATTTTCTTGATAAAAATTTAATTCCCTAGCACAAGGTAAAAAAGGTATTGACAAAGTGAAGTCTCTGAACCCTTCATGCTGTCCTAAGGGAACACTACCAGAGAAATTTGTCCATAGAAAGAGTAATATTCCTATATTGTGTAATAATAAAAGGAGAATGATGAAAATACCTTTAAGTTATATTGACTGGACTACTGTTACCATAGACTAAGCTGATCAGAAATTCATGCACCCTGACTACTCCCACCAACTCAATATGACATATGTACTCACAATCAGCTTACCAAAAAACAGAATTTAGATCAATTATATATGTTCATTACATTTACAAGAAGCAACCAGCAACACCATTAGTTCTCCTAAGGTAATATTCATTGTAAGTGAAAGAATCCAAAATGAGTCACCTGAATAAGCCGTTGGAGGTGAGGAGCCAGTTGCTGCAGATGCTCCCTCAACCACAGCCTCATGTCCACTGCCACCTGGTCGTTACGGCTCCTCCCAGTATGAACTTTGCCTCCCACATCTCCAACCAGTTCCTGAGGTAATCATTAAAGGTAATCATCCCTTCTTTTCCAGTAAAGAGAATGACATCCAATACAGAAACTAAACAGATAATACAACAGTAAAAAAAATCATCAAAATATAAGGAAATAGAAGACGTGAAAAACAATACTTCTAATGGATTTTTATATTATGCACTGAATTATGTATCCCAGTCCTTGCATTCTTACTGACTTAGTTATATAGTAATATCAACAAAACTCTACATTTCAGTACCAGTTTAATGGCACAAAGTAAGTTCCATATCGAATAAAAATTTTCAGTTTCAGATATAGATGAAAAGACAGTAATACATTTGGCTGCTCTGTTTGAAAGGTATCTCAAAATCATCACTGCCATGTGTCTCAGAAAGGAAATAGTACAGTCAGCCCACCTTGAGTCTCCTTTCATTAGCAGTGTGGATGTCCTCATCACTTGGCTGAATAACAAAGACACCTGTTGTCCACTCCTGCTTCACCATCTCAAGGCCATTGATGATTGTGCTGCACTCTTCTTCAGTCAACAACTGTGCTTTCTGTAGTGCTCTTGCATATGCAATACTTCCCTGAAAAGAATATTGCAATGTTTTACACATCCTTTCTCCCTATTCTTGAGTGAGTACAGGGTTTATTGCTTTTTTTGTTTAACATTTTGTATATTACTTTATCATGCCAGGAAAATTTATTAAGGAAAAGAGAAAAAATTAAAAACTCACTCACAATGCCATTCCAAAAGAAAAATGGGAAGAAAAATCAAGAGTGGTACTTCTCTTTGCAAATGGTTCAGGTCATAGTGAGAGAGAGAGAGAGAGAGAGAGAGAGAGAGAGAGAGAGAGAGAGAGAGAGAGAGAGAGAGAGAGAGAGAGAGAGAGAGAGAGAGAGAGAAAAGTTTACCAGTGAAAGCAACCAGAGTGAAGATACTGATCAACTTTTATCATTGATTCAATGGTAATTATGCAAATGGTTCAGGTCATAGTGAAAGAGAGAGAAAAAAAAGTTTACCAGTGAAAGCAACCAAAGAGTGAAGATACTGATCAACTTTTATCACTGATTCAATGGTAATTATTTATAAACAGTTTAACTAAGAATAAACTGAGGAGGCGGTGTGTACTGCCACACAGTTTCTAATAAGGCACGATGTCATTAATCATACCTTACATATCTATCTGACTGCTCAGTATTGTCTGTATAATGTGATAAAAATATGAAAAGACAATTCCTTTACATTACCCCAGGATGCCCTTTCTACTATGGGGGCTCTACTCTGATAGAAATCATTATTTATTGGAGATTAACTACAGAAGCACATGCTTTCTACTATAATACTCATACAGAAGAGCAAAGCCAAGTTATTGTAGCAATACTGATATTTTACCTGAATATCCTGCTTCCACATAGCTTTATCATATGAGATAGAAGCATTGAACTTTTCCATTACAGGATCCACAGACCCTTCAAATCTGCCCCCCCACAGCTTTGCGCCCTCTGCACTTGCTTCACTGGTTGCATCCATGTTTAGTGGTTACCTGAAATGCAAACAAATTGCAAATTCAACATGTAGCAATCTTTTATTAACATCTACGGAAAAAAATAAATAAATAAAATCAAATAAATAATGTACACACACATATACAGTCTGTGTATCCGTCCTCATTGTCAAGTGTTCTGGTATTCCTGTGAAATGTTTTAAAGTAAACTAACTGTAAGCACATCATGACTAAACATTATTATTATTACTTATTTGACCATAACAAGTAAAATTAGGTCGTGAAACATTCCCTATCAAACAGAATATTGTTTGTTTTTAATGTTGGTTTTCACATAAGTTTATCAATGTCAAGGTGACCTTCCTGCGCCATGTGCCTGGGTTGCTAAGGTGGCGCGGTTGCCTGCTTGTTGCTGCCAGCCACGCCTATCACTCTGGGGCTGTGATGGAGTATGACACGCGTACACATTTTCAGAATACTTTCTTTGGTTGTACGTGAGAAGTACTTAATAACAGATAGTGACGGATTCACTACGTGTACACATTTCCTCATACTGTACACACTATCAGTGCTTAACATAAACTACGAAACCTCATTCTAGAGTGAATAGTATATCTACTACCTGTTTTCGCAATTTATTTACTTTCGTGTGCGAGTGTTACTGCCTTTTCCTTCCTGTGCCTCAATGTGCAAAAGCCGGTGTACTCACCCAGAGCGTGTATGCCCTCAAAGTTGTATCCAAGGAAGTAGACCAGCGTCTTCACGTCACGGGACGAGACCTTCAAGCACTAGCGCTGGGCTTATTCATGATCTTGATCATGGAAAATTTTGGCCACAACCCCATTTTGATTACTTTAGCTATATTCATTGGTGTTGCTCGTCTTCGCGAAATACAGCCAAAGAGCGCAAGTGTGCGGCTTTTCTTCCTGACATCTGCGTAATATATATATATATATATATATATATATATATATATATATATATATATATATATATATATATATATATATATATATATATATATATATATATATATATATATATATATATATTTTTTTTTTTTTTCCTTATGTAGGAAGGACAGTGGCCAAGGGCAATAAAAATCTAATAAAAAAAAAATGCCCACTGAAATGCCAGTCCAATAAAAGGGTCAAAGCAGTGGTCAAAAATTGATGAATAAGTGTCTTGAAACCTCCCTCTTGAAGGAATTCAAGTCATAGGAAGGTGGAAATACAGAAGCAGGCAGGGAGTTCCAGAGTTTACCAGAGAAAGGAATGAATGATTGAGAATACTGGTTAACTCTTGCGTTAGAGAGGTGGACAGAATAGGGGTGAGAGAAAGAAGAAAGTCTTATGCAGCGAAGCCGCGGAGGAGGGGAGGCATGGAGTTAGCAAGATCAGAAGAGCAGTTAGCATGAAAATAGCGGTAGAAGACAGCTAGATATGCAACATTGCGGCGGTGAGAGAGAGGCTGAAGACAGTCAGTTAGAGGAGAGGAGTTGATGAAACGAAAAGCTTTTGATTCCACCCTGTCTAGAAGAGCAGTATGAGTGGAACCCCCCCAGACATGTGAAGCATACTCCATACATGGACGGATAAGGCCCTTGTACAGAGTTAGCAGCTGGGGGGATGAGAAAAACTGGCGGAGACGTCTCAGAACACCTAACTTCATAGAAGCTGTTTTAGCTAGAGATGAGATGTGAAGTTTCCAGTTCAGATTATAAGTAAAGGACAGACCGAGGATGATCAGTGTAGAAGAGGGGGACAGTTGAGTGTCATTGAAGAAGAGGGGTTAGTTGTCTGGAAGGTTGTGTTGAGTTGATAGATGGAGGAATTGAGTTTTTGAGGCATTGAACAATACCAAGTTTGCTCTGCCCCAATCAGAAATTTTAGAAAGATCAGAAGTCAAGCGTTCTGTGGCTTACCTGCGTGATATGTTTACCTCCTGAAGGGTTGGACGTCTATGAAAAGACGTGGAAAAGTGCAGGGTGGTATCATCAGCGTAGGAGTGGATAGGGCAAGAAGTTTGGTTTAGAAGATCATTAATGAATAATAAGAAGAGAGTGGGTGACAGAACAGAACCCTGAGGAACACCACTGTTAATAGATTTAAGAGAAGAACAGTGACCGTCTACCACAGCAGTAATAGAACGGTCAGAAAGGAAACTTGAGATGAAGTTACAGAGAAGGGTAGAAACCGTAGGAGGATAGTTTGGAAATCAAAGCTTTGTGCCAGACTCTATCAAAAGCCTTTGATATGTCCAAATCAACAGCAAAAGTTTCACCAAAATCTCTAAAAGAGGATGACCAAGACTCAGTAAGCAAAGCCAGATCACCAGTAGAGCGGCCTTGACCGAACCCATACTGGCGATCAGGTAGAAGGTTGTGAAGTGATAGATGTTTAAGAATCTTCCTGTTGAGGATAGATTCAAAAACTTTAGATAGGGAGGAAATTAAAGCAATAGGACGGTAGTTTGAGGGATTAGAACGGTCACCCTTTTTAGGAACAGGTTGAATGTAGGCAAACTTCTAGCAAGAAGGAAAGGTAGATGTTGACAGACAGAGCTGAAAGAGTTTGACTAGGCAAGGTGCAAGCACGGAGGCACAGTTTCGGAGAACAATAGGAGGGACCCCATCAGGTCCATAAGCCTTTCGAGGGTTTAGGCCAGCGAGGGCATGGAAAACATCATTGCGAAAAATTTTAATACGTGGCATGAAGTAGTCAGAGGGTGGAGGAGAGGGAGGAACAAGCCCAGAATCGTTCAAGGTAGAGTTTTCAGCAAAGGTTTGAGCGAAGAGTTCAGCTTTAGAAATAGATGTGATACCAGTGGTGCCATCTGGTTGAAATAGAAGAGGGAAAGAAGAAGCAAAGTTATTGGAGATATTTTTGGCTAGATGCCAGAAATCACGAGGGGAGTTAGATTTTGAAAGGTTTTGACATTTTCTGTTAATGAAGGAGTTTTTGGCTAGTTGGCGAACAGACTTGGCATGGTTCCAGGCAGAAATATAAAGTGCATGAGATTCTGGTGATGAAAGGCTTAAGTACCTTTTGTGGGCCACCTCTCTATCATGTATAGCACGAGAACAAGCTGTGTTAAACCAAGGTTTAGAAGGTTTAGGACGAGAAAAATAGTGAGGAATGTACGCTTCCATGCCAGACACTATCACCTCTGTTATGCGCTCAGCACACAAAGACGGGTCTCTGACACGGAAGCAGTAGTCATTCCAAGGAAAATCAGCAAAATACCTCCTCAGGTCCCCCCAACTAGCAGAGGCAAAACGCCAGAGGCACCTTCGCTTAGGGGAATTCTGAGGAGGGATTGTAGCGATAGGACAAGATATAGATATGAGATTGTGATCGGAGGAGCCCAACGGAGAAGAAGGGTGACAGCATAAGCAGGATTAGAGGTCAGGAAAAGGTCAAGAATGTTAGGCGAATTTCCAAGACGGTCAGGAATACGAGTAGGGTGTTGCACCAATTGCTCTAGGTCATGAAGGATAGCAAAGTTGTAGGCTAGTTCACCAGGATGGTCAGTGAAGAAGAAAGTGAAGAGGAAAGCCAAAGCTGGTGGTGAACACTGAAGTCTCCAAGAATGGAGATCTCTGCAAAAGGGAAGAGGGTCAGAATGTGCTCCACTTTGGAAGTTAAGTAGTCAAAGAATTTCTTATTATCAGAGGAGTTAGGTGAGAGGTATACAGCACAGATAAATTTAGTATGAGAGTGACACTGTAGTCGTAGCCAGATGGTGGAAAACTCGGAAGATTCAAGAGCGTGGGCACGAGAGCAGGTTAAATCATTGCGCACATAAACGCAGCATCCAGCTTTGGATCGAAAATGAGGATTAGAGAAAGTAGGAGGGAACAGAAAAGGGGCTACTGTCAGTTGCCTCAGACACCTGAGTTTCAGTGAGGAAAAGAAGATGAGGTTTAGAAGAGGAGAGGTGGTGTTCTACAGATTGAAAATTAGATATTAGACCGCGAATGTTGCAGAAGTTAATGAAGAAAAGTTGAGGGGGGTGTCAAGACACTTAGGGTCGTCGACAAAAAGGCAGTCCGACCTGGGGACATTTATGGTCGCCTCCCCAGATGGGGACTCCGAGGCTGGTGTAGGAGTCGCCATGATGATTTTAAAATTTTTGAGTGAAGGGTGTGTGTGTGTTATTAGGTGCTTGTAGTTTTGTGTAGAGGAAGAGAGTTGTCTTTAGAGGGCAGGCTGTGACTACCCCCTTGTGTTGTGAGACACAAAGGGAAACGTTCAGTGAGGTCACAGCTGGGTTTAATGATAAGTTCACAGCAACCCCTGAACAGTGCTTTAGACCTCACTGGGAGTAATTATCGTTTCGGCAGGTGTCTACTGCCTCCTCCTGGGATAATATATATATATATAATATATATATATATATATATATATATATATATATATATATATATATATATATATATATATATATATATATATATATATAATAAACAATAATAATGTAAAGAAAATCAAAATTGATGAAGCTCCATTCGCACATATCCCCACTTCTGTACCATACCACGATCACATATCACGGCCATAACAACTCGTTGATTATAAAACACGCAACAAAAATGATGTACATAGCATTCTTATTTCGGGGTAAGTTACATTTTCAACTACAAAATTACAATGTAATACTTATCAATTTTCTGTATAACCATCATCAATAATACATCTTTAACATGGATAGATAATCTTGAGATATATTTTCTTTTCAATATCCTATGCCATTATCAACTGTATATAGATAGATTGTAATTAATAATATAAACCTCAGATAGACAGGTAACCTACAGTAGAGGTAAATTTTCTTGAAAATCACACAAAGAAGAATCAAGTGATTAGTCTCATAGTATTGATCTTTTCCACCAAAGGAATGACATTTCAGAACCTATGACACCAGTAGTCCTAAATTCTTCTGCATGTTATGTTAATAAGGGGAGGAAATGGTGTAGTGATCTATACATAAGTGGACTGCCACTCTAATCAATTAAGATTTAGAATTAAAGAAACTAACAAACTTTTTACAGAGATTGAACAAGTTTCTCTCTCTCTCTCTCTCTGTGTGTGTCATTTAAAGGTAATGAGAGAAAAAAACCTGACTTGCACACTTTATTTTCATGTGAAAAATTTGCATTCAATAAGAGTGGAATGCACAAAATACAGGTCTACAATTTTTTCACACTGAATACACACACACACACACACACACACAACATACACACAAATGAACACGTGAATGAATGAATAAATGAAGACACACACACACATGCACACTACATACATTCTTAAACCAACAACTTTTCAATTTCCTGGTGCATAAGAGTGATTTGGGGCTTAAGCTGAGATCCTTCATTGCTCAGGATTGCACAGGCCATTACAGCACGTGACACTCCACATGCACGTCCAAGTGCTGTGCGGGAACGGACAAACACGTATGGCACATTCTTGTCCTCACACAGTAGTGGCAGATGAAGCAAGATCTCCAGGGGTTCAGTGTCTGCTGCCATGATGATCATCTCTGCCATGCCCCTGTTCAGAGCCTGTGGAAGAAGTGTGTATTCTGTACATCTGAGGTTTCTGATCTTTTTCTATCACTTTACTATGACAATTAATGATGGTAAATGAAACTAATAAGCCTTAAATAAATTATGTAGCCAAGAGGTGAGATGATCACTGCTAGGGGGCAGGTATGGATGGTTATAGGCTTGTGATGACAGATAGCACTTCCCTATCAAGTTTCACCAAAAGCTTGGAATACACTTACAAATAATCTGAAATAATTTCAGCTTTTTGGCTTTTGGTAACTGCTACAGGGAATTACACAAATTAGTGAATGGCTTCACTGGTCATAAGATGGCCAAACATTTGTTGGTAGTGACCAGCATTCTGCTGAGCAGAAATTGGGGCTCTGAGAAAACTGCTTCACATTTTTTTTATCACAAATGTTATTTTCATCTTCCTGAGGGGAAAAATATTAATGTATCAAATTTTTTACTTTAAACCTTCAAAATGTCTTGTTATTATTTTTCCAGTATGGATAGTAGAACAGCATTTTCTTTCCAGAGATAACACTTGATCCATGGATTATAATACAAAACCAGAAAGTAAGACAGCCTCAAAAAAAAATATGTGGTGCACTGGCTGCAAGCTCAGGCTACTCTACTGATGATGCCATTTTTAGCCATGAGGTTAGAGGGTTGTTCCCAAATGCATGTATTCACAAACTTCCAAGATTACTCATATCACATACTATGAATGGTTCAACAAGCATGGAAGTAGATCACAACCTCACCTTAGTGGCTTCATTTGCACCTTTCTTAATCTGTTGGTAGTTTGATGCCTGCTGCACCAGGTTGAGAAGCTTTTGGGTCAAGGTTGCATCTGCCAGAGGGAATGCCTTGGGATTCACTTCACCTTCACCCTAGAAATAAAGTAAAGTCAAAGAAAAAAATTAAGATAAATAAGATCTATATACTATCTGCCTCCTTGCTTAATTTTCTTCTGATACATTCTTTAGAATTTTTAACTGTCTTTTCAGGTGGTTACCATGCACTTCCCTTTCTATCACTAAGCCTTCTACTGCATATTGTATCATCTGTGCAAAAAAGAAAATCTACACTTATCTAAGTAATAAGAAACCTCAAAATGTATCGGAAAAATAGTTTAATCTTGAAATTAGTGTGATGCAGCTTAATTAAAATTTACTGTTATCTTGCCATGGAAGACTTCCATGCCTCACTCCTCCAAACACATAATTCTAAAATTCTTACCATGCAGGTATTATTCCATAAATCTTATTGTCATACCCTTTAAGGTCTTTCCAACAGTCTCATTTACACAAAGGGGAAAGCTTTGTACCATATTATGAACTAGTTTGTTTCACTACAGGCACGTCAGCACCCATCACCACTATAACATCTAGAAACTATATCACTTGGGCATTACCTATAACTCTTCAAAGTACTAACTCACTCTGCCCTAGACCCACGTCTCACCATAAAGAAACTATTAATAAAATGCAACTAAAGAAATGTCACTTAAAAGAACAACTTGAACAGGAAGCAGCAGCAACAATAGATTAGTGAATAACTAATTAAAGGTATATTTTATGTGACTACCATGAGGTAAGTTATGTGCAATTCGTAGTAATTGTAGCAGCAGTTATATGAGCCTTCAGCCAAAACGTGCTAGGAGGTCGTAAGTGTTTCATTTGCCCATTTACGGCCTCCTAGCACGGAGAAGCCAACAGGCAGGCTAGCACAGCATAAATGGCAGCAGATGGAACTTCTTTCTCTCTCTTGCCAGGACATTAGGGAGAGAATTTTAACAGGCAGGCCAGGGCAGCATGAATGGTAGCATCTGGAACTTTTTTCTCTCTCTCTTAGCAGGACATTAGGGTCAGAATTTTAACAGGCAGGCCAGCACAGCATGAATGGTAGCAGGTGGAACTTCTTTCTTTCTCTCTCTTGCCAGGGCATTAGGGTGAGAATTTTAACAGGAAGGCCAGGACAGCATGAATGGTAGCAGCCGGAACTTCTCTCTCTCTTGCCAGGACATTAGGGTAAGAATTTTAACATTAACTAATTTAAATTAAATGTACTCTGGAAATACTTTAAAACGAACACGTGCAAATCAGATAGTAGAGAAAAATAAATGTTACAATAAGGTTAACTGCAAACCATAGTGTCGTCACTGGGGCAAAGTTGCACCACTGCACTCAAGTAGCCTACTTGCCAACATTGTCTGAAATAATGCATGCTACAAGCCTTGGGAATACTTATCACTATTAATAACATATACACAAAGCAATGGCAAATACCACTACGCACACCTGATCCTGCCCCACCCCAGTACATAACCACCCTCTACTGAACAGACTGAATGTTGCCTATAGAGCCTCATCTTATAAAACTTGTACACTGATATAATCATATAATGTTAAAAATGGTAATATAAGAAAAGAAAATCTCCCTCACAACCATCCCTACCCAATCACTGATGCCACGGGGCAGCCAACCACACTATTCAATATTTACGTTCCACTGGTCTTTTGGCTGCCTTACCTTATACCTACCATTGTTCAGGGATCTTCAAGAAGGCAGAAGAGTACCAAATGAACTTCAAATAAGCAGGAATGTGGCTATTTTGATCACTGAACTTTCCCACCGTCACAGATCTCGTGTTCTCCGGCAGCGTGGCGTGGCGAGTTTGCGCTCCACATGCTCGATCTTGATCTTATCTCATGGAGTTTGATCTTGGTCTTAATGTACAGGTGACTCGGGATTATTCCTTAGCCAATCTTTTAGCGACAACTCCTGTAGGAAAAAGGAAAATGGCAAAACAGAAAGCAAAGCAGCATCTATCACACCATTATTTCTTACATCTAGTACGCCACATTTTCTCCAGGAACTGCTCACTAACTCAATTGTTTATTCATTTGTCTCTCTATAATCCCAGCAGCAACGCCATCCATTCCCTTATTGTTTCCTCCACTCTGATATGGGTCAGTTTCCTTAGTAAGACTTGCATCATCCCTGTCTCTGGCATATTTCACATACTCCAGCATCACATGCTACACCATTTGATACTTTTCCATGTCACACACATATATATCTAGCACATTTTGCTTTAATTCCTTGCATTCACATCCATACATTGTGGTTTTCATTGTTTAAAATTCAGCAGTTTTGAAGGAAATTTTCGTTTGCAAAAATTTCTGTATTTTTTCCGGGTCTGGCTTATTTTATTTATTTATTTATTTATTTATTCATTTATTTTCAATCTGAAAGTATTAATCTGATAATAGAGATATGTTCCATACCTAAAAGAGACACTGGTTATGCCAGATATTATTTTGTTCATAGGAATTAATGGTGTGTAGATAACAGTATTCAACTTTAATAATTCCGTATCTTTTCTTAGACGTCCAATCCTTCATGAGACACATGAGACAGTTCACGCTGGAAAGCCATAGAACACCTGACTTATGATCTCTCTAAAGTTTCTGGTTGGAGCAGAGCAAACTTAGTGTTGTTCAGTGCTTCAAAAACTCTATCCCTCCACTTATTAACTCGACATAACCTTCCAGGTAACTATCCCCTCTCCTTCAGTGACACTAAACTGTCCTTATCTTCTATACTGAACATCCTCTATCTATCCTTTTCTAATAATCTAAACTGAAAACTTCACTTCTCATCTCTAGCTAAAACAGCTTCTATGAATTTAGGTGTTCTGAGTTGTCTCCGCCAGTTTTTCTCATCCTCCCAGCTGCTAACTCTGTTCAGGTTCCTTATTCGTCCATGAATGGAGTACGTTTCACATGTACGGGGTGGTTCCACACATACCGCTCTACTAAACACGGTGAAATCAAAAGCATTTTGTCTTATCAACTCTTCTCTAACTGACTGTCTTCACCCTCTCTCATCGCTACAATGTTATATCACTTGCTATCTGGTATTTTCATGCAAACTGCTTGTCTGAACTTTGCTTCCTGCATGCCTCCCAAAGGCTTCTGTGGATCTCCGCTTTCCCAAGCAAAAATGCATATAACATGGCTTACATCTCGATATCTCGCCAAACACTATTTCTTGACATAATTTAGCTTGAGAAGGCTCAAAGGATTCCATAGAACACGAAGGAAGATCACTATCCTAGTGGTAGCACGGGAACACGGAACCTGTTGCCGAAAAGATGCTTTCACTGTGTTGCGGAAGCCCAAGTTGCCAGGAGCAAGAGGAAACATCACTCGTTAAAACTGGGTGTGCACTACAAAGTAGTAAAACCAATTTCCGGGAACACGGGGACACAAGATGCCTGAACAAGGGGGAATATTGCTTATGTGAACTGCACGTAAGGTTAAATGACAAGTATATTTTCTAATGACGCAAAAAAAAAAAAAGTTATATGTATGGGTCGCAATACGAATGTCTGAAACACTTTTTGTTATGGTGCCCATAATGTCCATAAGGATGAAAGAAAAAGATAAGAACATTTTAAAAATGCAACAGCCACACAGAGAAGACATTACTGGAAAATAGTGAGGAAGTTTGCTGAAGAAACGAAAAGAGCAATACATAAATTTTGGTTGATAAGAGAGAGAGTGATTAATTCATTGACCAAGCGGCCTTTCTCTCCTATCAGCACCTCCACTTTGGCTCACATACTTTATTTTTCGTCCATTTTTCCTCCTTTCACTATGGGGCTGTTATATAGGTAGGTTCCTTTTCATTCATTCCACCACTACAATTTATACCACTTGAATATTCCACATTTCTCATAAACACCGTGTCATTTCACACGCCCCTTTCAGATAATTCTCTTCCACGCATTCTTAATTGTTGCGTTCTATTGTACCTCCAGGACTCTGATCCATTTGTCAGTGCTGGTAGGAAAATTTAGGTCCTTAAACCTCTCTTTACATCTATAATTGTATTTCTCCCTTTCATGACTCTCGTAAATGGTTCTGTAACACTTCTATACCTTTCTCAACATATACGTTCTACACAGCCGCCATGCTGACACATTCTCTCAGTGTACTTCACTGTCACAATCATCTCATTTGCTTACAAGGATGATACAGCACGTTCCCTAATTGTCTCCGAACACGACCTCACATCCATTCCCTCCCTGATTTCATCGCAATCTCATTCTCATTACTCCTCAGTGAAGATAGAATTACTTACATTTTTTCTGTTCTGATTCTGTCATACTTCTCACATTTTAACATTATTATAATGCTGTACTGTTTTATCCTCTCCCCACGTCACACATTTGGCACACTACTATAAGACTCACACCATTTATAGTTTCTGGCAATCACATCCTTGGAAGAGGATCGCCATGCAGTCACAGGGATCCCGTTGTACAGTACGTTACATTCGTACAGGGTAGCAAGCATATGGTTAAAGTCAATAAAAACATGTTCTCTTCTCGGTCACTTTCGGCATTCCACTTTATCGCATCCCAATGCAGTTCTTGTCTGAATTTGTTAATCTTTTTCATTGCAAATGTTGGTGCACGAATATGCTGCATCTGTCAGTTTTCATATGCATCTTCCATATGTTATTTATTCATTAGATTGTTTGTTTATTTATTGATGTATTTGTTAGTTGACTTTTTTTTTCATATTCCATAGATGAACTGGCTTTTGCGACAATATTGGAGCCTTCATTTATTCCAGCCTTACTATAACGTAGCATTTTTTTCCACATCTTTCAATGTTTCATCTCAAATTACTTCTTAAGGCTCCTTTTGTTGAATAACTTTGTGCATTCAGAGCTATTCACGCCATCCCGCACTTTTACATTTACAAAGTTCTCAAGTTTTAGATTACAGAGAAACATCCCTTATATGAAATTTTGAAATCAGTGACAAACATATTTTCATTCAAGTGATTTAAGACAATGCTCGGATGGTTTACTTTACTAACTCAATGTTTTATACATAAGTTTTCAAATACCATATCCCTAGTTTTAGTTCTGGCATGAATTACTTAAATATAAAAGCTGAAGCTAGGCAAACTTTCTTGCCCAGCAGATGAAATTACCACACAAAATCTTTATCGTTTGTAGGAGAGTGGATCAGAATTTCTAGTTCGATCTCTGAGGTAGATTTAGCTTCTCGTCGTTGATTGATTTATTGCTGTTATGAAATAACACTTGTAATGAAAACTTTTTTTTTTTTTTTTTTTTTTTTGCACAATAGGCCTGCTTTTGTGTTAGGGTATGTACAAAAATTTACATAATAGTGGACCAAATAGCTAGTGAGTACGCACCTGGAGATAGGCTATCTGAGATAGCCACGTATTTATAACAAAGACGGCTTCATTCTAATCCGCTTATATATATATATATATATATATATATATATATATATATATATATATATATATATATATATATATATATATATATATATATATATATATATATATATATATATATATATATATATATATATATATATATATATATATATATATATATATGTATGTATGTATGTATGTATGTATTTCATCGTATATTTATATCTATCTTATTGGATTGAAAACAGTTTTCCATTCATGGTAAAAAAAAAAAAAAAATCATATCCGACATGCGAGCGAAGATGCATGGGGACTTTTGTCACTTTTATACGGGACTGGAATTCAATCATCAGACGAAACAAAATCGTTTAGCGAATGCTTCTAAGCATCTGAGGTACCTATGAAACAATTATTACTTAGGATACATTCAACAATGCCTGAATGAAAACAAAATAAGATTCACAGAAACATTCCTTGAAGTGTTTAAATTTTAAATCTCCCGCAATTTCTTCTGGGTAAGAAGAACAGTAATGCAAACATCAAAATCTCTTAAAAACAATAAGTACGCGATTGGCATTTAAAGAAAAAAATTTTAAGCCTAGAAATTTTACATGTAGCAGTATAATTCTAACCTTATAGGTTGCAATAAGTGTAAGTGGAAAATCCCGGAGGAGGGCGAGAGCCAGACATTACTGGAACACACCTGAACCTGTGGTCTTGGCGCCGCGGTGTGTGCGGGGAATATATCACTAAAATGGCTGCAGGGTTGCCGCGGAGGATAATCAAGGTACATATGAGTGGGTAACGTTGTGTGTATTGAAGGAGAAGTGGCCAGGGAGGCTCAGTTATTGGTTACTGGAGTGTACAGCTTGATAGGCTTGACTGGTCGAGGCCACGCGAAGGGATGTGACAAAATATCTGATTGCCGGGGGTGTAACAGTTTTGGAGGCTCCAGGAAGTGTTATTTATGTCATTGCGAGGCAGATATGGGCTCTCTAGTTTAGGGGCACCTAGTTGAGTTACTTGAAGTGTTATCAGGATATGGTAGGGTTTGGTTAGGTTAGGCCATATCTTCTCGGTAATTATCGTTATTTTTACCCCTCCTATAAGGCCGGAGGAGGTATAATATTGAAGAAGCTGCTAGATTGGTAAGTGGGGACAAAGTGGATGCATTCTGGAGCAATCTGAATAACTATTTGCACAGTTTTGTTTTGCTCAGTTTATCAGGGTAGGGCTGATCACCCCCCCACCTCCCACTTCCTGTCTGCAAGCTGCATCACTGTGTCAGGCCTGTGAGGATTCGGGATCATTCTGCGGCAAAATGTATTTAAATTGGGGATCATTTGCTTGGCTGCTGTCCATCTTTCAAGTACATTGGTTCAAGTTTATAGGAATATTCTAGCACTTGACAAATTACAAGATTAGTTGTGCCCCTTTGTTTTTAATTTTGCTTGTAATTTATTGTTATTATCTATTGTTTTGAATGGTGAGAAATCAATGTAAAGAATTGTGTGTGCATGAAAGAGGAGTGGCCAGTGACCAAACCAATGACAGAACACTCATGTCTGGTGAGTCATCACAGGTGCCTCAGCAAAGTGGAGTTTAGATATGCCTACTTACTACTACTACAGTCTGTAATGTTTTGCAGGACAAAAATTGCTGTTTTAGATTGTTCATTGCTCAGCATATATAAGTTTTGACACAAAAGAGTAGGAATGAGAGACAAAGGGATGCCAATATTTTCAAACACACATAATAGCAAGTCATCAAGAGATGCTGGGTCTTTTTCACTGTGTTTATAGCAAAACAATAGGCAGGCCAGATAAGAGAGCTGAATTTGACATTTAGACTTGTCTTTTCAGGTGGTAGGAATATCCAAAAAAATAATTGAACATTGGTTAAAAAAAATAATAAATAAATACTGTGAAACCTTAACTTTTGTGTCTGTCAACTAAATCTTCACTCTGTTAAATAACATTGTAGTAATACATTATTAGATTGATTTAGATTTAGACTATTGTGTATGTTGAACTGGGTTGGGAAATTAATAATCAGCTTCTGGAGTGTCAGCCACACACTACCACATCCCTGCAACCAAGTTTCAGAGCATGCTAGCAGTGCTTATGAAAACTGGAGATGATCTTGCTCACCTACCCTGCTACTGAAATAATTGAGAATCATCAGTCAGTAATTTGAATTAAGTGGCTGTTTTAAGACTGACCGCTGATCAGGGACAGCAAATCAAAAGGAGGTCTTTAGGTGAAATTCCAAATTGGGTAATGCTTGTACATGATATGGCTGTAAGATTGACACTTGGCTGTTTTTGATGGACGTGTTAATACATGTACAGATGACATTGGTTTTACAATCTCCCAGTTCTAGTTAGATATTCATTTGCTTCTTTAGATTTTATTTAAGAATATCCCTAACTTTTTTTGGGAAGTAGAGATTGCACATGACAGGAGACAGCCAAAACTCTGTGCTCACTATTACCAAGCTTCATTGAGCAGTGATAAGACAGTTAATGCCAACTAAAATCCTCTTAGACCTCGGTGATCTTGTTGGCCTAACGATGCGGTGGACTCTAGGTGATCATGAATGTGACTTGTTAGATTTTTCTTTTTGCTGGTGATCAAACAGAAGCCACAACTTTTTTCTCCACATGGCATTAAATTTAAACTTGGGATGTGTGTTAAACTCAACATCACTGGATCACTACAAATACATACAGTCGACTAATTGAGGTGTTGGTGACTACTTGAATGTTAATATTAAATGTGACTCCCATATCATGGCCCAAACAGTTTTGGATAAGAGAGTAGGTACTGTTTCTGGGAGCATGTGATATCTCTTCCTGTCTGAGGTTGTCAGTCACAGAACACTTTGGTCATTTCCATTGGGAATGGTGGTGCACTGTTTACATAATTACTTGTTCAATTTTATGGGATTTACATGGATTTTAATGCTCTATAACCTTGTGTGTGTTGATATGACAAGTAATAAGTTACTTTCAAGTGGCCAAAGAGCTCAGATAATTGATAATTACTCCTTGCTAAGTATATATGGGAATAAGATAAATTGCTAATATGGTTAAAGTGTGTGAAGGTACTTGACAGCATGCACTGAATGAAACATTTCAAGGATAGTGGTGGGGATAACATTTCAGCTCATCTCATTGGCCATATCCCCTAGAAAGTATTTCTTAAACTATTAAGTGTGATGAAAAGAGGAGCTGACACTATTCTTGGCTAACTACATGACAATGTTTAAAGGGATATTCTCTAGGAATGGTGACTGAGGAGTTCTCCAGGAGCCTTACAAAAGTGAGGAATTAGGTGTTATTTCATGTGCAAAGAATGGGACAAACTGCAGGAGTCAGGTTATTGGTGACTGCATCTTGATAAAACACCAGCCCATTTTTAGCACCTGAATCTTAATTTCTTGGCCAAGCTTTGAGTCTTACAATTGTTATCATTAACAGATAGACTAATGGATTAAGTGTGAAATCACAAGAAAATGCTTTTAAGGGCATCAGTTGGAATCTAAAAAATAAGCCACTTTTGTTGAAATGTAATATTGTAAATATTTATGTAAAATTAATACCATCAGTGCTGAGGGGAGAATGTTGTGGTGTTAGGATTAAAGATGTGTATCTATATACTTTTCAGGATGACCTTTCATAGGAAGAATAGATGAAACAGAATTTCCATACATATGTACATTCACATTTGCATTATAACAGACACATCCTGTTCCCTGAACCTGACCCAGACCACTGATCAGACTGAACAGTTCAGATCCATTGTTGAGAAGAGATCTGAAAAAAAAAAAACATTTCCAATGTTACTATACTAGGATAGATAGGGTTTCCAGGGACAGATTATTATCTCTACAATGGTGTATGCATTTATATGGCTTAGCAGTTGTTCTCCATACAAGTCAACAAAGAGAGGAGGCTAGCAACAGCAATAGCTTGTACTTTTCAGGTTACCAGGTAAATTGAGAACCTGTAGAGAGAGAGAGAGAGAGAGAGAGAGAGAGAGAGAGAGAGAGAGAGAGAGAGAGAGAGAGAGAATGTAGCAACAGTGGTAGCTCTTGATCACCAGTTGAGCTCAGAACCTACTTTCATTCCTCTGTTCTTCCAATAGACAGTACCAGGCTAAGAACAAAAACAGAAAATCTAAATGTAGTTCACATTAGTTGAATTCCTAAATGGTGTTTTGCCTTCAGGAAACCCAGCGGTTGATGGCAGAACCAGTGCCAGGCATCTCAGCAGTACCAGATGAGACAAATGCTCGATATTTTCACGTAGTTGTTGCAGGTGAGTAGTGAGATGTATTGTTTACTGAATTTCCTAACAGTAAAGGAGTGTTATTGTAAATTAGGTATTTCCATATTGTAAATGAGCCATCATCTGTTTTCAGGTCCAGAAGGATCACCATTTGAAGGCGGCGTATTTAAATTAGAATTATTTCTGCCAGAAGAGTATCCAATGAGTGCCCCTAAAGTCAGGTAAGTCAAACTCTTGTCCTCATTCAAAGCAGTGAGACACTTTTCCATTAAAGCATTTTTTCTGTTCTTGTGATTTTAAGCATAACCTGTTTTGCTGTTAGGACATTGTTGCTTTCTACATCATTCCCACTCACTCATGAAATGTTGTACGTACTCCTGTGTGTAGTGCATGTTTGTTCTGAGATGTGAATGTGAACTATTTGTGCTAAGAGACAGGAAGCATAGGTGATGGAAAGAAAAGAGAGGGTAGAGAGGGTAATCAGAATAGCGTCGAGGTATACCATTAAGTCCTAGAAAATGTTGAGGAAAGAAGGTAGAGCCTGAAAGCAAAGAAGGTGTTCAGAGAGTGGGAATATAACCACTAGAGGAGTCATTTGCAATCTGTGCCGTGACCATCACCAGAGTGCAAGTTTAGGGACTAATCCCAAAAGTGAGATTGGAAGAAGAAATTGGCTAGAAATCCTTTGCTACTTTATACAGTTATTGTGAGTGTGAATTTGTGTTCGACCTTCTTCAAGAAACCAGACATAAGCAGTCTTTGCAATACCCTGAATGATGAACAGAGCGAGGTATATATGCAAAAGTAGATTAATCAATATTGTGAAAATACCTACTTTATTCGTATATGAAGTAAACAATAATTTTTATGCAAGTGGCAATGAATATATTGAATTGTAATAAATTTGTTAATAAAATATCTATTTGTTTCAGATTTATGACAAAAATTTATCATCCCAACATAGATAAATTAGGAAGAATTTGCCTTGATATTCTTAAAGGTAAGTTGATAATAGTTGTTTTCATTACTTTTATATTTTCATATTAAGTCAAACTTTTCTCATGTAATAGAACAGAGGATGCAGTGTAAAAGGAGACAATCCCAAGTTATCTTCACCTTGGTAGCACTCAAACCCAGACTCTTCAGGTTGTGGATTGAGCACTGGGCTGTTTGCCTCCTTTTATAATATCTTATTTTATATAACTGTCCCTACCTAATGATGGATTTTCAAAATGTTCCAGAGAGCTTCCTTATCATCCCTAGTATATTTTGTCTGTAGTCCCATGAAGGCTGCACACTCTTCCCATAAGGTTGAGGGAGAGGGTTTTATGTGGCAGAATTCTTCTTAATGTTTGACCATGCGATTGCATTTTAAACCTCACAGTTATCTTTATTTATATAGTCCTCTGTTGTCAGCAGTACAGTGTTGTAACGTGAAACCTGTGTAAACTGTTTTTACTATTTACTAATTATTTTAGAGGAAGCTGCGAGAGATTGAATTCTCATTATCAAGGTTACATTTATTATGTGAGCTTATAAGGCTATTTATGCCAGTGGTTAATTTGTCAGTTACTTTCATGCTTTATTCATGAATATATTTGTAAACTTCAAAAAATTTTTATCTTTCCTCTTGAATATGTAATGTAATACCTGGAAGGCAGTACCCTGAAATTCTGTTGAATTTTGATGACAAATTGAACTGTAATCCAAGTTGATACTACAGTTTTGTGCATTGATTATTAGAGGTCACTCTATTTTGATGTTTTCATGTTTCTTAGATTGAAAATTGTAGCTTAAAAAGAGATAACAGTATGATCATTTTTATGAATGAAAGGATTGAAAATATGTATCATTATTTTATTTATTTATTTATTTTTTATTTATTTTTTCATGCTTAAGGAGTTTGATATACAAATGTCATAATTTGATGTAAGTTTCCATTATTCTTTTCTGAAGGTTTTACACATAAAAGCATTATACTCATCTTACTCTTATCCCTCCCTCTCTCTCTCTCTCTCTCTCCATCCACTAGATAAATGGAGTCCAGCACTGCAGATTCGTACAGTATTACTGTCTATTCAAGCACTTCTTTCTGCACCCAACCCAGATGATCCCCTAGCTAATGATGTTGCTGAACTGTGGAAGGTAAATTAAAGTGGCTCTCTCTCTCTCTCTCTCTCTCTCTCTCTCTCTCTCTCTCTCTCTCTCTCTCTCTCTCTCTCTCTCTCTCTCTCTCTCTCTCTCTCTCTCTCTCTCTCTCTCTCTCTCTCTCTCTCTCTCTCTCTCTCTCTCTCTCTCTCTCTCTCTCTCTCTCATGCTTGTTATATATTTACATGTTACAATTTCATGCAATTTAGCATTAAATTATTTATCTGGAAAGAGGTGAAGAGAATTAGAAAAGAACCATCTGGCAGTGAGGAAGAGGTGAAAGCAGAGGATGGTAAGATATTGGTTAGGCAGGATGAGATGGGGAAGGAGATGGGGAGAAGGAAGCCGAAGGTTCTTTCAGGAAAGAGTAAGGTAATGAGTTGCACCAAGGATGAATGTAAGGCTGGAGAAACATGGCAGCATATGTGGAGCAATTTGTGCTGTGATGGTTTGGACATACTGATGGAATGGAGAATGATATGCTGATGAAAATGGTAAGATGAGAGGTGCGTAGGTCATGCAGAGGATGGATAGATAATATGAAGGAGGCCATAAAAGAAAGATGGCTGACACACAATGATTGTGTGTGACAGAAGCAAACAGAGAGCAGTTGTGAGTGCTTGAGGAGTGTCACTGCCCTGTGGCCTCTGAGGGAGATGCCACCCATACATAGTCTCATGCAGGTGTGGGGCAATCAAGTTTAGTTGGGGAGGATACTTGCTATGAAGGAGCCTTGTTCCAGACCAAACTGTCTTAAGCTGTGGCTGATAAAGTGAGGCACAAGAGTACTTTCTCCTCTCTGTTGGGAGCCAAGGGGCTAAAAGAGTGGTATGAATGAGTGGAGTGTGAAAGTTGTGTGCCTTGTCATGTCTATTCCACTTTTTTGGAGAGACAACCTGATGCTACACTAACCACATCAGTTTCCCCAAAAGATATGGACCAAACCAAGTCTATCTTGTTGAATGGTTCATGCAATGAAATGTTACACTAGTTACACTAACCAACTTGATTTAGCTTCATGATATAACTATTACTTTATGGTTTGCTGTTGACAATATATTACTGAAGTTTTGTAAGGATTTGAATTATGCAGGTTTATGTGAATTAATTATTTACATGTCAAGTGACATTCTTGTCCTAATGGCTGTTCTTTGTAGGTGTGTTTTCCCTATATCAAAGAAAGAATTGTCATGCTTATAATAGTTGGAATTGCTTTGATTTTATCATACACTTTCTCTTGCAGGTTAATGAGTCTGAAGCTATTCGTATTGCACGGGAATGGACACGTACGTATGCTATGGGGAACTAGTGCTTGCCTTTACATAATTTTCTTTGTATAAAAATATGATTTCTCAGGATGAGGAGTATATTATTGACGAAGGAGTGCATAGCTACTGTAACACTGAACCAACTTGGCATGAGCCATAAAATCCATGGGATTGGCATCCTCTGCCAGCAAGAGCTGTTGGTGACTTGTAGTCCTTGATAAATACTGTCCAAAGGCTGTCACCTGCTCTAGGCTAAGTCCAATTGATAGAAATAAAGGCAGACTTTGGTAGCTTCATGGAATGCAATGCATCTATTGATGTTGACCAGAGACAAAAGCCTTTTCGAAAATGAAAACAAGTGATTTTTTTTTTCTTTGTTTTGGGCCACAACAAATTATTTTCTTATGTTTGTTCTAGTCTTCTTTTAGGGAAGGTTTCGTTATGTGGAATTGGCTGCCTTTTCAGATAGGCGAGGAATTCCATCAGCATGAATTTTGCGTGATTTTTACAGTATCAATGCCTATCTTCATTTGTCCCCTTCCTATTAATTTCTTTATATTGGGGTGATATTGAAGAAACATCATGTTTTTTGGCCCTGTATCTACAGTGCCTTTTGTCTGCTTAATCTATACTGCAAAGCTTTTAAATATTAGGAGTTTCACTTATATGTCACATGGAAAATAAAGATGAGCCACTGCAGCACAGGGCCAGAGAACATTTCAGCATCACATTGACATGTATAGCTGTATTTTTGTGGGTAACATAACTATCAACTTAAGCACTTAATTCTGATATATAATGTGTTAAGTGTATTACAGTTCAGGATAAATCTTATGTGCAAACTTAAGTACTGTATGTCCCAAAATGTTGATTGTTTAAAATTTTCTTGTGCTGTTAACTTTCTAGTAGTACAGTACTGCCACATTCGAGTTTCTTTTTTATTTTCATGTGGAAACTACATTTTCAGCACCAAAGAAATATGATACATAATTATGAAGTACAGAAAGAAGGATATGTCTCAGATGAATTTTTCATACAATGCACTCAAACAAAATAAAAATTTAAGATGCAAATACTAATGTGGTGCACATTGCATTGCAGTAAGAATCAACTTGGAATGTGAGGTCACACCCAGTTATTTTTTAGTTTATTTGTTTAGCAGGATAATTTGGGACATGTAGTACATTGTGGTATCTACAGAAATACTGCCCTAGAACCATATGAATGTCCTATGTAAATGACTCATTCCATATAGTGTGTATTATTAATAGGCCTTATATTGAAAGTCATCTTGCATTACTTTGTTTTGTCACACCATCATAATAAGATTGTATTAATGCTTGCAGGAAAGAAAGAAAAATTGGCAATGTTTCAATCAAGTGAAATTTTGTATGCTGCTTAGGAGTAAAAACTAATATATAATCAGTACTTCTCTTGAACCTTCATAGTCATTGTCAGTCATCTGTAGGACTGACTTAATCATCTCTTGTGTAAAACCAGTGTTGTCAGGTTTGTCATAATTGTCGTGTATTCTTGAGAAAGTAGAATGGAGTAGTACAAGTTTCATGAGTTATGCAATGTTGTGTTTTGTATGTAACAATGGAATTGAAACAAGTAGGAAGATTTAGCATACATCAAAATTTGCTTTTAGAGTAGGAGAGTATGATGAAATATTTTTGAAATTCTGAGGCTAAGGTGGATTTTTATATAGTCTTGGAGAATGATTGTGTGTGTGTGTGTTTTTTTAAATGGACTACCAGAGCTTTAGAGGAACAGCAGCTTGATATATAAGTTGATATTTAAGCCCAAATGATTCTATACATGACTCCAAAATGGAGGATTGAAGAAATCAACAAGAAGGAGCAGTAAGGTGGCATAATAGAGTGAAACACATTTGTTGTCAGAATGTGAGGAATATATGGTAAATAGTAATGAGAGATATTTATAAATTTGGTATGTTATATAAAGTGAAGGAGTTAAATATGTAGTGAGTGAAGGGTGAAAGGCAACACGCTAAAGTGCTTTGATCACTTTATAAAGAATGGTAGAATGTGTGATCATGAAAAATATGTATATGAGTATGGTAGATTAGGTGGGTGCAAGAGGAGTAGAGCAAGGAGGTTAGGAAATAAGAATTATGAATGGAAGCATATCTGTGGCTATCTGGAGATGTTCCTAGGGACAGATGCCAGATCTACCTAAACACACACACATACAAGAAAGAAGTTGGGAGAGCCAGTAAAATCCACCCAGTTACAAGAAGATCTTTAATATTTTAGCAGCTCACATATTATGTACATTACCCACTAAAGCCACAAGTGGTACAGCTGATGGTTGGTATGTGGGGAAACACGAACACTAATACTGTATTGTATATCAACAATGATTATAAAATTTTCATTGATAAACAGTATGTGATACTAACAATGATAACTGATGGACATAGATTTGACTCAGAATGATGCCAGAAGCTGTATCTTGCAAGTTATACTGACAACCACTTAAAGAAAATAAACACTGCAGTATTAGACAGCCACGCACACTGATTTTATTAGTTCACATAGGAAGGCCTGCTTTCTTATGACTAAACAGGGCTGGTGATGGACCTGCATATTAGCAATCTCATAAAGGTTTAAGAAAAATCAATACATTTGTTCCCTGGTATTAGTTAAGTAACATAACTGTGATGATATTTTGGAAAATTATCTATGACCACTGCAGTTTATTCAGATGGACAGGAATAGGTATTATACACCTGAAAAAATTAAAATGACTCAATTATAGTACTGTGTTCAAGTCCAAATATTTGATCAAACTCAGAATGAAAATAGCAACACTAACCACAAAATCAATATCCGTGCCACGAGCATAGTAATACGTTCCTTGGTTATTCAAGCATATCTTCCTTGATGGACAGTCATGGTCAGAAGTCACTTAACACGTCTCAATCACTTTAACTCATATGTTTTGCGTTATCCCCCAGTATTGTGGGTCCTCTGATCTCTTGACAATCACTTTGCAAAACCTAACAAATGATAGATTTTCACCAGATCAAACTTAATATTGAGGGATAATGATTAACACAAGGAAGTGAGTGTGTCATGTTACTCGGCTATTGGCCATGAGTGCGTCACCTCAGGTGTAAGTAGTGCTATATATAGATATGTTGATTTTCTTAATCTATTCCTTTCATCTGTCACATTTTCCCATCACTTACATATATAATTTATTTGACATGCACTGCATGTTCCATTTCTATGGTACTGTTTTCTGTAACACTGCACACATCATAACTCTACTGGTGCCACACAGCACATGTCACCTCTGCCATTTACCATATTGCATCACCACTGCATTCCATTCTTCATTACTGCCACCAGCAACACACCCTTCCAACACCTTCACACCATCATCACTGACCCCACAGTCCATCCTGCTCCACCTCTTCATGGTATCCCCATACCATCACCTCCACCATGTGTTACATATATTTGTACATTGCTTTATGCTTAAGTTACTGTACAGTTAGTTTAGCAGTGTATCACTCATTACAAATTACATTACAATTTATCTTGGGCCAAGTGGCTCTGTGGCATGGTGCTTGGCTCATGACCCAAGGGTTGTGAGTTCAGTCCTTATTCAAGGCAGTTTCTCGGTGGGAGAAACAGGCTCTCTCTCTCTCTCTCTCTCTCTCTCATAACCCTGGTTGATGCCATGAACTAATTGTTGCTGTGCCATAACTCAATAATTGATCTTTAGTGATTTCTGCAATCGTGTGCTGTCAGCAAAGTGGATACATATACAACATTACACATATTAAACTTCTTGGTTGCAGTCAGCTTTTCCTTGGTTGTAGTCAACTTTTTCTTGGTTGTAGTCAACTTAGCATTCGTGATGATAGGAGCTTCATGACAAAGGTTTGTTTCAGGCCACATTTAAGTACCAAATAATTTTGTTACGAAAATGCACTTAATATTTATTTTCTTTATGATCTGACCACTTCATCATATTTCTCGAGTATTTACATAAATAATGAAGCATAATGTTTGCTTTTCATTTATTTACTATGTGACAAGTCTTGAGTATGATTAAATACTGTACACTTTCAAATGACATTACAAAATGTCTTGAGGAAAGTTTTTGAGTATATTTTTTCACTCGGCTTTCCCAGCTACCTATCTGGGATATGCTGGGCTCGCTCCACTATCTGCATCCACACTCCAGCACCACCATATCATCATACTCGGATTTGTAGGTGGGAGTTTGATTGTTCTCAAAGTAGAGGAGGGGGATGGGGCCCAGCCTGGTGGGGACACAGCAGGCGCGGGGGCTGCGTTCCGGATGCACTGAGTTCATCAGCGTCTGCACCACAGCATGCTTGGTTGGGCTCAGGTGAGACGCTAGCGGGTAGAAACACTTGCCGGTGCACTGATTCGCCTGAGAAAAGAGAAGAGTTTATTGCCATGTCTTCCACTTTTTTTTGCTTGATATCATCATACTAGCGACATTACAAAATTTTGAGAACCCAGAATAATGAACATCTTATTGGTAATATAGCCATAAAGTAGGTGACAAGTACAAGTAGAAAAAGAGACAGGCTGTAGTGTTTTCCGAAAGCACAGTTTCTTGGCACAATGCAAGTCATGGCCATGAATGTTTACCTCATAGGAGACTGGTGCAATGATCCAGTCATCCCACCCAATGTCTTTGAAGTCTACCCGCAGTGGCTTTGTCTTACACCCGTTTTTAGCTCTTCTTCTGCGCCCACGGCGTCCCTTTCCTCGATCTGCAAGGCCAGGATAATAAGTGTTGGGAAGACAGAAGGAAGAAAAATCAGGAGACTGAGGAGAAATATCAGAAAACTGTGTTCCGGCCAGATATGAGACAATAGAGAGGCCACACTGACCTTACCTCCCAGTGAGTTCTGGGCATGCTGGGGCAAGCCTGGTACTAGCAGCTCCCCCTCCCAGATCATGTTACTCTCCTCCTCTTGAATCTCTGCTGCGTTTCTTCGCACTCGAATCTTCTGCAACTTTTCTAATGACCGCTTCTTTCTCTTGCTCTGTAATTCAATAGAGGACAAGAAACAAAATTTTTAATAAATTTTGTCTGTTATTTTGTGTATTCTCAGTCTGGTTTTCCTGCTTTCATCACCACATTTAAGTCACGTGGTGCTTACCCGAATTTTCTCTTGAATGTCATTTTCATGTGAAATCATGACGCTGAGTTCATGGCGCGACTGTCTGCGGTGCCTGACGGAGGAATAGAGGAGGAGGAGCGGCTCGCTGTCTGTCAGGGGCATGGTGGCCACGTCCATTTCACCGCCGCTTCCAACAGTTGAGAACACTGATTCAATATAGATCTGTGGAGGGTAACGGGAAACAGGTTTATGTTTGTTTGAAAAAATGCCACTTCTCAGCTCGCTGACCATTAATATACTGGGCAAGAGGTGCAAAGGTGAGGCTGGGAAAGTTTACAGTGATCAGAATTTGGCAAGGATCAGAGGCAGTGTATACAGTGTTTCATGGCGATGACCCAAGGAGGTTTGTAATGGCTAATGATGATAGTTGAAATGCACATTCGTGAAATTAAATTTTTGTAGTAATAAGACAATATTATTTCTTGTGGTCTTTGTATTTCAACTTGAAACTTTGAATTATGTACGCAAGTGACAATTATATATCACAAATTTACTTTCTCTTGGAAAGCGTGTGGAGTATGTAGGCAGTCAATAGGAAGTGGGGGTGCCCGTGGTTACCTGCAGGAGCTGGGGACAGGAAGGGTGCGCCAGCCAGTGCCTCACAGCGAAGGTCACGTCGAAAGTTTCCCAAGCATTATGCAGCTCATAAATGTCTCTTTCACACACTTTCACGGTCATCAGGTCCTCCGCCTCGTCGCGGGGCAGAGTCATTTCCACCCGCACGCGACGCTCCACGCCTGGCGGACAGAGGGATCACGGGCGGTAAATATTACTGTGCATATATAAAATGCCGTACCTACACTACATATAAAAGGCTCTAGTTGAAATGACATGAGTTTTGAGAGTGTTTTACGGTTCTAGTGATAAATTAACTAGATTTCTATGTTAAAAACAGGAAAACACTTAGTAACTTATTTAATTATCTGTGGCCTTTAAAAATAGTCTTAGTGAAAGAGCAAAGCGTTTCAGAATAAGAGCCATAGAGTTAAGAAAGAACAGTAAGAAAAGGAATAAAAAAAAAAAAAGAGACGCAAATCAGTGCGGAAGGCTGTATGGCGTACCTATATAGGCGTACTGGTCACGAGTGATGATGGTGTAGAGACGCAGCGTGGCGTTGATGACTGTCTCAGCCCGTGGTGCCGTCACGTTGAAGCCCAGCGTGTGCTTCCTCGCTGTCCTGCCCTCCACGTCTGGGTCACCGGCATGGCTCTCTGAAAAACTATGACGTTCACTCATGTGCATTGGGGCAGATACTTCAGACTCGGCCTCTTAATGTGACAATAATAAGTGAAAATAAGGTAGAACGTCGATTTAGCGCGAGTCGGTGTTCACGAGAGTGCGCTTTAAATCGATTTCGCACTAAATCGAAATGTTTTTATGGAAACGCTCCTGAGACGGGAAAATAATGCACGTCATTTGAATTCGCTTAAAATCTAAATTATTCGTTTGAAAAAGATTTTTTATCTTTCTTTTAGGTGCTATTTTAAATCAACTGGCGTTAAATCGACGTTCTACTGTAGTACACAACACTGAAATAGAATAACTGAATAAACAGTACATATCAGTGACTTGTGCCTTCGCGATAAGAACTGCAATCAATAGTAATAGTACACGAAGTTAAGATAATAGCTGCAAAGCATCAATGTATAGAAAATGTCACAACAGAAGAGAGAGAAGAGGAGGAGGGGGAGGTGGAAGAAGGCAGGAAGAAAAGGATGGGGAGGAGGAAAAAGAATAATAATACAATGTTAATCATGTTCGTTCCATTTGTAGATCAGGATTCTCTTCGCTAGAGATTGTTAGCCACTCATGCTCCCGTGCATCTTGCTGTTATGTATATACATTTAGTACTTAACATTTGTTCATACCTTTGTTCAGCGATCTTACGGATTAAATGAACTAAAATGAGTGAGTAATCGTTTGCCGTGGATAACTCAGTCATTTTGAGAGAGAGAGAGAGAGAGAGAGAGAGAGAGAGAGAGAGAGAGAGAGAGAGAGAGAGAGAGAGAGAGAGGCTCTATAAGTACTAGCAGCAGCGGCCTTCTATAAAAACCTTGTACAATAATAGGAACCTTTATTCATGCGCGTCAGATTCATCGGCCTAAAATATAGTATATCGTTATAGCGGTTCACTTTCGGAATGAAGTCATCAGTATTTACAATAACACATGGGGCGAACATCCTACAAAGACTTTCTTTGTTAGTACCTGATGTGGGTTTTGTGAGTCAGCTGTCTCTATGCCGCCAGATGCAGCCTCACACACTCGCTGAGAGATCCATCACACGTGTGTTTATCTTTGCGACGGCCACGGGACACAGGAAAACACTGCGATATTTTACGAAGCGTCATGATAGAGAGGTTTAGTCGAGCGGCGGCATGGGGAGGCGATGGCGGGGTAGTACTGTAGGAAAAGGGATGTGGGGAAGGGGTGGAGGGATCTGGTGTACCGAGAAGCTGGCCTGGGGAGGGGCTGGCAGAGCGAGGGAGCACAGCTTCGCTATGCTTGGCTCGTTTTGTCTTCATCAGTTAAACGATGAGACTACTGATTGTAAATAATGTTCTTTGACAAAGGATTTAAATTGTTTCGAGGAAGTATATACGCACTTGGGAAAAAAAAGTATATATTGGACCACGCCCACCTACTTCACTTCATATATGTATTGAAAATAAAACACTTATTGTAGAATGGTTTCGTCCAGTTCAAGTAAAGCTTCCTTAATTCATTCGTAGCAGCGAGAATATTTAAGAGTAGTGGTGGTGGCTGTAGGACCGGCCTTGTGCTGACGGCAGGACCTTGCAGGAGGGGCGGCGGCACAGGTGGGGCGGTGGATGGCTGGGCTTCGTTGCCGCCTCCACGCCTGTCATAATAACAAGCTGGGTCACCTTCATTTCCATGCTCCTCAGGACACTCACCGCCACCACCTGTCTACCGTGGTTTCTGATTCCGCCTCTCCCGCCTTAGAACATTCCAAAATCTTTCACTTGAGCGTGCGATCCCTCCCACTGAGGACCCTGAAGATCAGCAAGGGTGTCACGGAGGCCAAGCTCATGTGGAGTGAGCGGCGCGGTGTGAACAGCAGCCTGGTGTGCTCCCCCTCGTGCATCATGCATCGCTAGTGGTCGTCGTCACCGCCAGGACTACCAAGCGCCGGAGTGCGCGGTGCGGCGCGGCTCTGTCACTACCCCATGACCTGGATTGCGATCACACTGTGAATGATAGGTTTTGCTGCTTTATTTTTCCTGTTCTTTCTGCAAATATAGTCACTTGCATGTGATGTACAGAGGTATTCACCACTGCTGCCTTTGAAGTGGTGGTATTTCAACGCAGGGAAATCGCGGAACGGTCATCACGCGGCGACAGTGATAAAAGTCGACCACAATACAACATTTCTGTATTTTATGATGTATTTCGTTTTATTAAGCTATTTGCATATTCCAGTCATGGTCTCTGTAATCAACGACTGATCATTACAAAAAGAAAAAGAAAAGTTTTCATAAGCATCTCTATATTTCACGAGAAAAAAGGAAAACAAAAATTTCGTGGTGTTACGGAAATTGTAATCATAATATGGCAATGAATGAATGAATCTTCTAAGAGATCGTAAATTTATTTTTGACGACTTCCTTGTGTTGCGCGGCACGTCTTCACGGTCTGCTCCACTTCGTAATGATATTGTTGTTAGAGAAATACTAGGAGGAAAATAGCTTTATGATCTACATGAAGGATGCGTGCTATTGCTTATTTTGTGAGAGGTGGAATCGTTTATAGATTTTTTTTTAGATATATCAGAATCTCTTGTCCTCGGCCGGACTCCTATGAACGTGAAACAACAACACCAACGACAAAAGCAACACTATTTACAACAACAGCAACAAATATACAGCAACACCCTGCCGCCTGCCGTACACCGTGACTTGCCAAGTACTGCACAAACCAACCGCGGCGTCGCGTCACCTCAGTGAGAGAAGAAAGAAACGAAGAAAATATTTGCACGTCCCCAGAGGCTGCTCACTGTTTGTTGAGTATCTGAGTTTGACCAATATTTTTTTCTTTTCTTTCCTTTCCACATCATGAATATTTCTTTAGAAACGTAGTTGATTTTTTTAAGCATTAGTTCATTGTCATTAGTCAGTATCACTCTGATAGCAAAGATGATGTTTTGGTTAAAGAGAGATTAAGAAAAGGTTAATCAAGAAAAGAGTAGTAGTGTTGAAATATTAGTACATCGCCATTAGTTAACAACACCATGATAGCAAACAAGATGATGTTTTGATTAAAGAGAGATTAAGAAAATATTAATTAAGAAAAGAGCAATTAAGCATATCGTGACTTGTTTCGGTACGTTTGGCACCAGTCATGGAGGGAAGCAAGTATGATAATGATTTGATCCGAGTCAAGGACAGATTACAAAGCAAGACCATCTAGGACGTGAGTGGTCTGTCTGTCTGAGTTATCGTATGGGATTATTGTGGAACTGGTAGTTTCCTTCCTCTGAGTTCGTGAAATCCATTCAAATAAGCACATTTTTCACGTCCAGTCATGTTATACAAGCATTACAAAATATAATTCAAGTTAACTAAGTTTCAATTCCATTCTTTAAAGTAATTCCAGTGAAAAATTGCACTGTATTGTAAATATACGGAACAATGAATGTTTCAAATCAATTAAACATTTTTGAAGCAGTATCATTGGAGTGAATGAATGGCGTTTGTTTACATTGTAGGTGACGCGTGTGTGTGTGTCGCAGTGACGCCTGGAAAGACTTTTTTTTTTTTTCCCCAATAGGAATGCAGACAGATCTTCGAGGCGTGAAGTGTATGGTTGCTTTACCAAAGTCAGTTTGGGGTAAGAATGTTTATTCATGTTATTTGGCTCAATCCTCATCCTCGTATCAAATGTATAGCTCACATGGTGCCTCTGTCAGGTTCATGACAAGGGTAAGCAAGTGCATGTGTGTGTCCAGTATATTTAAGGTAAAGCAAAAAAACATCTGTTATACTGATTAGGTTATGGTAATGGAGGCTGAGAGGAGGCGCAGGTGTAGTGAGGTGACTGAAAATATGACAGACAGTTATTGGTGCTCTTTGATCTTAGTTTCAATGTTAATAGATTACACAATTATTTTGTAACAACAAATATCGAACTCAAAAAACTCTTAGCTTTAATTTCTGTCTTTTGATTCCCTGAGGACTGAGGGGTATCCGATTACTTATAAACAATGTATTATTTCACAGTTTTTTCCTCTCTCCCTGCTTTCTTTTTGTGCGTGAAGTGATAGAGATCGGAATGTGGGGCCCAGTTCCTAATGTAAACACGCTCCTCTATCTCAGCATGTTTGTAGCGTCGATGAGCTAGCCTTTTAACGGAGTGTTGGACAAAACACCGAGGCTTTTAGCGTGTCTCTCTCTTGCTGCTGCTGCTGCTGCTACTACTACTATTACTACTACTACTGCTACTACTACTACTACTAGGGTTTTAAAAAGTTTTCATGATTCTAGTACCAGTTTAATATGAGTTTTGTATCAGTAATGGGAAAAAACACACATAAAATCTCAACGGGGCTGATGAGAGAACAAAGCTTTCCAGAAGAAGGACTGTGCCAGGGCCCCCTCAGCTGGTACAGGACGCAGCCTTCCCGCAGGTGATATTCTGAGCATGTGCGAACCTTGAGAGGCAGGAAAGCAGTCATTTGTAGTCTAAAATTTATTAAGCTTCACCTAATTTACATGCGAACTGGTAGGTGGAGCTTATTGCATTCCGCATTTGGCTATTCATTAACACTTGCATGATTATTATTGTCGAATGACGTCATCAGAAAAAATGCTCATGTTTAATTAGTAGTTAAGTTTATGTTCAGGTGCCGGTAGCAGGGATAACTCAAAATTTAGGTACGCATTCCATTGCTCTTTCATTCTAGATAGATGCATTTGTTGACGCGTGAAAGTGTCGGGGGGAGAGATGGAGGCATTTGGCGTCGGGTATCAGACGAAAGAGAGAAGAAGTGAAATATAACGGAAACCTATGATCTTTCATTATTGTATAGTTCACTGTATAGGTGGAGTTTATGCCTAGGAGGAATAGCCGAATATATCAAGGGGTATCAGACGAAAAAAAAAGAAAAAAAGTTAAATATTACTGAAACCTGCGTTCTCTTAATATTGCAGAGTTAATTGCATACGTGGTGTTGATGTTTTGAGGGGAGCAGAGGAGCTTAGCATGGAATAATAGATGAAAAAAGAGATACAGGAAGTACTCGCATTATTGTAACCTGTAATCTACAAATTAACCTTACATTCTCTCATCAACGTGTCTCGATCTCATAAGAAGCGGTTAGTGCACAAGTTCTCTAGATAATGTCTCGTTAATTTTATAGTTGATGTTATAGTAGTTCTTTCATTAGTGCATCATTAATTTCATGAGAAGTGGTACTGATGTCTATGTTCTTTCATTAATGTATCGTAAATTTCATAAGAAGTAGTGTTAATGTCTGCGTTCTCCCATTAATGTGCACTTGATCACACGTACTTTAATTAAATGCTTGGCCATGCGCTCGTCAGTCGGCAGTCCCTCACAACCAGACGACTCGGGGTAAAACTTGTGTCAGGCTTCCAAGGGGCGACCCAAACACCACTGATACCATCGCTCTCTCTACTCTATCAGTCCTAAATCGGCTGTGGAACCTAATTTTACGGCCACGACCCACCAGACCGGGCCCGTTTGAACCCCTGCAGCAGAACAAAAGAAGACTTACCTCACTTAAAAGCCACTTGAAAGGACTTTCGTGTATCGACCATAAATCTCAAGGGTAATGAGTTTGTCTGAGGCAGGGCGGGGCAGGGACGGGCGGGGCGGGGCAACACAAGGAGAGAGTGAGAGGTTATGGTAGCTTAGTCCCGTGTATACATTATGGTTGCGCTCTCTCTCTCTCTCTCTCTCTCTCTCTCTCTCTCTCTCTCTCTCTCTCTCTCATAAATTACGCACACGCATTATATATTATTATACATGAACATTTCGATGAGTTACAGCGATAAAGACACGTTGTAATGGTGTCCTGTGTGTGTGTGTGTGTGTGTGTGTGTGTGTGTGTGTGTTGTTGATGTCAAGGCACAATTAGGGTAGACGGCTGAATAAACATTGCTTAGCTTGTGTTGATGTTTCGTTAGTGGTTCATAAGTGTGTGTGTGTGTGTGTGTGTGTGTGTGTGTGTTATACGGTGCCCAGGTCACATGAGCGTGCAGGGGAGCAATAGATACCAGCCAGCCAGGAAGGAAGGAGAGATATCAGCGAGGTGGTGTTAGTAAGAGATAACGAAGATAATACGAGTAGTCTTCCTGTTAGTTCTCTCTTAGGCTCCCATTCAGAAACGCTTTGCTCTCTCACCACGACTGTTTTTCAAGGCCACAGAGTTGATATGCTGGGTTCTCAAGAGTGTTTCTCCTGTTAATAACGTAGAAACCTTGTTAATCTGTCACTAGAACCGTAAAAACCCTTAAAAAACAGTGTGAAAGCAGTGGAAGTGCGGTGCAGAAGTGTTTTTAGAAAATAGTCCATAATTAACTGCTATACGAAACAGTTAACACCATGGAATCTTTATAAACATCTACAAGAAAGAAGGGGATTAAAAATAATAGATTTTGCAATTTTTACCCAGTTTAAAGATTGAAGGTGGTTGTAGAACAAGTAAAGACGTCTCAGAATGATTGGTAAGGCTAACAGTCGTCCCTTCCTTTCTTGTCGTCTGTTCCTTTCCTCTCCACCTGTAGCTTGTTCCTCGCATCCCAGTCAACATCCACTAAAAGGCCCCCGTTGTACTTTCTCCGCCTTTCCCTTCCCTTCCATCTTAGGACCTACACATACGTATCGACTTATCCGTGTGAGGCAATACAGACGAAGCTATCCTCTCTCTCTCTCTCTCTCTCTCTGGCAGCCGAAGGGTTAAAGTGTTCAGCCCGTAATGTGTAGGCGGTGGGCGGCGCTTAGTCAGTGAGTGGTGGTGGTGGTGGTGGCGGTGGGTTGTGGTTATTGTCCTTACCTAACGTGCCGCGTATCACTGGGTGGGAGAGAGAGAGAGAGAGAGAGAGAGAGAGAGAGAGAGAGAGAGAGAGAGAGAGAGAGAGAGATGGTAATTATAATATCAGATTAATTAAGCGCGCCCACACACACACACACACACACACAGGACGCGGCGGTCGCTGTGACAAGCAGGATCAAAACCAGCATTGTGTGTGTGTGTGTGTGTGTGTGTGTGTGTGTGTGCGTCACTAATCAGTTATCAATATTAAATGTATTGTCTTCGAGAGGAATTTGGTGGACGTGAAAGCGAAGGTCACGCCGGAATGCGATGAGTGTCGAGGGCTTGCGTACTCTGGGGCGGTGAGGGGAGTGCTGGGAAGGGTGCTGGGTTCAGTGTGCTGAGGTGCGGGCTGGCTGGGGTCAAGGCAGATCTTTGGTTAGTGTCTCGAGGCGGGAATCGCGTGGGGGTGTCGCGTGGCGGCTCTGTGTGGGCCTTCCCCTCCCAGCTGGTGGTCTGGGAGCGTGAGTCCCTGAGCCAGACGTAGCGACTCCCTCACGGGTTTACGATACAACCTTTTCACTGCTGTGACTCTTCTTAGGACTTGGCTAAATATTCTGGTGTAAGTTTAGGGTGTACTTTTCTGAGATACCGCTGACGGACGGAAGGGTGATAAAATAATTCGAGTCTTTAAGTGTGTGTAGCTCTATTTTGGCTCAGTGATGTTGTCTGGGTTTACTCTAATGAAACAGCAAACGTTAAAGTGTCATTAGCAAATATAAAGTGGACAGGGAATAAACAATAAATTCACGCCTGTGTTTATAAATCTGCGTTAAGTCTTTGTAGCACCTTGCAGTATTTGCCGAACTCGTATTAACTATCTTGAGCGCAGGATCGAGGAGGCTTAGCAGGGCGGGAGGAGCTGAGTAGTGGATGATGGAGCGGAGACTGAACGTGGAGCTAACCCAAAATACCTGCCATTGCATACAGCGGCGGGTTTAGGGCACGGCTTAGGAACCACCCACAATAAACCTGCACCTTAGAGGGTCATAAAGAGAAAAAGAAATCGTTGTAGTATAAACTTCACATAATTTTTACAACGTTAGTATTGTGTTTAACAACCTTATTAATGTATCTTTATTTGAGAGAAACTGTGTTGTGGTGATAAACTTGTATTTCCCAAGATCACTGTCGAAATGTAGTGAAGAAAGGTATATATTTGCGCTTTACGTTAAGTCAGTGGCTCAGTGCTCGATCCCTCTGTAACACGTCATGGATTAAAAATAATTTGTTTAGGTGACAAAAAAAAAAGACAGTACGCAAAAACCTAACCTAACGTGACCTAACACTTTATCCTTCTGTAATACATTATGGATTAAAAAAAAATATCTTGAGGACAGTACGCAAAAACTTTACCTAATTAAACCTAATCAAACCCAAACTATAATAAAAAAAAAAAAAAACATACGACATACATTTCAAAACCTGCCACGTAAAATCTCAGTGGTGCCTTCTTCGTATATTCCACATCCCGTGCCAGCTGTGCAGCCAACAGCGCCATGCATCAGGCAGCGGTGTGATTTACGACTCAGCCATTCACGGGTGGCTTCGATAGCGTGAGTTGACCATCCACGTGTGACCATCCAGCAGCCTCCGCCGCCGCCGCCGCCACCGCCACCGCTGCTATCTCGTTTTAATTAATGGCCGGTTGTGTCGTATGTCAGTGTTGGATTATCGAGCTTTGCCGCCTCCACTACCTGCCTCCTTCATCTCACCCTACTTTCTGCGGGGAAAGCGGGGAGGGAGAGGTGGTGGTGGTGAAAGAGGAGGAGCCGAAGATCAGAAGATTAAAGTGTGTGTGTATGTGTGTGTGTATGTGTGTGTGTGATACAAACGGTGCTATAACGTGATCTTACATGGTATGACGCATTTACACACACACACACACACACACACACACACACACACACACACACACACACATAACTAACTAAAATCACTATCCCTTTCCTACTCTAGTGTGTACAATATACTTGGAAAAAATAAATAGAGAAATAATAAATAAGGAACCCCATACGTATAGAAAACGACGTCATGGCATTTGCTTACGTACTGTACCCACATATGAAAGAGGGAGAGGGAGGGAGAGAGGGAGAGGGGTAGAGGTATGGATGATAAAGCACCTGTCATCCTAACGAGGTGGTCCGATAAATCTGCGTGACTCCTGCAGGATCCCGCACAGGTAAAGCGCTCGCCGGCTACCTCCTATCTCTTATTGCCATCTTAGCACTGCGTAGGATCAGATGTGTCAGGGGAGAGGGGTTAGAAGGCCCGTCCTACTGGGTTTGTTTGTGAGCGTCTTGGCTGCGGTGTGGTGCTACAGGGGACCATATTTTGAAATACTTCCACGCCGCACCTCCACCACTTTCAAAAGGCTCTATGATGAAGTTACACGGTACTTTAAGGGTCTTTTTATGATTCTAGTCACAGATTAACTAGATTTCTACAGGATTAAAAAGAGAAACGGTCTTGAGAATCCGCTTAATCATCTCTGTGGGGGTTTGAAAACAGTCACGGTGAGAGAGCAAAGCGTTTCTGAATACGTACTAGGGACAGGGGGAGGAAGGGAGGGAGGGTTGGAATGTTGTGAAGTTGGGGGTTATCTTGCAGTCATGAACAGATAACAGGTGCGTTCAAACCCAAAGCGTTTCTGATTACGGGCCAGAGACGCAACACGCAAACACCCCAAGAATGAAGAAAATACGCGGAAGAATACCACTAACATCTTAATCTTACGCCTGAGCGGCCACGTGGACATTAAACCCACATAAGCGATGAAAGAAGACGTGAAAAAGGAGACACTAATATCCCCTCTAATCTCGCGTCATTTCCATAATGGTGGTTGTCTCACGAGGGAGTCTGACCCGAGGGGAGCCACTTGAGGTAACGACCACCAGTCCTAATGAGCAAGACCACCGCAATTAACCACCGGGGACGTGTAGGGTGAGGACGGGGGCTTGATTGGGCAGTGGAGGGCAGATGGCAGCGGGGAGACAACGAGCTGGCTGGGAAGACCTGTCACGTGTCACCTTCTATCATCCATTCACTTGCCATTCACACTTCGTCTCTCTCTCTCTCTCTCTCTCTCTCTCTCTCTCTCTCTCTCTCTCTCTCTCTCTCTCTCTCTCTCTCTCTCTCTCTAACCTAAGCTAACTTAACCGAGGCTGGCTGATTTCATGTCCCTGGAAGGTCTCTCGGGCAGAATAGCGTGGGTGTCGTGGTGTCGTGTGCTGTGGTGGTGGATGGAGGAGGAGTAAAGACACGTATTTTGAAAACCTCTGTTCTCTCACACCAACTGTTTCCAAGGCAACATAAATTATTATAAGGTCACGTTTTCCTCTGTATTTTCCCCGCGACAATGGGAAATCCGTGTCGTCTGATCACTGGAAACATGAAGACACGTTTGAAAGTCCTAACAACGTAGTCAGGATGAAGGGTGAGAAACAGCCTTGGTCGAGATGAGGCGCTGAAGTGTTTGCGAATGCGGTCCCAGAGACGCATATGCATAGTGGTGCTACGTAGGAACAGAGGTGGTGTCCCTCCGCCGCGGGGCACTCACTGCTGGTTGCCTTGCCCTGCCTTGCCTTAACTTGCACAGGGCAGAGGCTAATTGCTCGGCGGGGGCTGCATTTTGCATTTGAATTGGAGTAGTTACGATCGTATCACGAGGGATAGCGGACCAACGGCCTTGTCCACTCACTGCCTTGCCGAGCCATACAAAAGATGCACCTGTACCGTGTGGCTCCATAAATAACACGGAAGATCCACCGCTGATTGTTTTCCTAATGCACTGTCTTCCTTTGTGTTGTTAAGCTGGTTTTTTTTTTTTTTCATACGGGAACTGATATTTAACTTCTACCTACACTGTTTGATTTAATTACATTGCTCCAGACCAAGTACGGTGTTAGTGATACTAGTAATAGTATGAAAGTAAGGAACTGCTTGATTATAAACGTGTTTTTTCTCTTTTTTTTTTCCTGTTTTTCGTTAGTTTTCTTGTTTCTGAGCTACGTAGTTTATGGCATAATTCTTTCTCCTTTCTTTCTATTTGTTTTGTTCTGTAACATTGCATAATTTTCTATTTATTAATCTTTCCATTATTTTTGTTCCTCTAAAGTTTAAACTATACGATTTTAAATGTATTTATTTTCTATTCTTCCATTTGTTTTCTTTCATATGCATCGAAAATAAAAATCTTGACAGTATTTTATTTTCACTTTAATCATTTAACGGCCTTGAGACTGCACGGGATGGAGAGAGAGAGAGAGAGAGAGAGAGAGAGAGAGAGAGAGAGAGAGAGAGAGAGAGAGAGAGAGAGAGAGAGAGAAATCACTTACGATTAACACGAGGGGGAGATAAGAAAAACCCGGAATAGTGGGAGAAGAAACGAAAAGACAAGGCGGAATCCGGAAGAGTTACAGAAAGGATGGAAGGGTAGAAGAGGGAAGGACAGGAGGACAAGGAGGACCACGGAGGACGGTGGGACGGTGTGTGTGGCGGGAGACTCATAAATCAGGGTCGGTTAGCGGCGTGGTGAGTGGCTGCGGTCGGGAGCATCGTGGGGGGCGAGCATCTGCGAACACCGCCTTGTGTTTGGGCATCTTCGTGGTGTTCCGGTCTGGGTGTGAGCTACGGGCTGACGGAGAACAGAGAATGGACACTTGTGGGGCGTAGAAGGCAGGGATCAATAATTCTTTACGCTGTTTCTAGCTCTCGAAAGATTGGGGAACAGAAAACAGACGGTCGTAGGACAAAAAACGCGGGGATTATTCTTTGCTTTAGGTCTCGAAAGATTAGGTAACGATGCTTTAAATTGAATACATAGAGTCTATATTCCTCAACGCTCCGGGCTCCCATTAGGGCTTGTTTCAAAGGCCATACTGCTCATTAGTCGGGTTCTCGTGAGTGTTTTTCCCTTTGACAATGCTGCGTCTTTGCTAAATTATCCAGAATCATGAAAACACTCTTGAAACTTCCACTAGAGATTGCTCAGAGTAGTGAAGGTTGAAACATTTGAGAATATATATATGCACAGTAGAAAGTGGGAAGAGGCATGGGAGGTTTAAAAAGGAGAAAAATCCGTAAAGAAACTAAAGTATAGGAGAAAAAATAATGAAGGTAAGACGAGAGGAGACCGTGGGAAGAGGAACGGGAGGATTAAAAAGGAGAAAAATGCTTGAGAAAACTGAAGTATAGGAAAGAAAGTCAACGATACTAAGACGAACGCCTGTGTTATTGTATTTCTGTTTGTTATTCTCTGACGCTCGTAAATGAAACCTCAGCATTACCTGTCGAACAAGCGGCGCAGCGGGAAGGTATAATTGATGTTGTCAGCGGGGGAGTGGTGAGAGGTCCCGCGTCCCTTCTGTGTCTTGCGGAGGGCAGAGGGAGGAGGGAGAAAGGGAGAGAGGGAGGTAATAATAGGGAGGCCTAAGGACCAACTGATTGTTAAGGGCCAGCCTCGTTCAAAGAGAAAGACTGTCAAATGAAACACGACAGTCTGGTGGGCGAGGCAACGTGTTTTCTGCCTCAAATGTGTGTGTGGCCAAGATTAAATGAAGATCGTCCTTTCTGCTCCTGGTTCTGTCTTATTAAGATGTAATTCGTCTTTTCTTTAGCGGGGCGAGTGTGCATTCGTAATGTTACAAAGCTCGCAATGTCCTGTCTTCTTCATACAAACTCTCATACGTTTCTTTCTTAATTCATATTTGTACATACACCACCTCCTCTGGTAATGTATGCCCACTGGTGTATATTGCCGTCCTTGCCAACCAGTGTTTCCCCACATTCTTGTCTCCTCTTCCCTTGTTACAAATTCGTATATATCTTTGTTCTTAATTCATATTTGCACACCCATCATTTATTCTGGTAATGTATCCCACTGATGTGTATTGCTGTCTTTGCCAACCCGAATTTTTACACATTCTCGTCTCTTCATCTCTTGTTACATTTTGCGCGGTGTCCTCTGCACGTTAGGGCCAAAGGTCGCAGCGGACATAAATCTCTCACATCTGTCTCTTGTGCTCTTATTAAAAACTTGTACACCACAACAACAGTGTCTTGTGTGTGTGTGTGTGTAGGAAACTACATTCACAACATAAGATAATCTACTTGCTGACCTTACAGAAAAAGTTGTATAGGAAAAGTATCAGAAACATGGTGAGTTTAGTTCTGGAGTGTCATTGTGTGCGAGTGTGTGTCTGCGCTGGTTTTACAATAACTCGAGCAATATTCACTGTTACCACTTGCTGTAAAACGTTTGAAGGCGGAGCACGAACTAACACGCCGGGGAAAGTGATCTTAATTAATTCCCAGAAAAAAAAGAATAATAACCAAAGTAAAATAAAGGAAAGACTAAGCGCATTCTACTGTGAGAGTGTTTTTCCTCCACGTTGATGAGCAAGCACAGAATGAACGATGACCAAATGTTACATCCCTAAACGAAATTAAACTAGATGTGTAAGATTGCGGGTACCCAGAGAGAGAGAGAGAGAGAGAGAGAGAGAGAGAGAGAGAGAGAGAGAGAGAGAGAGAGAGAGAGAGAGTAAGGATAATAATAGTGGAATCTTGTGAAAATATATGCAGACTAAAATCTATACCGTCACTACGAAATATTAAAGGTATATTCATAGCCTGAAATGCAAATGCGTAGAAAAATATATATAGTGTTAAGGCAATGGCTCCATGTAGAGAGAGAGAGAGAGAGAGAGAGAGAGAGAGAGAGAGAGAGAGAGAGAGAGAGAGAGAGAGAGAGAGACTGAGACGCACCATCAGACAAAACAAACAGACAGACAGACGGCGAGCAACATCTTAGTGGCGGTGGATATGATAACTAGTCAGTGTGTGGGTCGGACTTTACGAGGCGGGATCTCTTTAGCCTCCACCCTCCTGAACAACGCAGAATGAGGAGCCACCCTGCAACACAGGCCGAGGCTCACGAGGCAAGGAGCGCCGACGGTCAGGATAAGAGGATGAAAAGCTGCTCCTCTGCTGTGGGCGGAGCGGATGTCTTAATTTATATGGAACTGCTTCATTACGGCCACAACACCTCCGCCTTTGGGACGTGAGGTGCGTGGAGAGAATAGACCACAGGCAGGGACGCAGGAGGGAAGGCTCACAGACAGGCAGACAGGCAGGCAGGCAGGCAGGCAGGTAGGCAGGTAAGGAGGCAGGCAGGCAGGTGAGCAGGCTGTCCAGACTCGAAGGCCACCCTGGGACGTGTTGTTAGATGTAATGCACGTTGATATATTCGTCTGTTCGTTCATTCATTCTTTGATTCATTTCACAGTCATGAACCTGCTTTCTTTGTGTACGCATCCTTAAAGAGAGAATAGAAAATCTCTCTCTCTCTCTCTCTCTCTCTCTCTCTCTCTCTCTCTCTCTCTCTCTCTCTCTCTCTCTCTCTCTCTCTCTCTCTCTCTCTCTCTCTCTCAAATGTACAAGATGGCCGCATTTTGATCAGTCACCTGCTTGAGTTAGTAGTACTTGCCTTTGAGAAATATTCCAATTTTTTTTTTTTTTTTAGTTGCATTCCAAATCAAGAAATTTACGTTGTCATGGCTTCTACGAAATCAGAGTTACTTAGTTTTGTTCTCTGCTATTCTTTTTTTTTTTTTTTTTTCTCGGAACCTCAGTGATTTGTTGCTTCTGTGTCTTTGGTGCTCACTGGTCAAAAATCTTAAAGTCTTCCCATGGCTCTGTTAATCTAGCGTGCGATTTATTGTTAGACCATTTTCAACCACAATGTCGAAGTAACTTTACCACCTGAGAACACTCGAAACTTTGCCACTGGCTGATGCGCATACTAAATGGTGTACTTATTTCAGTGGACTTTGCCATCACCAAAACATCATCGTCTACGTTTTTCTCACCACATCTGACATGCCCCCTTTATCATCATGCTCCGGAAAAAAAAGGGGAGGAAAAGACGTCACTATTATCGCTTTTACACTTGCGTATCGCCTAATATTACCTCGTCGTTAAAGCCAAAGGTTAGATTATCAAGTAAATCTTTTCCCTTTCACTCAAATCTGCAAGGAACATTCACCCTTACAAGTCTCAGAATAGGTGCTACAGTATTCCACACGACGAGGTTCTTCAGGGCAAATGGGATGTTTGATATGGGCTAAGGGCTAGAGAGAGAGAGAGAGAGAGAGAGAGAGAGAGAGAGAGAGAGAGAGAGAGAGAGAGAGAGAGAGAGAGAGAGAGAGAGAGAGAGTCCTGTTAGTATCCTTTTATATAACTTTACATGTTTTGTTGACATTTTATCCTATACTCATATTTGCCTGTCACGCATCATGTCCTTTAACAGAATAGTAGTTTTTGATACACGGGTCTTCTATTGCAGTATATAATTTTTGTTACGCATTTAAACTTATATTGATATATAATAAGGAGCCTTTCAAATTGTCTTTTCTCTAATACCTGTTTTTATTTTCCACTTTTCCTCTTATCGTCTTTGTTACACGGTTCTTCAGTTACTCTACGTTCGTATTCTATGTACGTTATAAGTCTTCCTTTCGTACAAATTCCTAAATTGTCTTTTCTCTGCTAACTGTTCTTCCCAATTTTCCTGTTATCGTCTTTGTTACACATTTCTTCAGTTACTCTAACCTCGTATTCTATGTACGTTACAAAACTCCCTTTCACACAAACTCCCCTTCATATACTAAGCAGCTTTACCAGTTAACTTTAATTCCCCTTAATATCAACTTTTACTACCCACTTTTCATCTACTAGCACTCGTAAATCAGCGTTAGTCTACGTAGCAAGTATTCTGTGTAATATCTTCTTATGTAATCCTTCTGCAGCGTCTCGTCTTCCACAGCCAGCACGGTCTATGCTCCACACCCCATTATCAGCCCCATAACTTTACTCCCACGTACTCAATAAGCCCCTTAATAATACACGCACCTCCCTACCCGGCGACTTACACGAGGTCCCTAATTTCGCACCCACGTCACACCAATCACAACGAACACAGTTATTTGCATTTATTGACGCCAAACCGTGCTGTCTATTTATTTCACATTTCTTCCTCTTTTTTTTTTCTCTCTCTATTCCAGACGCCCTTCGCCATACTAGTCTTCACTCCACACACACACACACACACACACACACACACCACTAGACTTATGGCTTTCCTTCACACTTCTATGTATGTAACATTCTCCTGCACCAGCCACGCTTACCAAATACTGTGCTATCTGGAGTTATTAGATCTTGACGGTGCGAGTTGCGTGGTTGGAATTGAGAGAGAGGAAGGAACGAAAGAGACTGGAATTAAGATGAAGGAAAGAGGTTGAAGTTACGAGGAAGGAGGGAGGTTAGAATTAAGAGGAAGGAGGATGGGGTTAAAAGGAGGATGGAAGGAGGAGGAAAGGATTGGAGTTAGAGGAAGGAATGTGCCACTAAGAGGGAGGATGTTGAGTTTACGAGGGAGGAGTCTGAAGGTAATGCGAAGAATGAGGTTGGATTTACCAGGAAGGAGCTCTGAGTTAAGGAGAAAGACTCGGTTGTTATGATTGAAGTGGAAATATTTGAATAATCGATATGAAAGTAGAAAAAAAAAGAAATCAGTATATTAATCAGAATGGTTTTTCTTTTTTTTACTGATGAACTCATACATTTCTCATTTCCTTGACCTGAAAATATAGGTAAATAATAATAATAAAAAAAAAACCTAGTCATTTAATTAATTTGGATGTGGCGTATCTTGCATTCTGGTTGCATTCAGCGTGTCTATAATGGTTCAGGTACCACGTCTACTGTATTATCTCCTCTTGGTTACACGTTCTGACTTCACTCTTCATGGGGAGCTTCAATGGGGAGCTTTCATGTCATTGCGTGGGTGAGGTGTACTGTTTTAAAACACTGTGTTGGCAAAAATGTTGTGGAATCCCTCTCACCCTTGCATGGCGGCAGAGTGTGGCTAGTGATTGAAAAGGAAAACGTAATGTGTGTCACTAAACAATTCTTCACGCCTGTCACATCGCTTAATGTAACTCTCAGACAGGTTATTCTTTGTAGTTTTCACAAATATGTACCCTCGAAACAAACGTACTTAGGTTCTGATCTTATTTATTTTTGGGGGGAACAGTTTTGAGGCCAATAAAGTAAAAAAAAAAAAAAAAATCACATGGTTGATTACTTTTTTTGAAATCCGATAAGAAAAAAGTTGAAAAAATATTATCATCACCCTTTTTTTTTTTTTTTCAAGCCAGGAGAGAGATTGGAGGTTAGGAGGAAGGCGTCAGTCAGAAGTGTAACCCACCCACCCTGCCACCCACAGACCGAATGCATATATTTTCCTAAGTACAGGTAATGGCAAGGTGAAGAATCTTGTAAGCCCGGGACTAACCTTCAGTACATTTCCTGCGCGCTGTCGTACAAACACACCTTTGTTCCTCCTCTCTCTCCTGCTCGCAGTGTGGCAGCCCTCGAGGTGAAGGGGACATCATAAATATAGGTACTGTGTGTTTCCAGGGACAGGGTGATCATTTAGAGTTGTCCTCTTCCTCTCTCTCGCTGCCACACCCACGCCCACGCCCACTCATGCTCTATGCAAGGCTATGCTGCACGCTTTGAACAGGACATGAACACACACACTCACACACACACACACACACACACACACACACACACACACACACACACACACACACACCACACACACGCTCTTAATGTTGTTGATGTTATTGTTATTATTATCATCATTATCCTCTTTTCTTCTCAGTATTAGTATTAGTATTAGTATTTAGTATTAGTAGTAGTAGTAGTAGTAGTAGTAGTAGAAGTAGCAGTAGTAAAATGATTGAGGCCTTTTCGTTTTAAGTTTCATCCACAAAAGGAAAGATGGTGATGATGATAAGGAGGACAAAAGAAGAAGGAGGAGGAGGAGGAGGAGGAGAAAGTTAAAAAAAAAAACACTCACAGTATAATAATTCTTTGTGATGGAACAGACAGGTCAGAGATTATAAAAACGCTTCCTCCTCTTCCTCCTCCTCCTCCTCCTCCTCCTCCTCACTGTAATTACTGTCTCAGGTGTGAAGGAAGTGTGTGAGGTTACAAGGAGATGACGTAGTTAGGTAGTTACGACCTGAGGATTTCAAGGTGCCAACTTTCTCTCTCTCTCTCTCTCTCTCTCTCTCTCTCTCTCTCTCTCTCTCTCTCTCTCTCTCTCTCTCTGGTTATATTATCTGATGAATTTACTGATTTACCTCATTAAACGTTCGTCAGAGAGAGAGAGAGAGAGAGAGAGAGAGAGAGAGAGAGAGAGAGAGAGAGAGAGAGAGAGAGAGAGAGAGAAGTACGTTAAGAAAAAATCTATCTTGGAATTTCAACATATAAAAACATATAAAATCTTGAAAAATGTGTGTTGTGTGTGTGTGTGTGTGTGTGTGTGTGTGTGTGTGTGTGTGTGTAGGATGTGCTGTACGAGTACGTCGTCAGGCACGCGCCGGGAAGGGTCAGGCACATCAGGGAACGGCAGAGCTGGGCAAGTGTCAGGGTGATGGGGACCCGTCACGGTTGAGGAGGCATGCATGGAGGCAGAAAATATACTTCAATAATAAGAATACTATTATACACGACTATACTTCAACAATATCCTCTCTCTTTATTTCTTTCTCTCTTTTTTTTCTTTTTTTCCTTTGCCCCTCTCTCCCATTGCCATCCTCCTTCCTGGTTCCTTCATTTGTTTTTCGTTCGTTACGTTCTTACTTTTCCACTACACGTCTCTGCTGAAAGTCGACTTCATTAGTGGTGGTGGTGGTGGTGGTGGTGTTTGTGACCCCAACCCTCCATAGGCCGACGATTTATGAACAGTGGCCTCCTCGTCTCCCAAGGCCACCAAGGGACTGCCTACCTCTGTTGCCTCCCAAATGTGGCTGTGTCATCGGGAGGTTAGGCACTGCTCAGGGACTTTCCTCTCTCCTCCCTCCCCCTACATTGCTTGGACTTCAGATTTTCCACTTCTCCTCCTCCTCCCCCTCCTCCTCCTCCTCCTCCTTCACGGCTTCCTTCTCGTTTTCTTCGTCCATTTTTAGTCCTTCTCGTCCGCTTCGCCCTTCTTACCCTTGCTACTTATGGTGATAATGATGAATGGTTGTTCTCTTCGTTGTTGTTGTTGTTGTTGTTGTTGTTGTTATTGTTGTTATTGTTGTTGTTATTGTTGTTGTTGTTGTTGTTCTTGTTGTTGTTCTCTTCCTTTTTTCTTTACACCTCCAGTAGTCTCTCTCTCTCTCTCTCTCTCTCTCTCTCTCTCTCTCTCTCTCTCTCTCTCTCTCTCTCTCTCTCTCTCTCTCTCTCTCTCCAGTCCATTCTTCCCTTTGCCAGTTGGTACGTATGGCACCTCCTCCTCCTCCTCCTCCTCCTCCTCCTCCTCCTCCTTATCTCCATCCTCTTGGGTAAATATGTGGGCTGCAATCCACGACGATCATATCCGTTGTGGTAGCGGATTGCAATTAAACTCGCTTGGGTGATCGAATTAAACGTCACTTTTCTGAGATTATTGCCGATTATTTAGCAACGGTGATGGTGGTGGTGGTGGTAGTTCTCATCGCGTTCCTATACAAACTCCCATCCATTTCCTTCGCTTTGTATGGTGTTTGTTCTTTACATTCTGAAGGGAGCGGTTGGTGGGTGGGTGGGTGGGTTGGCGGGGAGAAGACTTCGCGTATGGTATCCTGCACGTACTTCTCTTCTCTCACTGTGTGTTTGGTGGTATGGTGAACACAGACAGGTATGTGAGGACTAAGAAATCAGTTACAGTTTGTTCTGATTCTGTGTACCTCGTTTTTCTTCTCCTCCTGCTTCCTGTCATTATCATCATCATCATCATCATCACTTCTTCTTCTTTTTCTTCTTCGTATTCTTTTTTCATTTTCTTCTTTGTTCTCGTCCTCCTCTTCCTCCTCCTTACCTATACCCACGTCACCTCTCCTCTCTCCCTTCCCTAATCAGATCCACCATCACCCATCCACCCATTCCACTACAGACAAGTGCCTCCACCCACCATATATCCCCCACATCACTCCCCCCACCACCATTATCACCACCACCACCACACCCACCTTGATTCACCGGTCACCACCCTCCCCTTCACTGTACCATCCTTCCCCTTCCTTATAGTCTCACCTCGTCTCTCACACAAGTTCTTTATCATTTCATCATGAATCGTGTTTAGCGAGTATTCTTCTCCCTCCTTCATTTTTGTTACTTTCTTCTTCTTCTTCTTCTTCTTCTTCTTCTTCTTCTTCTTCTTCTTCTTCTTCTTCGTCTTCTTCGTCGTCGTCGTCGTCGTCGTCGTCGTCGTCGTCATCGTCGTCGTCGTCATCGTCGTGTGTGTGTGTGTGTGTGTGTGTGTAGGAAGGGAAGAGATAAGAGAAAGTCCACATTCCTTCCTTTCTTCCTTTCCTTTTCTTCTCTTTCGTTTTTCCTCTTTCCTTCCCTTTCCTTTCCTTTCCTTCCTTTCCCTTCCCTTCCCTTCCCTTCCCTTCCACTCATCTCCTCTGCATGCCTTAAACATACCTTAGTTACTTCACTCACTCCTCCTTTTCCTCTTCCTCCTCCTCCTCCTCATCCTACTCCAACGTTTTCTTCATTTCTCCTCCCTGCACTAACTATTTTATAACTATAACCACCCAACACTCCAACTGCGTATGAACACACCGGTATACATTTGTTGATCTTCCTTCCCCCAGTGTCTTGCAGGTAATGTCTTCACCTCTCCCCCTCTAGCTGTTACCTCCGCACCACAGCCTCACCTCGCCACAGCTGCATCACAGAGCCTCGAGTGCTTGTGTGTTTGTATGTAAAGATGCGGGTGAAGGTTCAAGGGAGAGGAAAGGAGATACGAGTATTGGGATTTGAAATAGATGTAAGTAAAGAGATGAAGGAGAGGTTTTAGTGTTTAGGTAAGAGGAGGGACGTATGTAAATTGTATGGAGATGAAGGATGGTGCAATAAAAGAAGTAATGGAATGATGGAAAAAGTGTATACAGTAAAGTTTTTTTCTTTCTCTCTTTCTTTCTTGTCCTTGTTCATAGCTGTTGTTCATGTTTTTTGTTCTTAAGTCCGTGTGTTTTTGTTTGTTTGTTTGTTGTTGCTGCAGTAGTAGTAGTAGTAGTAGTAGTAGTAGTAGTAGTAGTAGTAGTAGTAATAGTAGTAGTAGTAGTAGTAATAGTAGTAGTAGTAGTAGTTCTTGATGTTGTTCTTATTGTTGTTCTTGTTATTCTTATTGCTGGTAACCTTGTCACCACCACCACCACCACCACCATCACCACCACCACCTGCACCATTACCATTACTACAACCACCACTACCACTACCACCACCACCATGACCTTCACCAAATTACTTTTTAAACAGTCACTTCCATCCATTCCTGTCCACCTCTACGTAACCTCTCCTTGACGTGTTGTTTTTCCACTCCCTCCTTTCCCCTTCCCCACTCGCACTTCCCCGCCGGCAAAGTCCTTCCTCTGCTCCATCTTTCCCTCCCACCCTCTCCCCGCCACCATCCCGGCGCCGCCATAAACACTGAGGGGAGAGGAGTGTCCGGGTGAGCAGACGGAGAGACGCAATTACTTAGTTACCAAGGAAGAAACTTGAGATGAAACGAAGGGTTGTCAGTAACTTAATCTTTCGTTTTTCTTGATGGAGTTTTTTAACTT
>NC_087171.1:17953266-17958266 GCF_035594125.1 Scylla paramamosain | reverse complement strand
ACGTCGCCTGGTGCACGCACACCTACCTCGTCCTCATGCCGCGGCCATCCTAAGCTCCAGGCGGGGAAGACATGAGTGAGCGGGGCCTACTGGGGTGACTTTCATTACTGCCTGTCTACCTTACGTCCCACCAACGCTTATTTTCGTTTGCTGGGGGAGTGAGGTGGTGGAGGAGATACGTGTCAGGTTTAGGGTCTTCATATTGTGGCCTAGCTGGAAGATTACTGCCACAGTATTCCCTGCGTGTCGTAACGGACGGCTAGAAGGGAGAGAGAGAGAGAGAGAGAGAGAGAGAGAGAGAGAGAGAGAGAGAGAGAGAGAGAGAGAGAGAGAGAGAGAGAGAGAGAGAGAGAAGAGATTTGTGTTTCTGTTTCTACATAGGGACAAGGCGTGGCATATCTGGATACTTGTTTCTCAGAGGAATGTCACCCTCATACTCTCTCTCTCTCTCTCTCTCTCTCTCTCTCTCTCTCTCTCTCTCTCTCTCTAACGGAAGCCTAACATTTCCCTGTGGCCAGTTGGCGTTAATTTGGAGAAGCAACACATTAATGCTACACTGTGCTGCGTTTTCCTCCACGCCACAATGGACCACATTCTGAAACACATCTGGCCGCATCTCCACTACTTTCAAAAGACTCTACTTGAACTCACAATAATTTTCAAGGATGTCTTTAAGATTCTAGTGACAGATTAACAAAATTTCTACATTACTAACAGGAAAAACCCTCTTGAAAACCCGGCAAATCACCTCTGTGGCCTTAGAAGATAGTCGAGAGAGCAAAGCCAATATCAGGGAACCTCTCGTTGAAGTGACCATCCCACTGTTGTATGTAGAGCTGACTGAGAGCCGACGTCCACAAAAACAGTTCATAAAACTTCTACCGTGGACAGTGCAGGCGCCAACAAGTTCCGAAAGCTGGGTGATAGAAGGGCGGTGTACACTAAATGATCATAAACTTGCCTCCTTACAGCACTGCAGTCTCGTATAGCTTGCTGGTGAAGAGCCGTGTTAGCTGTTTCACTAACGCGTATTCGTGTAGATGAAGGAAGCGCCTCTTGTATTTAATCCTACACCGCTGCGTTTCCGTCGTTGTACAGGGAGCATCGTATCGCTTCATAATTTCGCATCTTTGCGCTATGACGTTGATGGGGAATGGCAGGAAATTAGGTAATCCTTTTGCGCTTTCTTTCGGGACTAGCAGCTCATTGGATCTTTCTCTTCGCTCTTTTTGTTGCCCTTGGTCAGTGCCCCTCTTACATAAAAAAGAGAGGGTTTGGCCAAGTGGCTCTCTGCATCTTTCAAGGAGAGGGCACCGATACACCGATACAGATATATTTGAAAAGAGTACACTCATAAATCAGTCACGGCGTGTTGGCTGCTGCTACGGTGCCGGCAAGACATGAACTGATTATGTGGATGTTGTACCGAAGAAATGTGGGTACAGACATTGTGTTTGTGGTACGGATGCAGGCCACATGTAAAATAAATGTGTGTGTGTGTGTGTGTGTGTGTGTGTGTGTGTGTGTGTGTGTGTGTGTGTGTGTGTGTGTGTGTGTGTGTGTGTGTGTGTGTTTCTTTTTTTTAGATTATAAGACAGTTTTATCTCCTTGTTTTTAGGTTCCATTGCCTAAAGGAAGAATTTGGTACTTTATATTTAGATGTTAGATATTTCCTATATTCCCTCCATTTGGTGTGTGGGTTACGGTGCACATCACACACACACACACACACACACACACACACACACACACACACACACACACACACACACACACACACACACACACACACTTTGTTTTCTGTGTACTACATTCCGCATTGCCTTGCCACACACACACACGCACACAAATGAGTGTATATAGCTCGGCCTCTTCATCCATTTCTATCATAACACACTAGGCGACGTGGCGGTGTTTTTTGCTGGGACATGTCCTGCCTGCACGCTTATCACAGGAACAAACTCAGTGCTGCGGATCCTGTGTCAGAATAAGAGCCTTTGGTGTCACTGTCGCGGGTTCAAGAGTGTTTTGGGCTGTCAGTAAGGTGATAACAAGGTGATGGCGCGTCCCCAGTCATCAGGAGGTTATCATGCACGAGAACTGTGGTTACGACAGCCTGGAGGGAGCCACGAGGGGATTGAGGGAGGAAAGTGTTGTTATCTTTTGTGTGTGTGTGTGTGTGTGAGAGAGAGAGAGAGAGAGAGAGAGAGAGAGAGAGAGAGAGAGAGAGAGAGAGAGAGAGAGAGAGAGAGAGAGAGAGAGAGAGAGAGAGAGAGAGAGAGAGAGAGAGAGAGAGAGAGAGAGAGAGAGACCGATTGACAGGCAAACAAACATGTGTACAGCAGACAGACAGATAAACGGATAGACATATAAACAGGCAGACAAATAAACAAGAGAGAGAGAGAATGAGAGAAACCGATTGACAGCAGACATGTTGACAGCAGACAGGCAGACATACAGATAGACAGATAAACAAGCAGACAGATAAACAGGCAGACAGATAAGCAAAAAAAGGGTAGATACACAGACTGGCAGATAGGCAGGTAAAACGGACAGGTACATTAAAAAGACAGAAGGGTAAACAGGCAAACAAATAGACGCAGTACTTAATGGCATCATCCCCCTCCCCCTCTCTCTCTCTCTCTCTCTCTCTCTCTCTCTCTCTCTCTCTCAGAAATCACCTTGCATGAGATACTACCCAATATTTGTTACCGTGTTCCGTTAATCATTCATTGTCTACATGGTTGGCAGGGAAATTTTTTTTTTCCTTTTGCTAATGGGAACTCCACCACCACCACCACCACCACCACCACCACAAATTTCACTATTACGTCATGTTAGGATGGGTGATTTCTTTTTGCCATAGATGGGATTATTTTTGAGTTTAGTTTTCATAGAGGAATCTTCGTGAGTGAAATTTATATTATATATAAGCCACCAACATAGACCATAGTCCTCACCACCACCACCACCACCACCACCACCACCACAATTTATACCAGATTTCGTACATTTAATTATTTTACTTATTTGTACTGAACGGGAACTCCAGACTCTCTCTCTCTCTCTCTCTCTCTCTCTCTCTCTCTCTCTCTCTCTCTCTCTCTCTCTCTCTCTCTCTCTCTCTCTCTCTCTCTCTCTCGGGCAGAACAGGGTGTCAAGTACAAGATCCCTTCATAAATCTTGCAGGGAGAGAAAGGTAAAGGAGTGGCTGGGACTGGGAGGCAATTCAGATAACCACATAAAAAAAAAAAAGGAAAATAAAAGAGAAAGCCACAAAGAATCACAAATAAACAAATAAGTGTTCTAACACACACACACACACACACACACACACACACACACACACACACACACACACACACACACACACACACACACCTGCAGGAAGCGTGTGCCTGGAGCAAGTCGTGGCAAGACGTGTGGGGAAACTTAGGTCTCGCTGCGTGGAACAAGTCACAAATACCATGCAGGGACAAAACACAGCAAATATATTAATTGTTCTATTTATTTGTTTATTTTGTATTCCGTTTGCCAGTTTCTTTCATTTATTTCTATCTATTTATTTATTTTATTTATTTTTTTTCGTAAAGTTCAAGACTACTGGCCACAGCTACTATGTATTCAGTGCCACCTTCAGAGGAACTTACACACCCAAACAATATTCACACACAAGTTGTCAAGGATAAGATGTTGTTGTCGATGTTGCTCGCGGAATTTTCCTAGAGTCTCGAAAAAAAAAAAATAATAATAATAATACCACGATAAACAGGGACCTAATACGGATGTCAATAAGCGCATGGTTAACTGAAAAGTTGACTGCTTTCTTATAAAAAAAATATATATGCTGGATTTTTTACTTATTTATTTACAGTGATGAATATTTAAGTGTCAGTTTGTATGTAATGCAAGAGAGAGATAGACAGAGACAGAGAGACACACAAGGACAGAGATCAGATGGAATCGCCGCAAAGAGAGACTTGATAAGAGGAACAGTCAATTTTCCCACGTTAAATTTTGAAGGAGGTGGCGCTGCTTGCCTCCCTCCCTTGGCTGAGAGGCGTACGTGTGTAGTCCATCCGTACAGATGTTGGGGAGCGGGGGATAAAGACTTTGTAGTACAGATTTAGCGTCTGGCGGGGAGGATAAGAGAATGACTGCGATTGTGTGTGTGTGTTAGGGGGTGGGGGGTGGCGTTGCTGAAAGATATCTCACGAATCCATTAACAAACTCTTCTCGTGTCCCCCTCCCCTCTCTCTCTCTCTCTCTCTCTCTCTCTCTCTCTCTCTCTCTCTCTCTCTCTCTCTCTCTCTCTCTCTCTCTCTCTCTCCTGTCTTTCTCATCCCCTCTTTCCGCTCTTTTTTCCGTTTCCCATTATCTAACTCTCCTCGTTCTTTCTCCTCCGGTATCCTTTTCTTATCTTCCCGTTTCCTCCTTTCTCTCAATATCCCTGTTCTTTCTTATCCCCCTGTTCCCTTTTTTCCCTTTTCCCACCGACATTTCTTCCCTCAGTCTCTCTTTTCCTCTTCTATTTTTCATTTTCCTCCGTTACCACTATCTCCCCGTGTCTCTCTCCCTCTGTCTCTTCATCTTTGCCCCACTCTAATTTCCCCGCCTCCCTCACTACCACCACCATCACCACCAAGAGGTTGATCACTGCCAGACGCCCGCCGTGATGGGTTGCCGATAACTTAGCAGCATCTATGTTCTCAGCTGGTAGAAGGCTGGCTGTATGACACTATCACACAGCACCCGAATCTTTTACTCTCTTCACAGGTCATTGGTGATATACGCTCTTGTTGTTGTGGGGGTGGTAGTGGTGGTTGTGATAGTGGTGGTGGTGGTGATGGTGTTTGTTGTTGTTGTTATTGCTGTTGTTGTTGTTTCTTTTTCCTTTTTTTCTATCTCTTTTTCTTTCTTCTTCTTCTTCTTTTTTTCTTTCTTCTTCTTCTTCTTCTTCTTCTTCTTCTTCTTCTTCTTCGTCTTGTTTTTTAGTGTGT
>NC_087171.1:17813266-17948266 GCF_035594125.1 Scylla paramamosain | reverse complement strand
ATTAGAATCACGAAAACACTCTTCAAAATCTTAGTAACTTCCATCAGAGCTTGTTAACCCTTCCATTGATAGACAGCTTTCCCATATTCCCTCGTGAAATTTCAGATACTCATTCATTTTCATAACAGTTTCTTAAATAGCTATGTATCATGGAAAAGACAAAACTAAACATCTAGTTTCCTACGTCCATGGAAACATTTCTTTCTTACAGTGCTCTGAATGTTACAAGGGACGATCAGAAGAGTAAAAAAGTTAAATATTAGAGATAGGATCTCGAAACGTCTGAAAATTGAGACCTCTGACGCAGGGACTCACTCCTTATACGTGTGGTGTTGCTTTGAGACGCTTACGTAACGTGGGGTGAGGGACGAGTCAGTTTCAGTCTGCCACTACCTATACGTGTAAGCAGGGCAGGGCAAAGGTGCGCCGGGGATCAGGAGAAACAGGTTTGCGGGGAACTGGATGGAGAGGATCACTAGTAGCAACAGTCCAGTGATTGGGTGCGAATGGTGGAGTAGATTTAAGATGTGTGTGTGTGTGTGTGTGTGTGTGTGTGTGTGTGTGTGATAAAAAAAATATAAGATAAATAAATAATGGGGTATAACGTAACAGTAAAAGAATTTGTGTACGTGCAAGATTTGTGTGTGTGCGTGTGTGTGCGTGAGGTTAAAGTTAGCATTGAAATAGCATGCTTGGGTGAACGCTGGAGGTACGCAAGAAATTGAGAGGGTAAAACAACTTGCATACGCATTATATTAAGAAAAAAGTTAAATCAGCAAGTCTGTAAAAAAAGTTTAATGGTGCAAGATTTGAATAGAAACATTGGAGTTTATAGGGTTGCTATATAAAAAAAAAGATAGTTAAAGAAATCGCAAGCGTGTTTAGTAAGATGTAAAAAATGATAATAAGTTAGCAAGTCTGTGATAGATAGTGTTGTGCACACAATAGGTGTTAGGTAAGATAAGAAAATAGCAAGTTTAGATAAACCTTGGAAGTGCGAAAGAAATTGAGACACTGAAGAAATCGCATGCCTGTTAAAGTATATAAAGAATATATAAGGAAGAAAGAAGAAAAAAGATATGGGAAAATAGTTAAATCAGCAATTTTCTGCAAGAGATAGCGATATAAGTACGCACTGGAGCCAATTAAAATGTGAAAGAATATAATTAGCAAATTTGCATTAGTCGTACAAGTGCGAAAGATATCAACACAGTAAGGAAGTCTCGTACTTGTCAGTAGAGATACGGATAATAATTTAATTAGCAAGTGTGTGTGTAAGAGGCAAATTTGTACGCACAGGTGTTAATTAAGATAAATAAATTAGCAACCAAGTTTACATTATTCTTAAAAGTGTGAAAAACAATAGAATAAAACCACAGAGAGAGAGAGAGAGAGAGAGAGAGAGAGGAGAGAGAGAGAGAGAGAGAGAGAGAGAGAGAGAGAGAGAGAGAGAGAGATGCGTAGTCACATCTAAAACAAATCTTTTCTCCTCCGTGTTCCTAAGCAAATATGAAGCACCTAAGGCTCAGAGGGACTCCAGCCACTCCTTGTCATGATCGGGGATGATGACAAGCCACAAAACGCTCAAGGGATAGAAATCGGGGGAAGAAAAAATGAACAACTTCCATGATAAATATAGATTACAGCCCTTGTAAACAGATACTGGGAAACTGAAATATGCAGACTCCGGTCCTGGAAAGAAAAAAAAAAAAGTAAGAGCTTGACTTCCTGACAATATACTAATCTTATTTTGGACGATCTTTTTAGGCGTTTCTTTACGGATATGCACCTCAGTGGAGCTTCTTTTCATTAATTTTGTTGTTTCCTAGGTCAGTGCCCCTCTTAAATAAAAAAAAAAAAGAATGATAAGGAAAAACGTTAATTATAAATGCCTCGTTCTTCTCTTTCGTGTCACTAACAGATACTCCATCTCACCTTTCTTTCCCTACATCATGTTTTCTTTCCTACAGTTTTCCCCTCCATCAGTCCTGCCCTCCTCCTGCTGCTCCTTCCTGGCATCCCAAACCCCCGCAAGCTCCAGCCGCCACCTCATCTTACAAGCTTTAGTAGTTAGGAATTTGTGGTGGGCGATGGTGTATCCTGTAGTGACCATCTTACTGACTGACAGATGAAAGGCGCCGCGGCCATCGAGTCGTGTTTTTTGTGAAGGGTGATTTTATGTTGCGTCTTTCATTGGCAAGGTCGTTAAAGTTACCTGCGAGTAAGATCAGGTGATTGAGCGTAATTGCAGTACATGAGGGTAATATGATTCGTACTATGGTTTGTATGAATGCAATTTGTGTACGTATGGTTAGGTGAATATTGTATGAGTGTGTTTGTGAGAGTAATTAAATGAAGATAATAGCACTGAGTGTAATTATAGTAAATGAGGTAATTATATTAGTACCTTGACTAGCATGAGGGTAATTTGTGTACGTATGATTATGTGAGTCTTATGTGAATGTAATTATGATGCTTTGAGAATAATTAAACGAACTTATTAGTATAACTGTCAGTCTAGTTTAAATATAATTTAGTAAACTAGTATAATCAATATGAGTATAATTTAGATATATCACCATGAATACAATTAGCTGTCAGTCTTGCAAGTAAGGAAAGTTTTCTCCCCTAATTCTTTGCTCCTGATTCCTCGCAATTCACATCTTGGTTTTCCCCTTTGGCCTTTACTTTTGTTTTCAGAGATATAAGTGTTTCTCCCTCACGGCGGCAGCTGGTGGAGGACGCAGGGGTGTTCTTCGAAAAGCCATGCATCATCTCTTATCAAAATATGATCTTTCCTCGCGTCACGCCTCCCTCCTGCTAGAGTTTTCCTTGTATGTGTGTGTGTGTGTGTGTGTGTGTGTGTGTGTGTGTGTGTGTGTGTGTGTGTGTGTGTGTTGAGGTGTTAGCGTTGTCATGGTAATATTGCTAATGCTGTTGTTGTTGTTGTTGTTGTTGTTGTTGTTGTTGTTGTTTATTGTGTATATTAGGAAGGAAATGTTAGATAAGTTAAGAGAGAGAGAGAGAGAGAGAGGAGAGAGAGAGAGAGAGAGAGAGAGAGAAAAAAAAAACAAGGAAACATAAAGAGACGGACAGACAGATAAAGAGAGACAGACAGACAAAGACATACACAAAACTAAAACAAGCATCGTTAAAGAAAACCAAGAAAGATGCTGTTTGTATTCGACCAGTGTAGTGAAGAAAGAAAAGAGAACCTCCCTACCTCCTCTTGACCTGTCTTCCCTTACCTTACCACCCTTCACCAGCCACCCGTCCCTACCTGCATGTCCGACTCCCCCGTCAGCCCGCCAGGTGATCTATCAGTTGACTAGCACTAATAAAGGTGTCGAGACTGTGGGCGGCGAACTTAGGTGTTATCTCTACCTGAGGAACGGTGCGTGTAGACTTATCGCTCGGACCCTTGATGTATGGCGAGGTGGTCGTAGAGAGAAAGGGAAAGGGAGGGAGAGAGCTGCTTCGTTCTGTAAAAAGCCGAGTGGGTACAAGACGCCCTAACCTGGAGTGCAGTGAAGGCGTGAAGATCCTAATCAGTGGAAAGAATATCGGGAGTAACAGGCGAGTCGGAATTAAATCTGGCGAGAGAAACTTGTGATGTGTGAAAATAAAACACCTGGTGAGGGAGGAGGAGGAGGAGGAGAAGGAGGAGAATATTGTTCTTGAATTCTATTTCGTAGAAAAAAAAACAACCACAGAACGATCTGGCAAGAATTTCCTTGTTAAATCTCTCTCTCTCTCTCTCTCTCTCTCTCTCTCTCTCTCTCTCTCTCTCTCTCTCTCTCTCTCTCTCTCTCTCTCTCTCTCTCTCTCTCTCTTTAGCGACACTCGGTTCTCGTAAAAGGAGATACTTGCAATTCTGTATAACAGCCGTTCATGATGAAATATATATTTGCCACTAAAACCATAAAAAAAAAACCGTAAAAACCCTTGTAACTTCAATTAGAGGCGTTTGAAAATAATAGAGGTGCGGCGCAGAAGTGTTTAAGAATATTGGCTTTATTCCCACAATCCTAAATCTTTTGACCCGCTGACACTCCCCTTACCAAATCTAATGAGAGGACTAAAGACGGAGAGAAGACGCTAAGCACAGTGGAAGGTAATGTGTCAGGCATGGACCTTGGTGTCAGGTTACCCGACTACTGACCGTGACTATACATATACTACCGTGTGACGCATTCCAGTGTGACGGGACTATAGTAAACTGAGCCGCCGTGACAGGAGAGGATGAAGGAATAAAACAAACAAGAGACGGAGACATGGGCGCGCAGACAGACGGGCAGACAGACGGATCGCTAATAATAGACCCTCCCCATTACCATTAAGCACTGTAAGACACGTCCATTCCTTCGGCAAAAATTCATCGCACAAGCCACCTACGCAGTTAGCTAAAGAACGCATTCATAGGCTGGTAGACCGTACGGAGTGGGTGGCGACAGAGGGGGTACCGAGCTGCAGGGGCTGACCGCTGACACATGAACAGAAAACGAGGCAGAGGGAGCCCGCAGCCGTATTGGAGCCTCCCTCATTAGCTCGGTGGCCCGGGTGCTGACGGCAGGGCTGCGTTCAGGGACTCGTTTTGCTGTTCTCGCCCCTCCAGTGCCTTCCCTCCGCTGTCTCTGCTGTCTGTTGGGGTTTCCGAATGTAAGCAGCAGCGGTGTCATTCACAGTTCACTCGTGCTGGCGCCGCTTAGCAAACAGTGAAGGCGTGGGTTGCTTGGGGATTATGCATGTGTGTATTTTGAAAGTTGCTTATACGAGTTGTTTATGTATTTTGTTAGGGTGATTCCTATGTTGCCTTATGTTTAGGTATCAAGGTAGGTAGGTAGGTAGGTAGAAAGAGATAGAGTAGGAGAAGAACAGACTAATAGACATAGAAAATCCAGACCAAATATGCAAAGAAAGAAGAAAAAATGAGTTCAGGTTTATCCATATGTAGCTTCTCTCCCTTAACTAAAAAAAAGGGATACCTAATTAAGCGCCCCCTCAAAATGCAACCGTCCTTATCACGAGGCGCATCACTCTGTACCTCCCACGCGTCCAAAGATAGTTTGCCTTAGTAATCATTAATTCTTCATGCTTATATAACTCTTCTTCTTTTTCTTCTTTCTTCTCCTCGCCCTCCTCCTCATTTATCTCTTCTCTACGACACACACGCATACACACATACACACCTCCACCCCGCTCCCCCCTGTCTCTCTCTCTCTCTCTACAAGGTGTGAGTTTAAGTGCATTTTTCCTTTTTTTTTTTTAACGTCAGGGCCAACGGGTATGCTGCTGCTCGTCCTTCCTTTGTGTTCCTCTGTTCCCTCCACGTCAGGTAGGGACAGGTTAGGTTCACTCATTAGTCTGAATGGTGATGGGCGAGATAGTGTTGACTGCCTGGCATTAATTACTGTTAACGAGACAAGAATATGCTCTCTGTCCGTCTCTCTCTCTCTCTCTCTCTCTCCCTCTCTCTCTAGTCAGTGGGAGTGTTTTTTATGCATACTCCTACACTGTACGTTCGTCCTGTTTACCTGTTGTCACCTAAACTCTCTCTCTCTCTCTCTCTCTCTCTCTCTCTCTCTCTCTCTCTCTCTCTCTCTCTCTCTCTCTCTCTCTCTCTCTCTCTCTCTCATTTTGAGGTTACAAGACAATGATTATTACTTTGTGCTGCATCAAAATTTCGCTAGTAGTAACGATAGTAGTAGTAGTAGTAGTAGTAGTAGTAGTAGTAGTAGTAATAGTAGTAGCAGCAGCAGCAGCAGCGAACTATTAAAAAAAATTCTCTTGTATCGCACTATAAGGGAAGAAAATCCATCTTCATTGTTTTCACCTTCAAATTTGTCACGTGATAGGTGAGGGTGTTCTACATAGGGAGCCATGAAGCATTCTGCGTGTGAGAGTACGATATAAGACTCTTCCTGCAGCTCGGTAGGAAGACAGTAATGGGACAGTAAGAAGGCAGTAGTGAAGCATTAATACTAAGGACCATTAATAAAACCGTAATGACAAAAGGTAGTAATATGACTAATAAGATTCTTCATATACCTTGCTTTTTTCTATAATTCTCATCGTAATTTATTTAATTCTTTCATAAGTCAATTGTGCATTGTATGGTACAGGTATGTATAATCCTAACTGCAGGCTTTTATTAAGTGGTTATCATTAATTACTTTATTTTTTTCATCAGTAGCATTACTTCTTTATCACCTTAACACCAACACCACAACCAGATGCAAAATTGTATGTAAAGCTGGCGGCTTTTCGGTACAGTTGACTACGCACTGCCATCAAAAACTTTTCTCCATATCCTTCCAGAGTGAACGGTGCTCTTCTTAATGACCGACGATAGCAGGAGAAGAAAGCAGACGGAGAGAAGCGGAGGCAGCGGTGAAGGAGTCGCGCTTTCCACGGCGGGGGAGTGAAGGCTAAGGGAATGGTAAGTAAGCAATGTGTTAGAAAGCTGCACTCACTATGGTATCGCAGCCAGTGTCTCCTTGCTCTTGTTTTATTCATTGGCGAGGCTTCTGGTGGTGTGACTGGCGAGGGCTGGGTGTATGATCCGGTAACGCACGAAAACTTTCAGGGCTGTATTCTGAAACGCTTTGCATTCTCACCGTGACATTTTCAAAGCCCACAGAGATGGTTAGCCGGGTTTTCAAGAGTGTTTCTCCTGTTGATAATGTAGAAATCTTGTTAATATGTCGCTAGAACAATAAAAGAAAAAAACAGTCTTAAAAATCCGTGTCACTTCAATTAGAGTCTTCCGAAAATAGTGGAGGTGCGGCGCAGAAGAGGTTCAAAATATTGCCCTTAGTCTGTTGTCTTAAACGGGTGCGCCTAACAACAGCTATGAACACCACGCAGGTTTTCGTGGAAGTGAGGCAGAAAGTAGTGGTCTTAGTATATGAAATGCCCCACACCACAAAATCCTCTCCATCCCGCGTGTCTCAAGTATGTGATCACCCTGCATAATATAGCCAGATTCTAACACAGCACCTAAAAAATACGAGTCGCGCCAATGAATTATTTCAAGGGCGTACAGCTCACTAAGCGGCTTCTGTAGCGGCGCCCTTCTTGACGCCCACACCACATTTTCTGCACGGCGGTTAAACACAAAAAATTTCCTCTGTGTTGTGGTCAGAGTGTTTACATCAAGTATGAATAAAGATGTAATATACTCAGACTGCTTTCTATTAACACAGCGAAGCACGGTAACAAGTTATACAACTCTAGTGTTTACGCCAACCCGACGCACAGCACTCACACCTACGTGAAGTGTACCCGAACGGTGCAGTCTGGCCAGTCCAGCCTCGCCCCGCGGACATGGTGGCGCGGTAGTGTTCCTGGGTGTGTGTTCTTCCTGTTTGTCTTGCTTATCAGATCCGACTACTCGCTGCCTGAGTCGGCGATGCTTTAGAGACAAGACGCCGAGTGTGAGGCGCCGCAGATATGCTGTTTGGAGCTTGTGTGACGCCAACATGTCACCCTTCGTCTCCTTCACCAGTCACCGCACAACCTAACATGCACCGCGCCCACTCTGCACGCTGCTGACTCGGGATTTCAGCACTGCGGTGAATCAGCAGGGGCAGTAGGTTAGCGCGTAAGGTCGTGGACAAGGCCAGATCATAGTTGTCAGTAGTTTTGAATCTCCTTCGGGCTACGCAGAGCAATCTCATTAGCATATGTCCCTCGGGTAAGCCGCTCTCAGCCAGGTAAATCAAGCATACCTGTAATTACCAGACGAGGTGAGGCATCAGGCGAGTGTGGTCGGCGCTACGGTCTGAGGGGATACGAGAAATTAAGGCTCGTAATGCACAGTGCTTTGCTCTCATCAAGACTTTGTTTAAATGACATACAGATGATTAATCGAATTCTCGCAAGTCTTCCACTCATTGCTGATGCTGAAGCCTTGTTGTAGTATGACTAGAATCACGAAGAAACAACTCTGGAAAACCCCGCCCCCGTCAATCGCTTCCACTAGAGCTGTAATAACCAAGTAACATCAGAAACGTTTTGTAAATAAGATGCAATGTTTTTAAATGAAGTTTGAGGCAGATCAGGAAAAGAGAGAGAGAGAGAGAGAGAGAGAGAGAGAGAGAGAGAGAGAGAGAGAGAGAGAGAGAGAGAGAGAGACGTGGCGTATGCAGAGGTGGGAAGAAATGGAATGTACGTGTGAGGAAAGAATAATAAAAAAAAAAAAGGTCATGAGACGTACGTAGTCATGGCGCAGCGGGGCGGTGTTTACATTGCTTGAGGGGAGAATCTGAAGGTCACCGGCGCCAATCTGGAAAGTGGAAAGGACGTCCTGTTCCCTCCTCCTGTGGACTGGACGAGGGCAGACATTCCTGAAGAGGGGCAAGGAATTCCTAAAGGTGCTCCTCGCTTGCCTCTCATAACCTATCGCTCCTGGGCTGAGAGAGAGAGAGAGAGAGAGAGAGAGAGAGAGAGAGAGAGAGAGAGAGAGAGAGAGAGAGAGAGAGAGAGGATTTACGACGTATTTACTTAGCGTTCACGTCTTACACGGCGGTAATCACTTGCGTCTCCCAACTTGGCTGACAACTAATGTTTCCACTCGTCGCCTCGGTGGTGCATTCATTACCAACTAGCGTGTGTGTGATTTGGCGCGGCGACGGCAACGGTAGTAGTAGTGAGGTAGGGACGAGTAATATAACACTGGCGGCGGAGACAAGTAAAATAATAGAACAGAAAGAGAAGGCCCATGTTTTGAAACGCTTTGGGTATCGAGGTAGGGACGTAAAGTGGCAGCAGAGACAAGTAAAATAATGGAACAAGAAGAGAAGACCATATTTCTAAACTCTTTGGGTAGATTAAGAAAATAGATAAATAAGATGTCACACTGTAAAGAAAGAAATCCGTGGAGAGAGAGAGAGAGAGAGAGAGAGAGAGAGAGAGAGAGAGAGAGAGAGAGAGAGAGAGAGAGAGAGAGAGAGAGAGAGAGAGAGAGAGAGAGAGAGAGAAACTTCCTCCCGTTTGTTGGAATTTACTTAATCTTGTCAAGAATTCATTTAACAGTACAACAACAACAACCAAACAAACAAACAAACCAACAAACAATGAATGAATGAATCAGTCAGTTAAATAAAACGACAAATTATAGCGAAGAACAACAAGAGACGAGCATAACACGAGATACAAAGAAAACGGGATACGGGAGAAGGAAGAAACTGCAAACATACACACACACACACACACACACACACACACATCTGATCTTCCCCACATTAGCTTCCTCCCAACAAAAGCACCGGCAAATATTAGTTTTTGCTCCCCTCCTAACTGACTAATGCATGAGGTGGCCTTCTTCTTGCTTACAATTACCTGCCATCTTATATCAAAAGGTACGTTTTTTTTTCCTCTCCCCCTTTGACTCTTAACTCGCAGTGAGGTGGTAAGAGCTCATTGGCATCGGTAAAGGCGTGTTCCCATAGTGTCCTGCCTTTACTTTCAGTCTTATTGGTGTGTGTGTGTGTGTGTGTGTGTGTGTGTGTGTGTGTGTGTTAGAGCATGTACGTACGTGTTAGCAGTTAATGAAGTGTTACAAGTACAGTTCAGAAATTTATTATAACAGTGTTTCTCAGCACGACTTGACACGCAACGCAAGATACTTCGTGTGTGTGTTTGTGTGTGTGTGTGTGTGTGTGTGTGTGTGTGTGTGTGTTAGAGTAAGGATGAATCGATCATTCCTCTCTTTTCGCCCCGTTTGTTTTATGCAAGGGTGACGTTTGATCTACGTAACCTGGAGAAGAAGATCCGGCTCCCCTTCATCTCCTTCCCTTGCTAAGACCTGTTTGGTGGAGACGTTGCCGTGGTGGTGGTGGTGGTGGTGGTGGTGGCTGAACGTGGTAGTGGGTTTCTCTTGGCATCTATTCAGGATTTGTAAGAGTTAACACCAGACACAGATACAGCTTAGTGAATCACACATAGGAGGAAGATTCAAGGAATTGGCGAATCCCTGAGACAGTGCCATCCAGAACCATATTATTCCAAACACTGCGTAGTCTTATCTCTGACATTCAACAGTCTTTAGTAAATGTTGTTGGTGTTCTTAAGGATGTTCTGGTGATTCTAGTGATAGTTTAAACGATAACTCTGCATCATCAGTAAGAAAAACACCCAATGAAAGATTGACTAATCGTGTCTGTGACCTTTGAAAATTAACCTGATGAGAGAACAATACTTTTAAGAATCTCTCTCTCTCTCTCTCTCTCTCTCTCTCTCTCTCTCTCTCTCTCTCTCTCTCTCTCTCTCTCTCTCTCTCTCTCTCTCATCCAGCAGCGTGTGGCAATAACTCCCTTGGGATAAAGCAATTCGCAGCCTCCTCTCGCAGGTATGGAGGGAGGCAGTCGTGCTTTGAGGCGATGTCTGGAACGATAAAAGTTGGCGCCACTCAGATTATGAATTGTTACCCTCAGAGCCAGGGCCGAGTGAATCAGGAAGGCCATGACCTACTTATGGCGGTTCACCCTAAGGGACCCCAGCTCAAGGATAGATTGAAAGAGTCCCACGTAGTTTAAAGAAAGGCCTGTTTTGTTCTTTTTCATTTTTATCATCTGTATTGACATTAGACATATGAATGATACAGTCAAGAATGTATTTTATTTATAGATTTTAACCTTTCTTTTGAGACTAGCATCTCAGTGGGTCCTTTTTCCTCTCTCTTTGTGTTGTCCTTGGTCAGTGCGCCTCTTACATAAAAAAAAAAATAATAATAATAATAAATGAATAAATGAGCAAGAAAATGGCAAGGTGGAGGTGCAAGAGATGAGGACTCAGAGAAGAAGCAGCGGTGACGGTGGTGGTGGTAGTAGTTGGGGTGATACAGGTTGAGTCTGAGCATAACCAGCACAAGTAATGGAACTAAAAGTAACGGGTTCAGGCTTCAAAGGATTGAGGTGATAGTGGAATTAATTAAAGTCTTATACTTTTTATGACAGTTCAACAAGAAAAAAAAAAAAGGCAGTGACGAAGGAAAAATATGGACGTGATAGTAAAAAAACTAATGTTATTCTGGAAGTTCATTGCCCCCAAAATTAATCAAGGCAAGTTTGGGTATGTCATTAAAAACTGAGTTGACCAGTCTTAGCGGATGGACAAATTGAAATGCAGATCAGAAAACCTTTCTTCCCACCGATACAAAATAGAAACCTTTGCAGCATCAAATCAAATGTTCCTCAACAAAGAGTACATAAAAGGGGCGAGTGGCGGGTCTGCTATGCGTCGTCCTCCCTTTGACCGTCCGACAGGAGAGGAGGGGTGGGTGGGTGGTGGGCGTGCGTGTGGTGTAGTAAATTTACGTCTGGTCTCCACACATGTCGCGCCTTTAACGTGCTGGCTTTATTAGTGTGTGTTCCTGCTTTAGTACGTTTATTGCGGCAAATGATTCTGGGGAAGAGAGATGAATGTCAAGGTGTGAGGTGAGAGACACCTTGTGCCATCCCTAGCTCGATGTGTTAGGTTCATATTTTTTTTTTTTATTTTATTTATTTTTTTCTAATATGCACGGTTTTCTAAGGCCGAAAATTATTAGATGCGTTCCCATTGGTGTTTCCTCCACTGATGCTACAGGATCCTCGTTTAACACCTTTGAAAACTGCAAAAACTTTCACTAGAATCCTTTAAAAATAAAATAATTTCTAAACCATCGCTAAAATTACGAAAATACCCTTGAAAACTTAAATAACTTCCACAGAAGCTTATTGAAAGAGGGCACCAGTAAGACGATGAAACATTTGAGAGTACGGTCTTTAGGAATGACTGGATCGCTTGGTTTTGAAAGGACAGGACTCAGTGTGACGCAGCTTATGGTCTTGGTATTCAACCCGAAAACTACGACGCACCACCACCACCACCACCACTAACACAACCTCCGCCATCATTCATTCCTCTCAACAAAGCAAAGACCCAACCGGAACACAGGTACCTTGCAAGATAAACTGTAACACTTCCTCGCCTCACCACTAACGCACCGTGAACCTGAAGTAAATTATCCATGAACCAGCTCATTGTTGTGTTCATTGTCCCGGGCACGTGGTATTCCCGGCGCTCCCTCCAGTAATAGCTGTAGCATACCCAAGTGGTGGTGCGGCCAACATTTTATGCAAATATAAGAGCTCTCTAAGTGTATAAGCTAACCAGGTCTCTTGTCATTATGCTCTTGAATGCATTAATGCGTTTTCAGTTTGCTTCATTTTGAGCTTAAGGCGCGGTCCAAAAATGGGAAGTGATGTGTGAAGCCGTTTGTTTGGTCTTCATTGATCAAGAGGATATTTGTGTGAAGGAGACTTTCTTACCTATGATGCGTTATCTACTTCACATTTCAGTCCTTATTATCAAATCGTAGTGAGGTAAATCTTGCCAAACACGTGTCTGGTGCGCCTGGTGTGTCTTGTCCAACACCGGGAAGCATGCCCTCCAGTGCCGCCATTCCTTCACCCTAAACTCACTGCCCGTTTTCTTTGCATGGTTGAGATAAACAACGCTCTATGCGTGGCCCACTGTACTAGCGTTAATGCAATCATCGTATCAGCGGCATCAGCAAGCTGTAGTTACCAGCACAATGATTACTATCACCGCCTCGCCTTCGCGGCTTCTGACGGACACCACTTTGTCTCGCAATGCAAACCTGTCCGCTTCGTAGCCCTCACTCGGAATACCTTGCACATGTCCGCTGGTTAGAGAATATCCGTAACACTTCCAGTACCGAGCGCGTCGTAAAAAAAAAAAAAGCTCATTCGGTCACCGTCATGCCTGGAACATAGTGCCGAGAATATGTGGGCGAGGCGAAGCAGGGGCGTGGGCTCATCCCTGCCACAGGAAGGTGTCTGTCTTCTTGAGTAGATCACAAATGAATGCATGTTACCTGTAGGAAAATGTTCTGAATTTACGCCACGCTTCAGCGACTCACCTGTGCTGACGGCGGTGAAGCTCCTGACAAGGTCGGCGCCGGGTAGTGGCGTCTTCCTGCTAAGGCTCTGCTCGGCGTACAGCTCCAGCATGTAGCGGGGCACATAAGGCTTGCCAATCCGCCTCTGCTCCTTCGGCAGGCGAAATTCGCTCATATTTAGCTTCTTGGATCCATCCTCATCATAGTAATAGTCATAGTCATAGTAGTACTCGTAGTCCTCCTCAACGGTGTGATTGGTAGGGGGAACAGGGGGTGCGGGCATGGCCTCTCCAGCGACGCCCACCATGGCCAGCAGCAGCAATGTGGCCAGGCGGGCCGCCCCCCACCTGCTTCGGGTCATGAGGGGCGTCAGTGGTGCCTCGTGGTCTTATTTGCCGCCCATCACGCCCTGCACCACCTGGGCGCGCCCGCCACCCTGGCAGTCTTCAGCGGCGCTGCGCCTGTGCAGATGTCTAGAGGCGACTTGCGCCTTTCCCACTTGCTTGTCTCACTCTCGCAGCACCTTTCTTTCCATTATACTAAGTTGGCAACACTTTGTTCGCTTTAGCTCACAGTGCAGCACTCCCATCACTATCCGGCTAACATTTGCCCGCCGGGGCCGCTCCTGGGCTGCGAGTGACCATTGAAACACCTTAGCTCTTGTAGAGCACCGCAACTGGCCGCCTCCCGCGCTCCGTGGTTCACTTACACCCAGCTATCTGGCTGGCTGCGCGTCGTCTGCTCGCCTGACCACTACTGCCCCTCTGTCCTGGGTGCCCGCCCGCCACGATGTGTGTATGTGTGTGTGTGTGTGTGTGTGTGTGTGTAAGCGCGCACACTTTATTAGACAGACGCGTGTCTGGATATGGGTAAAAGAATCTTCACACATCAAGGACATACATGTATGAGTTCATGTAAATTGACTTGGCCAATCAGCTGACTATAAACAGACTCGCCAGGGAGCAACAGGACTCCCAGGCCGGAGGGCAAGTCCTTCTGTACCCCTCCCCCGCAACCCTGCTCTCTCTCTCTCTCTCTCTCTCTCTCTCTCTCTCTCTCTCACACACACACACACACATAGCTGACAAGACTATGTGTAATTTAATATTAATAATGAAAATATGATAATAATAATAGTAATAATAATAATAATGATACATAGGCTATCTTTTTGAAGTACGAGTAATGCGTGGAAATAGATATCAGGTGACTTTTTTTCTTTACTTTTATTTTTATTTTTATTTTTTTTTCATCGGAACATACTGAAGGAGTGAAGGCCATACCCGGGAAGCAGCACTGACAACCACGAGGGAAATGCTGCCTCCTTGTGTACACTTGCACGTATCTCCCCAGTAGCTATGACGCCTGAGCAGATACATTCAAAGGCTCTAGTTGAAGTTACACGGGTTTTCAGGCTGTTTCAACGGTTCTAGTGACAGACTAATACAATTTCTCTATTATTAACAGGAAAAACAGCCTTGAAGACCCGGCTAGTTACCTCTGTGGCCTTCGAAAATAGTCGTGGTGAGAGAATAAAGCGTGTCTGAATACGGGCATCGTCGCGTGTTGGTGGAAGGACACCGCACAGTGGGTGGGCTTGGTGGCTGTGGGTGTGACGCAGATGTTGCCACAGAAATCTACGGTGAACTACTTGCATATTTTACGTACACATTCTCTCTCTCTCTCTCTCTCTCTCTCTCTCTCTCTCTCTCTCTCTCTCTCTCTCTCTCTCTCTCTCTCTCACACACACACACACACACACACACACACACACACACACAGCTAATGCAAAAAGTACGCTTGCAGCAAGAAAGGCTGAGAGTCTTTCTCTCCATCAAGATGACACAACTCTCTCGTCACAAGAGACTTAGATGATCAACTGCTTTCATAGCTACATGACGTAGAGAGACTCAAATTCAGTACTACTGAAACTATCTATTATCCACTTTCTACATTCCGTTTCGCGGAGCAATATTGTACGAGTGACAAACATACTTCACTTTTAAAAGAACTTAGGACACTAAAACACACACACACACACTCTCTCTCTCTCTCTCTCTCTCTCTCTCTCTCTCTCTCTCTCTCTCTCTCTCTCTCTCTCTCTCTCTCTCTCTCTCTCTCTCTTTATGGATTGATATATACTTTTTATATCAATATTATTATTTTACTTCCCACGATTTAAACTTCCGTAACCTTTGAAGAAATTTTTCTTTAATTTTTGTAGTTTCGGATCTTTATTAAAAAGTGAAAAACTTTTCGACCTCAAAATTTTTTATCTGATAATAAGGATATGTTCCTTACTTAAAGAAAAACCATTGTAGACATGTAAAATATTATTTTGAGTTCTTATGAGTGGTGTGTAGATAATAACCATATTCCAGTTTTAAGAGAAATTTAAACAGTAAAGAAACACGTCTCATCGATTGATTTATAGTTTTTATATCAATATTCTTCTATTTTTCTATCGTACTGCTACTCGTCTTGGCTGCAACTGTTAACACGTCATCATTACTGATTTTTTTTCTTTATCTTTCATAACCTTGCCCAATTTTCCCAACAGATAAGCGATAACTCTACTTCACGATGAGTAGCTAATGAAACACTACCGAAGTATTACTGTAGTCATGAAAACACACTTAAAAACCTCAATCGGTCCAGAGTGTATTAAACTGTCACCACACTCATGAAAAATACATTTGAAGAGGTTAAAAAAAATTTAGAACAAATTGTGGTTTGCTTATTGGTATGGGGATCTTTGCTAAATACAGTACTGTGTAGTGAACAATTTGTTTATTTATCTATTTATCTTTTCACTATAATTTTTTTTCACGGCTATTTACTTGGAAATACACGAGAACAAGATTAATTTATCTTTAATTGTGATGGCATCTCCACTTACTGTGCTATTATAGGGTTTTGAGTGTTTGCTTGTCTTGACGTGATTCAAAGTTTGCGGGCCCTGCTGGAGGGCTGTTCGTTGGTCCTGTGCTACATGGAAATCACATGTGATGAGTACTTTCTTCACATTGTTTATGCAAAAAAATAAAACAAAACGTTAAACAATTTTTTTTCCAAGGCTGTGTTTCAGAACATTTGACAAAAGAAATGTATCAAAGTGCAATGACGAATGCAACTTTGAACCAATAGGAGGCGGGTAGTGGCGCGCGTCACGACCAATGAGGAACGCCGGTTTTGTCAACACACTCTCAGTTCAATGTTTCGCGGGAGGCAAAACTGAAGGTACTGGCCGCCAGACATGATTCTTGACAAGCACTCCATTCTTCTCAAGAGGAAACTTGTTTGAATCAACATTAATATATCAAATCTAGGTAAGTGTTCATGCTGTAGACGCTGTAATGACTGATGCAGTGAGGGCACTGCTGGTTGGGAGGTAGCAGTGCAAGTCGTAGCGCGTCCCGTCCACTGCACTGTCGAGGCCTCGGTGCTGGCTGGAGAAAGGCGTGGGCCGAGTAATGGATCAGGCCTACCCGCCTCACAAGCAAGCAGACGTAGGTGCTGTGCTAAAGATCACTGCTGGCTTCAGTGGTGGCTTACTCTGGTCACAGGGTTGCCTCCTCTCAGGGACTTGTAATAGTGGTCATAGTGCTTAAAATCATTAACGCTGTTACTGGCTTTTACATTTCCCAGGAGACTCCTCTATTTATTTATGACTAACTTAAAAAAAAAGTTAAGTCTTCAAAATATTACATTGTCAAAATAATGCATAGTGATGTTAGGAATTTGCATTGATTACATACATTACAGGTATTCCTTAGCATAACTGTATAATTGTTTCATAAATTTGCAGTTTCAGGCAGTAAACTAGTTTTCATTTTCCTCCCCCATTGCCAATAAGTTTAAGTTTAGATATGGGTTGAGTTGGCAAAAAAGAAAAGAAAAAAATAATATTAGTAATTCACTGATTAGCAGCTTCCATCCACGATGTGTGATTTATGCATGATAGGTAATTCCAAAAAAATAAGTATAATGGTGTGGTTCATTTGAGATATTTGAGAAAGTGCTTTTATTGTGTGATGTTTCCTAGTAAAAGTGTGCATATATGTATAATACATATATATTTTGCATTATTTATGTATCAGGGAGATTAGCCAAGGACAAAAAATGGATAAAAAAGCCCACTCATTATGCTGTCCCCCCAAAAAAAAGGAAGGAGAAATGTAATATCTCCAAAAGACTTGCATATCTTTTGGCTCCAGTGATGCTTTGTTGCAACACTTATACCTCAGGACTTTTTCACATGGGTGCTGTACATGTGTCTAACAAGCACACAGAAATATGTCAGATTCTTGTGTACGTGTTTGCTATGCATTCATGTTCCACTGGCAGACCAACAGACCCCTGTGTTCATCCTTGCCAGCTTGGGTGTTTGCAATGTGTTGTGTGAAAGGCCCCATTGAACTCCATTGAACTTGTGTGAAAGAACCCTTACACTATTCATAGGAATGGAGAAGTTTGGACAAGCTTCAAGGACATCAACAGCTGCTTCACCAAGACTTGGCAGTGCCCGCAGCACGCCCCGCTTGAGAACTCCTTCCAGCATGCCTGGTCCCAGCTCGTCCTCAAGGCCCAGAGGTCTGCCGTCTCGGGTGACTGGCACTCCCACAACTCCTTCCCTGGGCTCAAAGATGACTTCCAGTGGCACGCCAAGGTAAGATGGGCCAGTCCCAACTTGGAATATTTTGACTAGTGCCATAATGAATGCAGGGAGGTATTTTTGAAGGTGTCTCATGTTTTTTCCATGCACTGTCTTTCCTGCTCAAGAAATAGATGAATGTATCCAATTGATACAAATCATTCATCCCACACTTGTCTTCTCACACATGAAACTTACCTATTCACTACTCTCTGTTAGCAACACAGTGCATCTCAGCAAACACTCATGCCAATTTAGCTTACTCGTGCTCCTTTCGTATCACTCAAATTTTTACTTATTTGCCTAAGTGTCTTATTTTTATTTATTTATTTATTTTTTACTTATTTTCAGTATCACCAGTGGATCTGGGGTTAAAAGGCTGCAGAAAGAATATGAGTCAGGCCGAGCTAAGCTTGTAGCACAGCGATCCAGGAGCACACATGAGCTTGTAGTTGAGGGAAAAGAGGATACAAGAGAAAGAAATAACTTGGGCATAACCCTGAATTCAAATGCCAGCAATACTTCTACCCCTATGAGAAAGTCTGGGTGAGACAAGAATGCATTTTGTTTATCAACTAGTTTGTGTGTAAATATTATGTATGATTTATATTTTCCAACTTTGTAATATGTACTTGAAATCTGAGTAGTTACTTTCTTCCAAAAGCAGCTTGTAGCTCATATTTAAACTAGAGGAATAGGCTTTTTGTCTTATAATTTTCATGATCTTTTAGGCTATTATCATAAAGAATATTTGAACTTTGAGCAGCAAAACTTTTTTCAATTTCAGGGTTAACTTGAAAGGATACTCATGTGGCTCCAAGCCATCAACACCATCCAGATCTTCCTCAGGCAGACCCTCTCTACCCTCCAAACGTTCTCTTGGAGCCAATACCCCAACACCCACCATCTCCCGTCGGTCAGGAGGATCAAAGCTTCGTGTTTCTGGCCATGCTCAGCTTCTGCAAGTAAGTAATTGTGCTTTATGGTTCTGAGATTTTCTCTCATTTTGTACAAATATTTTTAGTATATAAAAAAAAGAAAATATTATTAAACCTGAATTTCATGTGAGGAACTGTAAGAGCAATTTTTCTTAGATATTTGCAGTTGTAATTAAGAGACTTGTACAGTGCCACTATAATTTCTATTATCTTTTCTGTTATTCTTCCCTTTGCAAGCAGGGATGGTGGTAAGCTTTTTCTGATCACGTATTCTCCTTTCTTGTTAACTCATGCCTTGTACATCCATTCATTCAGAGCATGCTTCTCTATACTTAAAGGTTTCATGATCCCAACTACATTTACTGCCTTTCCATCCTTCAGTTGCTTTCATTCATTCAGTATGTGGTATTAGGTTGCATTACTCCTGTTTCATTTCCAGGATGGTTGCCCAAGTGTAACACCAGATGTTTGCCGCAAGTCATGGAGTAACACTTGCAGTCCTGATGTAGATGTGTGTGGTGGGAGAACAGAGACCACCTCTGTATCTGTTGCTGTGCGGGTGCGACCATTTAATGCAAGGTAATGCAGCATAAATATGTGTATCAGAAGAGAGCTAATTGAACAAAGCAGGAAATGGTGTGATGGTTTGGGTGTGTGGAAGGGATTGAGGAAGAATGATTGTGTTTCATAGATATGACTCTTGCATGTAATTCTTTCTTCACACTGTCTGTCCATTCCATGTGCAATATATCCCCTTATCCTTAAAATTATGACATTAGAAGATATCAAGAGATTTAGTATTTTGGCAAAATGTTAGATCAGAGGTGGGTGAAGTTTGAAGTTGATAGATAAGATGAGTAGCTTTTGACTTTAACCACTTAATACAGCCCTTTATTTTTACAGAGAAAGGAACTCTGCAGAAGACAGGAGCATACTTGAGGTGCTGGGCAACACTGTTAAGATCACACAGGACAGTAACACAGCCCAGTCATTCACCTTTGACCATTGCTTTTGGTCATGTGATGAGAATCACCCGCAATATGCCTCTCAGGAAGATGTTTACAACATATTGGCTGTGCCCTTACTGGAGAAGGCTTACGAAGGATACAACACCTGTCTTTTTGCCTATGGACAGACTGGTTCTGGTAAAAGCTACACGTTAGTATCTGTTGGTACACTATTGATGAAGACATGGTTTGATGTGTATTTATTTTTGTATCCACTTGTATTGTTTTTAACATTATAGTGCATGCACAAATTTACTTATGCTGCTTGGCATTCTGATCATCAGCAGTATGAGTAGTCAAAGATAAATAAGATATTGCTGCTTTTTGTTATCAAGGTGGTTCTTTAGTGTTGCACGAAGTCCACGTGAAGAGACTACTCATTCTGCTTCTCTGGACAAGGCTGCTGCTGATAATTGTTGCCATGCTGGAAGTATATCAGTAATCAAAAGTCCTTCATGAGATTTCCACCATTCATTACATTATACTGTCTTGATCAACTTCAGAATGTTGGGGGAAGATTCTCTACGAGAGATTGATTCAACAGCATCTGTCACAGCTGGTGTAATTCCTCGCTTCTGTGCTGACGTCATACAGAGAGCTAACTCTATACATGCTCACAATCCTCCTGAAGGCCAGGTCTGTATTTGTACTGTAGTATGGCAAAAAAAAATATTGAAATATAAAGTAATATAGGTGGAACTGAAAGATTTTATTATTTTATCAACATACATGGCAAAATATATGCATGATATAATGTATATCTATTTTGTTCTACCAATTAGCTGCCACACACTCAAGTTGAAGTGGAACTGAGCTACTTGGAAATATATAATGAACAAATATACGATCTCCTTGGAGGGATGTCCTCATCTGGTACCCGAGAACCCTTAAGAGTCAGGGAGGACCCCCGCACTGGCCCATATGTGGAAGGTGTTGCTTGTCATGCTGTCTCTTCTATGGAACATTTAATGGTGAGTCTGTTTACTGCACCCCCTGAAGAAAAAAAATTTGCTAGTGAACAGTGTTTTGTACTATTAGTAATTAAATTCTGCTATAAGGCCATGATGTTCTGCGTGTGTGTGTGTGTGTGTGTGTAGATAAAGTGTTAAGCCTTGTCCTGGATAATCCCCTTTACAGTTTAGGGAAATGTTAATGGAAGTATGAAAATGGCTGAGGATTAGTGAAGGCAAGGGTATGTATGTTCAGATTTTTTATTTCAGGTTGGCAATTGAAAGCAATACATGTTAACCAAAAGGGGAAAAAATAGTTGTTTTTGTGGATCTTGAGAAAATATTTGAGAGAATTAATTGATAGCAGTGTGTGATGTATTGCAAGGGATGGAGGGTTTTTATAGGATCAGAGGCATGTATCAGGATAAATGGCAGAATAAATAGAAGCTTTTGAATACAAGGTAATGGACAGCAGACTTTAGAGGCTCACATTTGCTTTGGGCAAATATAAATTTCTTAATGTATTTGTAAGATGATATTTTTGCCTAGACTTTTCATTATTTAGTGTCAGTAACAGTAGGGGTTTTCTTACAGACATGGCTGATGCTTAATTCATTGTCTTTATCACTAAACTTTTGAAACTCATACTTAGGTAAATGTAATCAACTGCTTGAAATACTTATATGACTACATATATTCTAATAGTGTAATTTTAGTTTGTAACAGCAAGTGTTTCCTCACAGACATGGCTGATGCTGGGCAACAGAGAGCGTTCTATAGCTGCCACAGGCCTAAATGACAAGTCTTCACGGTCACATGCTGTCTTCACTCTCAAGCTAATCCAAACACAGGTATGACATTCCTTTGTTATTCCTGCTCTCATCCCACTTCCATTCCAGTAACTGTAGCAAGAATGCAATGAAATATTATCTTATGAATTCTATTACTTAATAAAGTTTTATTTGCTGGCATTTAAGATGTGCTCTAAAAAAAAAAAGTGAAAGACACTGGAATGGAGAAATATTGGATAAAATTGTTGGTTTGATGACTGTAATCCATAGCAGTGAAAGACATTGGAATGGAGAAATATTGGATAGAAATGTTGGTTGAATGACTAATCCATAATGTTCTTTTCTCATTTTAGTGTAATGATTGTAATCCATAATGTTCTTTTTCTCATATGAAGTTTTTGTTTTGCGACTTTCATGTCGCATCATTGTGTAATAATTATATGACAATGTCTATTTTCAGGAGGGAGTGTTTATAATGTTAGGAATGTGATAAATATGTGAAAGGCAAGGGAATTGGGAATGGTCTTGTACCTTTTGTTTTCAGGGGGGATCTAGGCTCCCTATGGAACCCACCATAATGTCATAAATTCCTTTAGTATGTTACCCATATCAGACACCTTAACATTTTCTTTTGTATCACTCCAGACAGAGGATGTTGAGGGTGAAGAGCTGGAAAGCAGCAAAGTGAGCATTCTTAATCTGGTGGACTTAGCTGGCAGTGAAAGAGTTGGAGCATCACTCTCACATGGAGACAGACTCAAGGTATTTACTGGTTTGCAGCTTTATGATTAGCATTCATCGTATATTTCTTATTTCTGTGGGGTGGGAGAGGAGTAGTACAGGGTCTGAGATGAAGTGAACTTTAAATTTTTTTTTTTATTTACATGCACATAAATTACAGAACAATATTTTATACTATTAATGAAAATGACTTATATTTGTACAAAAAATTCAAAGAGTGAAGTTTTATGAAGTAAAACATGGTACTTTGTCTGTGTCACTACATAAAACTGATACTGAAAGAATCCAGAAGGATAATTTATACCTACTCATCACATGTGTAGCTAGTGTTGGATATGCAGAACTTTTACAGTGCTTACATTCTTCATGACTGCATGGCATTTATCTTAAGTTGAGCTTTGATATCTCTCATACTATCAGTCCCATCCTTCTCTGTATTCTGGGTATGAAGTGTTCATTAATTTGGTCTATTAAGGAACTCATGAATTTATTATGTAGCATATGAACTTCAGGAACTGAAGCACTCATGTTGAAAAATCTGAATGAAGTTTGAGAAGTTTGATAAAGTTTTGGTACATCTTAGGGATTGACTCTAGTACTGGAAAGGTGTGGGTGTTGGCACTCCAGCAGTAGGATTACTAATGGCTTCAGCAGTGGTCTGTTGGATTGTTCCTTATATGTACAGTGACAAATCCATCATTGTGTAATAATTATATGACAATGTCTATTTTCAGGAGGGAGTGTTTATAAACAAATCTCTGCTAACACTTGGGAAAGTGATCAATTCCCTTGCAGAGAGCGAGGGGCGTAGGAGGCCTTTCATTCCCTACAGAGAGTCAGTTCTCACATTCCTCTTAAAGGTAAACTCTAAGTTCAGCTTGTTTTACTTACTTTATTTTATATAAATATCCTTTATCTGCTGTTGTCTAAGAACTGGAATAGGTACAGAGTAGGGAATGGTTTCATAATGAAGGGCTAGAGGTAAACCAGTATATGCTGTTGGGTTCTGGCTTTGCTATGGGCTGAATGGAAGCCATAAATGCAAGTCTTGAGTCTCTGCAAGAGGTTTGCCTACACCTGGTCTGATCTACTGACTGGATTAGATTTGGAAAAAGTAATGTTTCTATCATAGTATAGCAGGGATAAACAATTTTATCAAATTTAACAAATATTTTCTTCACTATTGACAAGTGTCATTTGCAAATAGTCATATTCAAATTTCAGTCACTAATTCATGCTCATCAACTCAAGCATTATTAGTTCTTACTGTCATTTATCTTGCAGATTCTTCCATAAACTAAGACACATTGCCATGTATTATAAGAGTTGTCCTTTTTTCTTTCCACATTAACACATGCATTACTATCTCTATGATATTCTTGCTGCATTAGGTAACTTTGTACACCACCTTTCTTGATTATGCATGCTTTATTTCAGGAATCTCTTGGAGGGAACTCTAGAACAGCTATGATAGCAACAGTATCTCCATCAGCAGTCAACATTGAAGAGACTCGCTCAACCCTCCGCTATGCCCAGCAGACACGCAAAATTATCAACCATAATTATGTTAATGAAGATCCCACTGCTGTTATTATAAGGTAATTAATTTTTTTCTTTATTGATATTGTTATGATTATACTGTTGCTGCATACTGCTGCCCATTTTGGTTGCTATAGAGCTACCATCCTTTGCATCCTTGTCACCGGCAAAGGTCTGAATAAGAATGAAGTAAAGGTTTGAATGAGAACGAAGTTTTGTTCTCAGAAATCTTGCCTTGGCATGCAGGGAAAGACTTGAAAATTTATTTATTCATAAGGCATAATTTTATAAAAAAAAGAAAAAAACATTTATTACAGTCAGGAAATCAAGAAAGAACACAGAACTGCTGCATAATTTGTCAGAACATGAGGAGTAAGAATAAGTTTTGAGTAGACAGGAGTGAATTGAAGGTGCAGTGTAAGATGGAGATTACACAAAGAGGATAAACTGTGGATGATTACTGGTAGGATAGAGATAATTGGTGAATCCTTGACCATGCAGTGAAGGAATGCTAGAAAATTAAAGACTTTCCTGCTCTGCCTATTGCCTTGAGAGAAAACCCAAGAGGGAGGATCAGAGCATTAGGTATATAGAATATAGATAGATAAATATATACATACATATTACATGGCTCACTTGAAAGGTTATGCAGATACACAATACAGAATCATATCTCTATCTTATATTAACAGATCTAGACAGAATTATATCATTCTTTGTACAACTGACACATCAGCATTTCATTATATTACTCTTTATTCTAGATCTCTCAAGAAGGAAGTAGAACGTCTTCGCCTTCAACAGTTGGCTAAAGTTTCTTCCTTATTGCTTACTGGAGAGGATGAGCCAGGGGAAGAGCAGAACCACAACACTGAAGATGGTGACAGGGACAAGATCCTTATGGAAAAAGAAAGGCATATTTTGGAGAGAGAGAAAGAGATGAACCAACTGATCGAAGCTAAAGAAAGGGAGATATTGCTGCTGAGAGAGCAAGTGAGGTGTCATCAGGTTCTGAATGAAAAAACCAAGTGAGTGTCTCAAAATATTTGCTAAAGATGTCTTGAAAAATTAATCTCCATATATTGATTTAATTGTTTGTTCCTTAGAATTCTCATTGGACCAACCAGAGTAGATTCCCATTTATTCATCACTCACCCACTTTAGTGTTGATGAAACCTTCCATTTTAACACAGTGCTGCATTTCTATCCCATCCAGCCAAACTCAGATTCACTCTTTTCATCTTTGTTTCACTCAAAGTTAACACATTAAACTGATCTCTCAAACATGTTATGATATTTATGATTTTCCAACAGAAGCCTCGAGCAACGACTCAAAGAAACAGAGAGGCAGCAACAGCAAGCTCTAGAGACACTCCGTCAAATGGGTGTTGCTGAGAACGTGAGTCTATGTGTTTCTATGCTGGCACCACCATACTTCTAAAGCACAAAACTGGCAGTTCTAAAATACCCCACAGGTTCTTGCTTTTTGTTTGCATCTTGTATACTGTTCACTTTCACATTAAGGTGCTGCATTTATTTTCTCATTTGTTATGTTTTACAGGCATTCATAGTATTTATTCATAGGTAGGGTAGTTAACATTGTGTATGTAGTGGAAACTACTGTCAAACTGTCTGTATTAAAATAAGATTAAATGGCAATGGTTGTAGTTTGCTGCAGCTCACAGCTGTGTCCAAATTCTGGGCATTTGAAGACAAAATGATTGTAATGTTTGTAACTTTTTATTTTGCACCCCCTGTTTATCTAGTTAATAGGTAGGAAATGAAAATCATAGATTTTTTTTTACCATAGCAGGAGTATAAAACCAGCAGTTTACTTTCAGTATTTGTGTGTGTGGATGTATGTGCTTACTCTATATTCTACAAAGAAAAAGTGTTCCATTATTAGAAGGGAGATTAGGTCCATGAACTTTTTCAGCCAATCTTGAATTTTGCTACAGTGTTAGTTCATGCTCTTTGCAAAGGAAAAAAATATTGTATGCTAGAAGTGTTGTAAGTGATTTTTTTCCATGATTACAGAATGAAGAAGGACCTGTTTTGATCAACCTTAATGAGGATCCTCAGCTATCAGAGAAACTGTCTTATAAGCTCAAGATTGGCACAACTTGCATTGGAAGTTCTGATTGTGACTTGCTGTTACCCGGCCTTCACATGAATGATGTGCACTGGTAACTATACATTCAGTTATTTTTTAAGCAACTGAATATTGAAGGTGTAAGATAGTGCCTTGATGTGGATTGACTTTGTTCATGGTCTCTTTCAGTTCCATATTCAATGATAAAGGCCGGCTGAAGTTAATCCCACGGGCTGATGCTGACACATACATCAATGGGAAGCTAGCAGAAGGCCCAGTCAGTGTATGTATTTGGTATTTCGTTGTGGCTCTAAAGCTTTTAAAACTTATAGTATTCATTATTTATAAATAAAGCTGATTTCTATTGTCAGCTTTACATGATGTATAAATAAACATGTGGCTCATATGGTCTACTCGTTAACAGCCAAGTGCCAAGTGTGTCAGAGAGACACCATCCCTCAATGATTACTCACTCATGTTGGTGCCTCATGTAGGCAAACTGTAGTGGCCTATGTTGTACCATGTTTAGGGTCAGATAAAGTTTATGCCATTATAATTTGCTGGGTATCCTCCTTTCAACAAAATTCAATGATGATTGATGAGTTTGCTGCATATAATATTTATGTAACAAAATATCAAAGACATAAAATATATTTACTTTGCAGCTATTCCACAGTGATCGCCTTATATTGGCTGGAATATACTTTTTCAAAGTTAGCATCCCACAAGCAAACAAGAAAATAGAAAAATCACTCAATGTGGACTTCCACTTTACAAAGGAAGAACTTCTGAAGGAACAAGAAAAAAGGTATGGTATCTAGTTTCTCTCTCTCTCTCTCTCTCTCTCTCTCTCTCTCTCTCTCTCTCTCTCTCTCTCTCTCTCTCTCTCTCTCTCTCTCTCTCTCTCTCTCTCTCTCTCTCTCTCTCTCTCTCTCTCTCTCTCTCTCTCTCTCTCTCTCTCTCTCTCTCTCTCTCTCTCTCTCTCTCTCTCTCTCTCTCTCTCTCTCTCTCTCTCTCTCTCTCTCTCTCTCTCTCTCTCTCTCTCTCTCTCTCTCTCTCTCTCTCTCTGAATAAGTGTCTCATGCACAAATCTGTGTACATTTCAGGTTACAGAAAGAAGCAGAGGAGGCGGTTGCACTTAGTAAAGCCGAAATGGAGCGAGAATTAGAATGGCACAAACAGCAGCTGCTGTGTGATGTGCAAGATGCCCACACCCAATTGGTGAGATGATCTTGAGTTACATATTGAAAGTTCTGTTAGTTATAACTAATGCAAAGGTGAAATATTCAAAGATTTAATTTTGGAGAAATATTGATGAGTGTTATAAAAAAAATTGATGCATCACATAAAAGTGAATGGGTGAAATGTGTAGTGGTTGAGGAGATCAAGCACAGCACCCAAAGGTATATAGATAGAGAGATAGGATACTATTATTATTACTATTATTATTATTATTATTATTATTATTGTTATTGTTATTGTTATGTATATTTATGTGTGTTACTTAACACTTCATCCAGGGATTGCTGTATTTTTTATATTGACAGTTACAATCTAGAAAAAAAAAATAATAATTCCAAGTAAAACTTATTTTAGAAATAAATAGTTGTTCTGTAACTAGAGTGTATAAGCTTTATGGTTGGCTGAGTTAAGCACACATGTCATTGGTTTTACTCAGCTGTATGGAGTGAGTATTTGATGAGTATTTTGATAATTTTCTTCATGTTAAACTATAGTATAATTCATTTATACACTCTGGAAGGCACATTTATTTTTCAGTCAGTAATGAAGTACAAATTTTTGCACAGGTTGAGAAGGAGAGGCGAGTATGTGAGCTACAAGGAGCCCATTGGAAATTGCAGCAGGAGAAACGTCTGCTGGAGGAGAAACTTAATAGAGATCAACTGCACAGTGAACTTTCACCAGAGTCTCGTAATCATCCCCAGTCTGACTTTTTAAATGAGGTAATTGTAAAAGTCAGTTGTGTTTTCTGTTCATGATAATTCATTGTCATAAGTACATCATCAGCAAAAACATGTTTTCATGAATCAGCCTTAGTAACTTGGCAGCAGCTTAATTTTTTACCTTCTAGTTTATATCTTCAAGACCTTATCATATATCATTAGTGGTCTATCTGTTGGTTCTCTACTTTCCTGTTCAAAATATTTATTGATTCTCTCTCTCTCTCTCTCTCTCTCTCTCTCTCTCTCTCTCTCTCTCTCTCTCTCTCTCTCTCTCTCTCTCTCTCTCTCTCTCTCTCTCTCTCCTCTCCTCTCCTCTCCTCTCCTCTCCTCTCCTCTCTCTCTCTCTCTCTCTCTCTCTCTCTCTCTCTCTCTCTCTCTCTCTCTCTCTCTCTCTCTCTCTCTCTCTCTCTCTCTCTCTCTCTCTCTCTCTCTCTCTCTCTCTCTCTCTCTCTCTCTCTCTCTCTCTCTCTCTCTCTCTCTCTCTCTCTCTCTCTCTCTCTCTCTCTGTATAGTGTGTTCTGTGGGGAAAGTCACATATAGAAATTAAATGTGAAGTAATTTTAAGTCAGAAATATTCTATGGTTAAATGCTTTTAACACCATTGTTAGAGGTTACTGGGCATTTAAATATGAATGCAGTAAGAGTTGGCAAATGATTGCACAGTAACTTCCCATAAAGTCAGCTGATGGCTTTTGCTATATGGGGTTCATTATGTGTTAGCTATTAACTTCTACAGTGATACACCATGTTCTTGAATTTCATTTCATCTTTCTGAAAATCTTGATATGTAATCAAGGAGGAGGTTGTCTTACATGTGTGTATTTGAAACTTTCTAGTTAGGTTATGAGGGGATAAGGCATCACCAGGAGGGTTCATGTCAGATCCACATAATAAATTGACACTCATTCTGTTATCATTTTTCCCTCAGGTTGAAGCTGTCTTGAATGAGTCTGTCATGGAAGTGAAGAAAGAATCATCAAACATTCCTCCTATGCTAAGTTTTAGAATAAAGGAAGCCAATCAAATATGTCGCAAGTTAAGGAAAGCCTATGTAAGTTTTTTAAGTTATATATTGAAAACAACTGTATGATATTTTAACTTCATTGATTATATACTTTTCTTTTTGGGTAGTACTTTGCCTTCAAGATAAATATCAAGGAATTGGACATTTTCACTCCTGTGTGCTTTCATGAAGTCAGTAATTTAACTATAATGCAAAATTAAAGGATGAAAGATTGAGATTCTTACATTTATAACTAAAGTAATGGAATCTGTGGTCACAATCATGGATAAGTTATCTGTATCCAGATGTAATTCTTCTTCAGTGGGATGCTACAAAAATGTATTTTATTTAATCTTTGTATAATTATAGGTTGATAAATTGTAATTATGATGTACTTTTATTCAAATCTGACTTTTCAGGAATTTATGATTCAAGAAGTGTTGAGTGAAACAGGTTTGGAAGTGGTGGTGGTAGTGAAGGACCTTCATCACCAGATGACAGCCACCCTCTCACCTGCTTCCTTTACTGACTTGCTCCAGCTCCTGCGCACCAGTGCCAAGGTGATGCTTCTGTGATTGTTATGAACATTAGCACTGGCAGTAACTACTCTTTGGGTATGAGGAAGAAGCAAACATAGGATATTACATAGAAAAAATGCTAGAAAAGATAGACAGATTCTAAATACAGTTTTAGGTATTCCATTTAATTTTTGTATCTTTTTCTCTTTTAGTTTTAATTTTTTGGAGACAGACTTTCTTTGCCTGCTAAGAGGATGAGGTTATTAATGTACATATGCACCTTGTCAACTTTCACAAAGATGATAGCCAAGGCAGTGCCGGTACATAGAAAGTCACCTTCGCAATAACACTGACAACCATTCCCTTAGAATAAATATACATGTATTTATTTACTTTTTGTATTTACTTATTTAATCTATTTGTGTATTTATTTACATTTGTTTATGTTTATATTTTTAATTTATTAATCAGTTTATTTACTTTGTATTATTACTTTTATTTTTTTGTTTATTCATTTATATATTTTTATATACTTATTTGTTTATTTATTTATATATATACATGTGTTTCTATTTACTTTTTTCTCCATAAGGATGGAGATACAGATGTGTTTGAAAATGGGCTACGCTGGGAGAAGGCTGAGGATGTGACGTGTGTTCCAGGCTTCCTCAACAGATTACTGGAATGCTCAGCTATCCAAAACTGCAATCTTTCCATCAATTCCTCTTTTAGCACTTCATCCTCCTCCATTTTCAGTTACTCAAAGAACAGGAAAATGAGTAAGTAGTGGATCCTTTCGTTATTCAGGAGTTTAACTGTAATGGAAGGGTGAAGCTGAACTAGCTTATATAAGGCTGGTGGTTTTTTAATCCTTCACTGCTATGATGTTTCCTCCCCCACAAAATATGGACTGTTAGGATGGATGTGCTACTTATGATGTATATGCTCTGCATGAGTACCAGAGGATTAGGCTCAGATGGTGCTTTTTTAATACAGATAACTTCCGCCACCTATCTGAGGTGTCAATTCGAGAGAGCCCTCAAGATGAGTGCCGTGTGTCTGTTGGTGTAGCAGCAGTAGTTCATCAGGCCCTTGAGACCCTTCCTGCCACTTATCTTCATACACCCATCTTATCATCAGCTTTGAGTGCTCTTAGTGGACTTCATGAAGATGCCATGGTCAGTTGCACAGTTAATCATCTCTGTCATCAATTTCTTTTTATACAGCTTTCTTGTTTATTTTAGTGTTTCTCTACTTTGATAACATTGTGCATATTTTTCACATGTTTCTCATGAGTATGTAAAGCTATTTGGTATAAATTTGGAAAAAAAAGTATTGTTAGTTTATATAAAGAGCATACTAAGACAGTTAAGATATAGTCAGTTTTCCTCATCAAATATACCTCATTACTCCTTTGTTAATACAAAATGTTTGTTTATTATGCAGCACATAAAAGACCACACAACTGAACCTGGTCAAACCCTCTCTGATGAAGAACTGAGCAAATCCCTCATTCAGCTCCTCTGCCACAGCCAGTCAGTAAACAGCAGTATTGCAGCTGCAGGCAACTCTGAGGCTGTGATCATGGCCGATGGAAAGGATCAGTTCCAGGATGATATTCAAAAGCATCTTGTGAAGCTTTCCAGTTGTACTTCCAGGCTGTTTCAGGCAAGTATTAACCAAATACACACTAGACTTTATAGGCCAGGCTAATCTAAAAGCCGTGTTCCGTGCCGCTTCTTTGCTCATAATGTTCTTTCTACGTATCATTATTATTATTATTATTATTATTATTATTATTATTATTATTATTATTATTATTATTATTATTTTTAATATTATTATGATTATTAATTAATTAATTAATTTATTATTTTTATTTATTTATTCATTTATTTATTTATTTTTTTTTTTGCATTCATGTGAGTTACTTTCATTCAGTTCAAGAAAATTATAAAATTGTTTATGTGTTTGTTATGAAGGGTGTGAAGACAGACACAGAAAGTCTGGTGGAAGAAAGTAGTGCAACCCTCATCAGGTTGGTGTACAGTTTGGTGCAGGAGGTTGCCAAGTTGTCCTTGCTCACGGCTCTCCCCATGCCTGATACATCATTCTTGACACCAGGTAAAGCCTTTCACTTTGCTAAAGATATTGCAGTTCTCACATTATTCTGTGTATGTAAGCTGAATTATGTTGGATTATGATGTTTACCATATTCACTTTATATTCAGAATTAAAAAATATTGACAATCTACTTTAAACTCAGCATTAGAATTTACATTTTTTCCTCAAGATATATAATGTTTTAACAATGGTTATGACTAGCATTACCATTACAGGAGAACCTATTGGTACAAAATTCACTAGTGGCTTGAGGATTGCCTTGGAGTGTTTGGTGAAGCAGTGTGAAGAGACAGCAAGTAAAGCTGCCATCAGGCTTGCAACAGACATGTAAGTCATGACACTAGTGATTATATTGGATTTTTATTGTTATTTCATAATAGTTATTGAAAATTCCTTATCAGTCTATCTATTTGTATTTGATTTTTTGTTCTTAAGAACCTTCCCCAAGGAGATGGCCATGATGGAAGAGTTTACATTTATTCCTGTCCCTCCATCCCTCCTTATGTATTCTAATTCTCTTATTTCCCTCTCATGTTTTCAAGCACCCTGTTCTTTCATATAACTGGAGGTTGTCCTCTTGGACTCACTACATATGTACTGTATGTATACTTACTCACTCCTAGTCATTTCACTTTTTACTGTTCCTTTCATGTCTCTAAACCACATTAGGGTGGTACACTTGATCCTCTTGTCCTTTCCATATTTCTTTTTCATGTTTACTGGACATACAAAATCTGTCATATGCACTTTCATTACTGTCACCTTCCACTCTTCATCTATAACAGGCATTTTGCATGCAACTTTTTTTTATCAACTCATTAGATCCTTACCCTATAGCAGGGTCCAAGAATACTGCCACTCCATTCCATACATGTCTTAAAACATGACTAAATGGGATGGAGCAAGAATATTTTTTCCTACAAATAGACAAACCAAAACTCTGAATGCCCACACCCCAAGGAGAGATGTGGGTGCATCTAGTGGGGCCCATTGGTGTATAGACCCAGTCAGGGTGTGGGGCACTCTGTGGGAAGTACCGCACATATACTGTGGTTTAAGGACTGGAGTAGGTGCAGGGTAGGGAATGATTTCATTATGAAGAGGCAGCAGTAAAGCATTGTATACTGTTGGGCCATGCTTTATAAGTTTGTGGCCAGCTGTGGTATGCCTAAGGTCCTGGGTATAATAAGGTGGTGTATGAGACTATCCCTTTCCACCAGGGGCCATTGGGGCTAAAAGTGTGAATGATGTACTGTATGTGTGAGGCTGTTCTGTATGGGATTGCCAACCCGAAATATAGATAGATAGATATATCCTTAATCTTTGCCTTTCATTCCACCTCCAAGTTTTACTTAATGTATGTGATTGTTTGTACAGTCATTCCATTATACAGACCCTTTCTTATGTCTAGAATAATGGTCCCTTTCTTCTTCTTATGTAGGTCCCAAAAACTCTACTATTTTTTTCTCTGTTGCACTGCTCTTTTTCTTGCTTGATATTTTATGCCATTACCTAATAATTGGATGTCTTTTTTTCAGGTCACGGACTTCAGATTCACTTTCAAGTGCTGCTTTTTCAGCCATGGATAATATTGCTGCATTTCTCAAGAAATATGCTGTTCTGAATGTAGGTGATTTGTGTGAAAGCATAATTTCTTGAATACTTTGTTACTTCATAGACATGAATATATTAGCATGAAATAAAAAAATAATTTCTGTGCAATTTCTTTGAAAGTCACATTCATAGCTATTTCCAAATTATACAATGCTCATCCCCTTACAGACTACCCTGGAATATGAACCAAAGCTGTTTGTAGAGAACCAGAGACTCAAGCTTGTGCACTGGATTGATTGTGTAGAATCTGCAGCTGAAACTCTGACTCACTTGAATGTTGCCCTCATGGACACTGTAAATCAGACAAAGTTGTTTCAAGAAGGTGAGTCACAACATTAAAACCACAATAGCTGGGAAAATTACATACTTAAAGTCTTAACTGCATTATTGCATATATTTGTATATTCATTATTTTCAAAAGGGCTAGTCCTTTTATGTACATGGATGGCAGCATCTAAGAAAGGGAGCATAAAAGGAATATGATATCTGTTTACTTTTAAATTTAACCAGGAAGGTGCTTATGACTCTTCATTGCTTGTATGAGCTGGAATAATGATATTCTTCCCCATTGACTTATTTAGCTCTCAATTGATTTTAATCATATTTTACTTCTCTTACAGAGCTCTTGACCTTTATAGATCAATACAATCTTATTTCATAATTTTTTTCTAAAAGAGACTTTCTACCATTTGAAGTTCATCTTCCTGCAGTACCAAACAATATTATACCCATGTATGAATTTGATGGAGCTTTAATTTTATCAACAAATATTAATGATAACATTGTATGACTTTTATCTTTTATATTATTTGTCAAACTTTGTATTTTTCAGGGAAAATGCAAGAAAATTTTCCTTCTTGCATCAAAGAGGTGTTGAAAAGTTTGCAGAACTTGATGGCTCTTGCTGGGCTTGGTGCTTCACTAATGGGTAAGGAATCCATCTGCCTGGCCTCATATTCAAGAAACAAACACCTCATGGATGAACTTCGCAGTAAAGGCAGGCATGCTATTAAAGGAATGGAAAAACTTGAAATTTTATATGGAAGTCAGAATCATACTTTGGAAGGTAGCCTGCAAGAAACTCCCATAAAATATAGAGAGAAAGTTCTCACTCAGTGGCCAAAGAATAGTAAGGAGTTTCAGATATATCTGCAGCACAACACACCACTGAAGAGTTCATTCCAGTCATCCTTTCATAGAGATGAAAAAGAGAAGAAAGTAAGATTTAATGTTAGTCATGTGTCATCCGTATCTTTCAATTCCCAAAATAATGGTCTATGAAACTAGCCCATTGAAGTCAAGCTGAGTGTGGATTTTTATTCTTTAAAAAATTAAAATGTACATTATCCTTTATTTATTTTATAAAATAATCCTTTAAATAAAAGTACATAGCTTTTGAGGGGGCAATATTTTCTTACCACAGTTAAACTCAACATTTATTCATTTATTCACTGTATAAAGTATTGTTTTTTTTCAGGAACTACTCGTCATCCTAGCTATAAGCTTGATATTGCTTAGGGGCAATAGTGTAAATTCAAGAATCAAAGTATTTAAATCATAACAATATTTTCTTCAGCTCTCCTTTTTCTTAATAGCTCAGCATTGATTTTATAGCAATTTGCCTTTTCTCATTGCCTGTTTGTTGCCTAAATTATACAGTAATGGGAAACTATCAGGTCTCCTTTAGAACAGATTATATCATATAATATCTGGTCTCCTTTTAGGAGCTATAGACATGCACATGATGTACAACATTTTCTGTGTACTTAATATTGTTATGTACTTACTATGGAAGCCTGGTTGTGTAGTGGATATTATACTTAGATCACAAGTGGTTTAAAATGAAAATATTAATTTGGACAGATGCTTTGAGATTGTATTGCATGCTGTAACTCTCTAAGCAGAGAGTGGGTGAACACTTGAGTTAAGCAGATGTGACTACTGTTTGGCAGGATTCATGCATCAGAATCCTTAAAGTAGTGATTACTGGTTAGCCAAAATTTGTTGTACCTTTAAAATTACACTAAACCCTACTCCATTGCAAGCACACACACACACACACACACACACACACACACACACACACACACACTTGGCTCACAATCAAGAAGGCCTGGGCTCAAGTGCTGGGAGCACCAAGGAGAATGGACAAACATCTTAATATTTGACTCCTGTCCACTGAGCAGCAATTGGGTGTAGGATCTGAGTCACTGGGTTGTGACTTGCTATCCTGGTGTGTGGTGTGTATGAGTGGTCTTACTCCTACCCAAAGATTGGTCACTATGACCTGTGAGTGTTTTCCATTGGAGAATGACCGATGGTGAATAGCAAGTGAAAAATTTCAACAAGCATAAAAATATGAGAGATGGGAGATGTGGAAAATTATGATAGAGAAGATATGATATTTTGGATATGAGTAGTAATGATGTATATATTATCAAATAATTAAAAAGAGTATATAGATATATTTTAAATAATGACAGCAAATTAAGAGCCAACACCCTGTCCTTAGTATACCAAATAATAGCTGTAGAGTAATAACATAATTCTTATTTGCTGCTGCCCCATTGATGGAGTGATGTCAGATTGAAATTTATATACTTCCCAAGAACTACATATTTCCCTTTTGTTACTTTGTCATATTCACATTTGTCTTTTATATCATGCTTTGCTGAACTTCAGACATATTTTTGGTGCAGCATTCTTTTCAAAACTCCTTAGTTTTCTCAGATCACATCCCATCCTAGATTATCAAAAATACATTTAACATAGAATTTTTACAGGGAGATCCTGTTATATGAGCATCCAATACATGGGAATCCAATAATATGAGATAAGTAAATTAGCAACTATTTTCTTTATTTGAGCATAAAAATCCGTTGCTACGAGCTTTGATCTGAGGAGATTAAAATTACAAAGTTGGAAATGTGCTCCTTCCTGCAGCCTTCAACTAACACATCCAGGCTGTATGGTGATGTACTATGATTGAAACATGCAGGGAGGAGTTTGTGAGCACTGGAAGAGAACCACACTCCCCTTCCCTGTCTTCTACCCACCATGCATTCTCCTGCCATTAACTACTTATTGGTGAGTGTTTTGCATGTTTTATATGTTTAAATATGAAATCATGTTCTTCATAAGCTGTTTTCTCTTTCAGATTGCTTTATCGACAATTCTATAATATAGACATTTGTTGCATGTAATATTGTATATTTTAGCTTTGGTATTGTATGTTTTTAACTTGAAAAGTCATCTTTGTCACTGAACCTAACCCATCTTTTGCCATTACGTATTTTGTTATACGAGAATTCACTACACAAGCAATTCAAAGAGCCAAACTGCTCGTATCATTAGGACCTTCTTGTATTGCAATAGGTAAATAAAAAGTAAATGTAAACATCCATCACAGAAAGTAATGAGTTCATTTAGAGGACTGAATTTGCTTGATAAAATATCAGAATCCTGGCCTACAAAATATATATATTTTTCCTTTTTTTGTATGTCATTTTAAATTTTTGGCTGTATGATCAACTGGAATTTTGCCATGCTGTCCACAAGGCTCTAAAATATACAAGAGCCACTTCCATAGTCCCATTAGTTTTGAGCACCTTGAATGCTTGCTAAACTGATAAAGTGTGAATTTGCCAATTTGTATTTCTATCTTCCTCCCAAGTTTTCAACACTCCATTGAGATTTATTCCAGAGTGGCTCAAATACATGTCTAGAAACTTTTAATTCCATATTTTTATATGCCATCTTTCAATCCATTATATACAAATGTGCCATATTTATTTTCATGTTATCTTTGTATTTTCCTACCATAGTAAATTACCAGTTTTGAAACTATCTTTACAGTATTTTATGATGTAAACATATGCATTATGTATTCTGTACTTTAATTTTAATGGAAAAATCAATTAAAGTTTGCTTCAACATTTATTGTCTTACTATAACAAGATGTGTACTGTACAAGCCTACTATTATAAACGTAAATGTACAAGCTAGTCAGTCAATTCCTTCTCTCTCCTGCCAAGCTTTTTTCATAATCTTCCTCTTTTGTGATTTTTGTTGTGCTTTTAATTTTTTTCTTTCTTGAATTCTCTTGAGCTGAGCTGAGACACTCATTTCTCCATTATAATGCTCATCAAGTTTACTTATCATCATTTGGCGAGCTTTCTCCCTGTTCTTGTGTAAGTTTCGCTCATCTTGGCACTTTATTATAATACCTGGAAGAAAAAATTATCAATTGAGATACTTAATGGCTTAAGTTTTTCTAAAGGATTAACTTTTCAATGATTATCTCTAGCCCTTCAAAATTACCAGTTTTCAAGCCATTCTAACTCAAAAACTGCCCTGTGTCCCCAACTTTGATTCTATCTACACTTAAGTGTAAAATAAGTAGTTCTTTCAGGGAAATTCTAGGTGGCTTATTCCTCAGCTAATGTGGGTACTAAAAAGTGCCTCATTCTTAATATAATTTATCAGATTTGGTAAATTATTATGGTGTCTTTTATATCATGTAAAATCTAAATCAGACAAGAAATAACATTCTCAACTGTACAAACAAAAATAAGGAATGAGAATTCACAACAGATTCTGGGAATGAAAATCCATAGTTATTTTTTTCAAGAAAGGCCACAGATAGGGAGAGTAGGAAAAAAAAATACACACAAAGAGCAAACAAGTAAGAAGTATGAATTCCTTATAAACTGGCTGCCTCCACTTAATGCAGAATGGGGACCTGGGGAGAGGAAGATGAGATGATGCATAAAAGTGCAGAGGAATAAGTAAGCTGAGTATTATTAAGAAAAATGCAAGGTATCTGTAGAGTTAAATCCAGTTGAAAAATTAAGCCAGTGAAAATTATTCTGTTCCCTCAAGAAATAAACTGTAAAGTCAGAAATTCAATAGTACTGTGAGCATTAGTGTTATAACTTCCTTACTCCCTAAATCAAGTTCAACATGAATAAATAAGCTCTAGATATAAAATAAGTGTAGAGATTCACATGAACATATAAGAATGGAATGAGAAAAATAATGTGGGAAGAGATTTTGTAATGATAATCCAAGATGATTTATAACTAAAGTAGCAAACAATAAAAAATTAATGCAGGAAGTGTTGATAGATTTATATACATAGCTGAAAGCCCCTACTGAAGCAGTATCAACTATGATAGCTGCCATATGAATAAAAAGATGAGATCATCAAAAACTGAAGGAATGGAGAGAAAAGAAAAATTTAATAATGATTTTCAGTCATGAACATTAAATCACTCACCAGTGGGGATGTGTCTGAGCATACAGACACAGGCAGTCTTATTAACTTTCTGTCCACCTGGTCCACTACCTTTCACAAAATTTTCTTCCAGTTCTTCCTCCTTCAAGGCAGGTACCCTAGACTTATCCACCTTATGACTAAAGACACCAGCATTTGTGTGAATACAATGCACTAACTCCTTGGCTAAATTAGACCTGAGACTTATTCTTTGTACATCAACTTTACAACCTAAAACACTTGAATTTATATCACATCTACTAAAACTTTCCTGTTTACTTTTCCATGGAAATATTTGTTTGTAGTAACAATTAGTCCATCTAATTGGATACACAGTGACAAAACTCCTATATCTAAGTATTCCTTGAATCCACATGATTGGTGGTATTGATTTACAATCAGTTCTCACCAAAATATACAATTTCAGACTTAAGGAACAGCAAAAATACTATACAGGTCCATATCACAATTGTTCCTACTGATACAAGAACTGTATTTCATTAAATTAGTATTTTAGGTGGCATAAAGATGTTACATGTTTTGCTTGCTTTTTATTACAAAGAATGGCTATCCTCTGTGTGCAACAGGCCACATAAAAAATTATGCCTTAGTCATGTTGCACTTAGTGGCAGACCCAGTGCAGCAACATATTTATCTGAAAAAAAAATAAATAAAATAAATAAATAAATAAATAAAAATGTAATATAAATACATTTAAAAAAAAGTTACTTATATTTCCTTTTCTTTCTTGAGACATAATTGTCAGCAATAATATACATTAACTTCAATATTTAATTAATATGTCCAAAATGTGACATTAAGAATTTACTAGATATGTAATATTCTAATACTTTTCATTATCCTTTGAGTCAAACACCTCCCCCAATGTTCTCTTCTCATTTGCTGGCTGTGAGGATCATGCCACACCACACTGGCATCAGACATTTTAGAAATGATTCCCTTCCAGGTATAGTTGCAGCTGTCAACTTTGGCTTCAGTGACTTTGTGCATGCCGATCACAACTGGGTTTCATTGATGAGGCTCAATACCATAGTTAATATAAATATAAGAAAATAAGGGAACCTACAAGTAGGGTTGCCATACGTCCGGATTTTCCCGGACATATCTGGAAATCAGATAACGAAATCTGCGTCCGAGGGGACTTTTGAAAATCCCTCAAATGTCCGAAATTTCACCTTCCATCTTTACTAACTAATTTAATAAATCATATTTATTAAATTTCCTTGAGTTGAAATGATGGGAGAGACAGAGAGAGAGGGGTTCACCGAGTTGCAGCTGCTTTGGTTTGGTTTCGGTCAAGACTCTGACGTGTATGGGTCCTGTATGAAGTCAGTGCTTGCAGCCTTCCCAATGCCGCCTCACTTGATGTCGCGCTCGCGCCCCAATCTTTCGCCATCTCTGATAGGGGTCAGTTTGGATTACTGTTTGCGGCCTTGTGACCTCATCATTACAACTATTACTTGTTCTTGTCAAGATGCCCAAATGAAAGTGTAAATTCACTGCAGAGATGCAGAACAAACTCCCATGTATCAAAAAAGGCAGGGATGAGTGGGAAGCCGAGTGTTTGGTGTGTAAATCAGGAACATTTGTCTCACTGGCACATAAAGGCATTAATGACTTACAGTCACATGTGAGCTCTGAGAAACATAAGAGAGCAGTGCAAGAAGAGGGTTCAACAATGAAGATGACACATTATTTTGTTAAACCAGGAAGTGAAGCTGAAGAAGTTAGTGCTGCAGAAGGTGCTTATGCATTTCACACTGTCAAACATCATGGTAGTTTCTTATCCATGGATTGTTCATCTGTTTTCCTGAAAAAAACTTTTCCTGATTCTGAGGTGGCAAGAAAGTTTTCTAGTGCTCGAACAAAGACAGCAGCTATTATAAAAGCTGTGCTTGCACCTCATTCTGTTGATGTTGCCTTAAAAAGCCTAAAAGAAAATGAAGTAGTATACTGTGGAATTGCTACAGATGGTAGTAATCACGATGCATTAAAGCTGTTTCCTGTAATTATTCAGTACTTTGACTGGAAGAATGGTGGTTTACAGTCAAAACTGACTGAGTTTAAGAACACCCCAAATGAGACTGCAGACACTATTGCCAAATATGTGAAAGAAACCCTAGATAAACATGGGCTTACTAAAAAGTGTGTGGCATTTACAGGTGACAACTGCAATACAATGTTTGGAGGACTCAAGCGTAACGAAGAAGGGAATAATGTGTTTGCAAATCTGAAGATGTTGGAAAAGTCATTGATTGGAGTAAGATGCCCAGCACATACTCTGAATAACTGTGTTCATCATGGAGCAGAAAGAATGGATATTGATATTGAAAATATTATCAATAAGATTTATCAGTATTTTCATATCTACACAGTTCGCTCTGAAAAACTAAAGGAGTATTGTGAATTTGCTGAAGTTGAGTACAGGAAACTTCTCTCTCATAGTAAGAGTCATTGGCTGTCACTATTTCCTGGCATCACAAGGCTGATAGAGATGTTTCCTGCTCTTAAGTCCTTCTTTCTTTCACAAGAGCAACCACCAACAGTAATAAAAAAATTCTTTGAAAATGAAATGAGTGAGATTTACCTCTGGCACATGCACTCTTTAATGGCTGAATTTCACACACACATTCAAACAATTTAAAAGGAAAGTAACTGTTGTAGAAGTGCTGACAAATTTGGAGTCTGTGTGTAAAGTATTTGCAGAAAGAAAGAACCAGCATTTCATGTCTTTAAAAGTTAAAGGACTAATTGCTCAGAAGCGCACAGAAGGAAAAGAAGAAGAGTGTAACAGGTTCTGTGTTGAAGTAGTTAACCTGTACAACAGATGCTCAGAGTACTTAGCTAAGTGGATGAAACCACTGGAAGAGTTCTCTTGTTTCAAGTGGATGGTCTTGAGTGAAATGCCAAACTGGACTGATGTGGAACCTTGTGTTATATACTTGATAGACAAGGGAATAGAGCTTGATGATGTAAAGTGCTTTGACCATGTTTGTAACTTGAGGCAGTTTGTAGAAAGGAACAAGAATGATGAAGACTTCAGTAAATTACCAGCACATAAAAAATGGACCAGATACTTTGAAGCATCAAAGAATATTGAATGCCACTCAGAACTGCTCGGAATTGCACAATTCTTTTTTGCTGTAACATCCCACAAGGCTAATGTGGAGCGAGTCTTTTCGCTGATGCAATGTCACTGGACGAAGGAAAGGAACAAGCTGAGTGTTGATACAATGAAAGGTATTCTGACTGTACAGTACAACTACCGAGAGACCTCTTGCGTTGACTTCAACTTTTTAAAGTCCAACAAAGAACTACTTAAAAATATAAGATCTACAGAAAAATATGCATTGGCACATCAAGCAACACACGCAGTGGTTGAAGAAGAGTTAGAAGACAGCAACTAAGCTAAGTGGAAAAACGGAATTCAAGATTATCAGCCATATGCAAAGGTAAATAAGTTGAGTTTCTTTTAATTAATTTACATGTTTTCCAGTATCATATCAGGACCATAATCAGGTGTTAGTGAAGGTGTCCAGAATTTTGACAGTTCATATATGGCAACCCTACCAACAAGGAGCAGTTAGGTTACACATGGCAGCCTTTTTATGAAGCATACCTACCTATTTCTGCCCATCATCATCCATAAATTTACTGTGTTTTAAAAGCTCGTTCATGTCTCGGCCCTGACAATTGAATATTGAGTATATTCCATTCATTTACCACTATTTCAGAACCGGTTCTTTATCTCTTCTTTAAATTTAATTTTAACAAACTTGTATCCATTATTTCCTGTGCTATCCTGGTGATTACTGGCTCTGAGGACTTTGCAAGTCACAATTGTTATATCCCCTAAACCATTTAAAGACCTCAATCGGATACCCTCAACTTGAGTTTTATCAACCATTCTGTAGAAACTCATGATTAGTTTTCAGTTTCACCCAAGTAATAATTTCCTGACGTGTCTTTTTTTTTTTTTTTCCGGTGGTACATGTAGGGAATTGATTGATTTTCTACCTCTTTCCCGTCATAAATGTATAGTTTTCGAGTTGTGCCTCTTTTCACGTTATGCCAACCTCTCATCCCAACGATATTGGGGAACCTGAAGGAAATCAGGTCTTTTGGCTGGGGGAGCATTAACTCGAGTAATGTGGGTTGCAAAAGAGTTCATAGATCAACAGAATCATACAAAAAAATAAACAGAAATACACGATTTACACCTTTTGGCAGCGGGGAAAACTGAAGCAGCAGCGATGGCACCGAATGTTTGTTGTTATTGGTTAGCAGTGTTGCTAACGATTTCCTACATTTCTGCATATATCCGCTACATCTAGCGAAAATCCCCAATTTTCCATTAATTTCCTTTACGGCGTAACTTTTATCTTCATATTTTTTGTATGATAAGGTTAAGTGGCGAATCTGCTGCGTTAGCGTTACGAATGCAGCAGACTTGCTGAGATACCGCTGAGAATTCGTTGTGACATCAGTGACCGCTGCGACATTGCTACGACACGGCTGCGACACCGCTACGACACCTCAGCCAATGTTTCGAACAGTTCAAAACATTCGCCATCTCCTAGCGAACCCGCTGCGACTCACCTCGCTCTGGCGAGTTTTAACAATGCCATCATGCCAAACCAGTCTACTTGGAGACACACGCATCAATCCGTGAAAGGTGCATAAGCTGCACAGCTTTTCTATCTTGCATCAGACGAAAGAAAAAAAATACTAATATGGAGAAAAATAAATAAATATTAGTATGCATATAAATATTTTTGCTAGCGGTCGAGCAGGTGAAGGTAGGAGCGGCTCAAGCTCAAGCAAGCGGCGGCCAGCTGTTGTTTGTTGACAGTCGTGGTGTTGTGGTCGTGATGGCGGGTAGCCGTGAGGAGCCTGCCCAAGAGCAGGATGGGGACACCGTGGCCGGGAAGCTGGAAAATGTGTCTCGCTTTCCACGCCACGGCTGGATGGTGTCCCTGGATCACACTTTTCCAGAGAAGAGGGACCAGAAAATACGACCTAGGATAGGTCAGCTGCCACAGCTCATCCCGCTCTTCATGAGGTGAGCTTCTGACCTCGTTTGACTAATGTATTTAGTTTGTTTTCTTTATTTATCTCATTTATTTATGTTACTCAACTATTGTCTCAGCTTGTGTTATTTATTTATTTATTTTTGTTTCTTGCTCTATCCTGATTACAGATCCTGCGAATTTTGCTTATGTCACCCTTGTTATATCTCTTATAACACTAAAGACCTCTGTCAGGTTCCCTCTTAACTTACATTTCTCTAAGGAATGTACGTTTAAAGGCTTCAGTCTTATTTTGTAAGGAACACTCATCCCCTGTATCCTTAGTCATTCTCCTTTGTACTGATTTTAATCCTTTCTGTAATATGTGACCAGAACTGTACAGCATAATCTGACCAGGGCCAATACAACCTTAATTTTACTTTGTGAGCTCTACTTTTAACATTTATAGAAATTAATTCTAGTACCTGATGACTTTATTTCTGGTGTCTATGCATTGTTTTCTCTGACAGATCAGAGGAAACTATAGCTTATGAATCTCTCATTTTTTTTTTTTATCTTACCAGCCTTGTTCTTTGTTGTTTACATGCTATGGGTGAGTTTATTCTACCTTCACTCGGCCCACTCCTGTTAATATTAAACTGCATTTGCCAGTGTGTGTTGTTATGAGTAATATTTTCCCAGGTATCTGGTATGGTACATGTACACCAGAGCAAGAGGACGCAAGCCATGGATTGATTGCATAACCATGATGCACGGGAAACAGATGTATGGTAAGACAAGTAACACTACATTGATCATGGCACTAAGATTGCTAGAGTTTGTCCAGTTTTTTTATTGGTGTTTATTGATGTTTGTATAATCTTTCTTCATCATTCTTGTTGTGCCACAGGAAGAAATTGGTTCAGGAACAGTCATGGGCTTCATGTCAAAAGGAAATTTCATATGACGGACATTTAGACAAACTTTTTATTACAACTAATATCTGATAAGTTTGAAGAGTTTGGAATAGAAGAAAGTTCAGAAGTCACTTTCCCCAGATTCACTTTTAAAAGTGGCTTAGGACCAAATTAGCTTGATACTATGAGATTTTACTGTCCTGTATTTTGGTGTAGTATATCTTAATGTTTGTTAATGTTTGTATCATCATTTTTATTATTTTAGGTGTGCCGCTGGGAGGAATTGGTTCTGGGACAATAGGGCGTGGGTTTCGTGGGGAATTCTGCCGCTACCAAATGGTTCCTGGAATATATGAGTACCAGACAGTGACAGCCAATCAGTTCATTGTCACAATCAGAGACCCAAAGGGAAAAACTCTTTATCAGAAGGTCTTATCAGTACAGAGGTAAAGAGATAAATGCTTTCTGTGTTTGAATCATGAGAATGTGCATGTATGCGTGAGAATATACAGTACATAAGTTTTTAACTGTTATTGGATTACATTGCTTAATATTATTATTATTTTTTATTATTATTATTATTATTATTATTATTATTATTATTATTATTATTATTATTGTTGTCGTTGTCGAAGTGTCTTTTATGGATCCTATTTGCTGGGTTTTTTAGTGATTATTTTTTCTTCTTTTGTGAACATTTAGCATATATCTTTTTTTCCAAGTTTCTTATTAAATTTTTATCTGTGTCTTTTATACCTCCTGTTTGCCGTGTCTCTCATTAGTTTCTTTAATCTAGCCAACCCAAGAAAGGTTTGGAGTCATGGGAGTGGGGTTTCAATGCAGCTGATGGCCTCTATTGTGGCTTGTACCCTCGCTCCTGGACCGTCTATAATATCAAAGAACAGGGAATTAGGCTCATATGCCGCCAAATATCTCCTGTCATACCACACAATTATAAGGTTAGTGTATCCTGGTGTAAGTACAAATATAATTCCATTTTTCATGTTGAGTTATATCTACTGTACTTACCAGAATCTGTGACCTCATCATAATACTTTCTCTGGTTGGTCATGATAAATATGTGGTGATGCAAGGAGTTGATAAGCCAAAGATAAGATTTAACTCCAAGATTTTTTACCTTCTCTCACCTCTATTCTGTCCATCTCTCTAATGCAAGAGTTGATTAGTATTCTTAATCATTCACTTCCTTTTCTGATAAATTCTGAACTCCCTGCCTGCATCTGTATTTCTTTCTTCCTATAACTTCAACTCTTTCAAGATGGAAGTTTCAAGAGAGAGAGAGAGAGAGAGAGAGAGAGAGAGAGAGAGAGAGAGAGAGAGAGAGAGAGAGAGAGAGAGAGAGAGAGAGTGTACCTTTCTAAAAAAGTGTAAATGATAAGGTGGTAAAAAATAAAGATGCTTGCTTAGAATGTAATTTACATTTTTTTTACTTGCATTTCAGGATTCATGTTTGCCTGTAGGTGCATTTATTTGGAACATTGAAAACTACAATCCTGAACCAAGAGATGTGTCTATTGCATTTTCTTTCAAAAATGGAACTGGTGGAAGTGAAGACAAAGAAGGTTGGTGCCAAGTCTACTGCCACTACGAGTACTACTACTACTAATACTACTAATGTTATTACTATAACTACTACTGTTACTACTGTGCCATACTTTCAGGAATAATAGAACAGAGAAATACAGTCATTAACGAGAACTCTGGCTAGTACAGTGGTAGCACACTGGCCTTGCACTCCAAGATCAGCAGAATGAGTCTCACCCAGGCTTGCTAGCTTAAACTGTTTACTGGGAGGTTACTGCTGTGGTTGGGGTTCACCATGGGAGTTGGGTTCACCTGGCTGGTGCATTGGATAGCATCAAAGATGGATACTGGGACTGAAACCAGTGAAGTTTAACTTTAATGTGTTGTCTGATCAACGAGCATTTTTTCAGGGGAATGCTGGAGTGAGGTGTTCGAGCAGGAGCTGGAGGAGACTCGAGTGAAAGGGGTGGTCTTGCATCAGACTTTACGAACCCTAAATTTGCGCTACTGTTTGGCTGTTAAAGAAAGGGTTAGTTCTTACTCCTTGTCGAGAGAAATATTGGTGTTTCTTCAATTTTGTTTAATGTGGTGTAAGCCATTGAAAGTTAAGAGCTTGTAGAATGTGTGGGTGTGCACTGAGGATCATTGCTAAGTTCATGATGTTTTATTAAAATGGTCAAGCATCTTTCCTCTCCTGTACATGTTCATGCTTGCTCTCTAATTGTTTGCTGTAACTGTACTCACATACGAGTATGTTTGTGCTCATATTCATCACCATGAGCTGTTAGGAGTCCAGTGACTACCACATGACATAAATACCTGCCATGCATCTTTCCCACAGCCTGAAGTATCGGTGACCAGAAGTCCTGGGTTTGATCCATTGGGTTCAGGGGAGTCACTATGGAATGACTTGAAGATAGATGGAGAGCTGGACACTAGTGACATCCCAGTAACTAAAACTAGTGAGTACTACTTTTGGATATTCTTTAGTCTATTTTTCCTCATAATTTGTTTATAGGTTGACTGAAGCATACAAACTAGAATAAGATAATTTGCCTTGCCTCCAGTCTTTTGGCTTATGTTCTTAAATGGTTTGTTCTATCAGGACCGTTTTTCAAAGACTACAGAAGTTAATAGTTAGATTCTCATTGTGTTTTGCCCATTGATAATGCAGAATACTTGTTAGAGTATCAATGAAACTATGAAAATACCCTTGAAAACCTCAGTAAATTCCTGTAATATCCATTAAACCTCACTGGTCCCAGTGAGGTGTATTATAGTGGTACAGCAGGTACAATCTGTTTAGTATCTGATTGGCTGTAAGCCTAACCATCTAGTGCTGCTGCTTTTGTTTGATTGCTACACCTCGCCTCCAGTTAGTCCTTTCTGCTCCTGACACTCAAGCACCAATATTACAAGTTTCTAGTATAAGTAATTATAATTTACAATGATGTTTTCATAATTCTAGTGATAGTTCTAAAAAGGACTATGATTCATCAATGAGAAAGACATCCATGAGAACCTGACTGATCTCATTGGTCTCTGAGAAACAGTCTTTATGAGAAAACATGTGTAAGAATAAAGTCATACATCTGAGTATCTGATGGCTAATCATGGTCTCTCTTTCTTTACTTTCTTTATACTAACTATTTTTTGTCATTGAATACCAACTACAGTTTTTTTCCTCCACTGCCAGGCTAGTAGATGCTATATTTTATTCTACATAGGTAAGCACTTTCTGAAAGCTAGTGTGCCAGTGTGTTTTGTGGATTATCTTTAAGGGAGAGGGAGATGGGCTGGATACATTTTTTTTTATACAGTATACATAACTTACAGTTTTGAAATAACTCATGCAAGGTAAAATACTGAGAGAGAGAGAATAAATTTTGAGTTTTCATAATGAACCAAATACAGCCAAATAAAGGACCATCAAACTGCCCTATGTGGGAGGCTCTTGTTTGGCATTAACATGCTTTAGATAGCTCTGAATTACAAAATTTGGGATGCTTCATACTCTGAGACATTTGTTGCATGAATTACTAACTGTGAGTGAAAATGTCCATCATAATTTTGTTCTTTTGCATAACATGTCTTATTGAACCTTGGTTTGGTTTGTGTGTGCAGGAAGTGCAAGCTTGACTAGATAATGTTGGCAGCTCCTTAGCACCATTCTCAGTCTTGCATACATCTGATGGTGCTTTGTTTTATGATGTTAATTACTCTTTGGCTGCTGTGGCTTTTACTCAAGGAAAACAGAATGGTGATAGGCAAGTTTGGTTTACTATTTTGAAGGATACCACTTAGGATGGAAAGATTGGATAAAGGAGTAGATGTGTTAATGTGGTGTTAGTAGAAATCATGTCTGTGAAGAAGTAAGAAGGGATATTTGGATAAGGAGAAGTGGAGACACTTTTGCCATGGCCATACCCATGGAGAGACTATTAAAGGGAGTGAGCTGTTAGATAGATATTCCCATTTTGATGTGCTTAGCTCTGCCATTTGTCTTCCAGACTGTCTTATTAATATTAAGTACCACTGCAAACTGTCAGCATCTTACCATTGCATGTTTTTTTTTTTTTTTAAGACATGTCTCAAATCTTTATGTTGCTACCTTGTCGACATCATGGCATGCTCTTCAAAGTTTTTTTTCTTTTCTTTTCTAACATTTCTTAATCAGAAATCATCATTTGCTTTCTTGTCTCCACTTGCTTTCTCTCTCCTAAAAGTGCCACATCCCTCTCAACATTCTAACCACAGGAAAACTTGTTTGTTGAAAATGTTAATTAGCTTTGAGATCCTTGAAGATAAAGACCTTCATTATTATAAGACTGCCTTCATGTTGTGTGTTGCTAATTGAATCCTTTTTTTCAGTGTTGTCATGTATGGCATGGTCATGAAAAGTTGCAGAATTAAAGTGACAAGTAAATGACCTTGTATGTGAGGCAGTGGAATGTATTATATCTATATAACTAAGAGTGCTTGATCTGTCTGTCTATCTGTCTGTCTGTCTGTCTCACTTTTTTTTTACAGCAATGAGGTTGAATTTAGGAATAAAATTCATACATAAGAGATGCCAAAACTCCACATTTGCTGAAGCCTTCATCAAAGCAACACAGTCTTTGCTACTGTGCTGTAACACATTATGCAGCACAGAATTCCAAGACACCTAATTAATATCAGTTTCATAGGGAGGTATCTTGTTTCTTTTGCAGTGACTGCATTTCAGTAAGCTTAATATGTTATAAATTTGCACCATCAACATATATGAGATTGAAGTTAAACCTGTTAGCAGCATCTTTTTCTAAGCCTTATGAATCTTGTGGTGCCTGCACTTAACTGGCATGAATCTCCAACTTCTAAAGACATGATCTGTTGCTTTGCTATTGCTCGTCAGGCCTTCTGAAGCCACAGAGGAATTAAATGTAAAAGATGACATCAAGTGATATAAGTTGATGTAGTAATGGATGATTCAAAACTGAAATAGGAAGCAAATGGATGTGATGAGACAAAATTGATCATGATGACATGTTACTGCGTTTTGTGTCTCACCAGTCTTTTTTTTTTTAGCAGCCTCAGATGTGTCTCCATTCATTCCCATGTGCTGTGTATTATCCTGTCTTTCCCATATTGTGCGTTTTCCCTGTCCATTTGTTTGTAGCATGTAAGAACAGTTTTATTGACTTGTGTTGTGCATTTCTGATTTTGTGTTTTAATTTTGCTGTGCTTTGTAGGAAAGGGTGAAGAGAGAGCTGTTGCTGTATGTGGAAAGTGTAGTATTAGTGCCAGTAGCTCAGGAATGATAGAAATGGCCTTGGTGTGGGACATGCCTCAGATTGTGTTCAAGAGCAAAGGAGTGACACACACCAGGTAAGGAACATTGAGACTGATCTAATTCATGCATACAGTGATGACAGCATTGAAACTAATCTAATTGAGTTCATGCTTTCATTTGAAGATTAGATTGAGATTTGTCTAATCTAATCCATGCATACATTGAAGATAATGCTGAATAAATTTAAACCTTGCTCTCCCCTTTCATTTGCATTTGCTATTGTGACAGGTACCTTAATTATACACCTTTGTTAATAAACCATACTGACAAAAAATTAGCAGGTCTGAAGCAATTTTTGCCAAAATATGAGCCTTATTCAACAGTCTGTTACATAGACATTCTCAGAAAAACCCATTGTAGATTAACTGGACTACATAATAGGAATGAACATAATCTCTTAATCTGTATCACTGGATGTCAAGGAAATATCATCAGAGAATCAAACCTGCTCTCTATCAGACTCCAGGGAAGGGAACCTCTTGCTCCAAACACATGACCATCCAACTACATAAGGAATAATAAGGATGTTAAACAAAATGATGATGAGGAGAAAGAGGAAGACAAGTGGTTAAGGTTAACACAGTGTCTCTCTCCTCCCAGACGGTACACTCGCTGGTTTGGTGAGGAGCTGACAGCAGCTCAGGAGATGGCTGCCTATGCCCTCCACCACTACTCTCGCTGGGAGGATGACATAGAGGCTTGGCAGAATCCAGTACTCCAGGATGGGTATGCTATTCTTTCTTATGCATATTAGTTAGTATATTTTTACTCAAGAGTGTCAGAGCTGGAGATATTTAGGAGACCAGTGGTGAAGGCTAAAGAAGACCTGGAAATGGTATATGATGAAGACATGAGAAAATGATCATCAGGGAAGAGATTTTCTACAACTGCTAAAACTGGGAGAGACTTTTAAGCCATCCATCCTTGTAAGAGAAAAATGTGAATGCCAAATAAAATGATGGTTATGATGTGTTACATTTTCTACAGTGATCAGTGAAAGTAAAGGTTGTTGAGAAGCACTATGTCATTCTGTTCTATTGTTTAGCTGCTCCTTGCATAGTATTTTGAGGACTGAAGTACCACACACACACACACACACACACATGCTGGTTGAATGGTAATTTGATGTTTACTAAATTAAAATAAAACTACACTTGCTAAAAGATTTTGAACTGCTCCATCAACTCTTTTTGCTGCCAGTTGTGTATTTTGAAATCACACTCTAAGATTTTATCTAGGTAGCCTTATTAAAATAAAGAAAAGCCCTGGCAGTCAGATGGATAAGTTACACCAGTTACACACACACAGAAAAATAAATAAATAAATAACTAAAATAAATAAATAAATAAATAAAATAAAGAAAAACATTTGGTATATGATGCTGATGTCTTTGCTCTTTCTTCCTCACAGATCACTGCCAGACTGGTTCAAGAGTGCAATTTTCAATGAACTCTACTTCATAGCAGATGGAGGATCAGTGTGGTTAGAATTGCCAGAGCAAGTCACTTCTACACTGCCTCTGCATGACTCAAGGTGATCTGTTTTCCATGCATATTGTGAAGACATAGTAGAAAGGGGGAAGAGGCTTTATACTCAGAAGAGTGTCAGAGTTAGAGTTAGGTGGAAGGAGATGATTGGGAAGACTGAAGATGGCCTGGATATTGTGTATTGAAGAAGACATGAAAAAGTTAAATATAAGGGAATTGTCTCTGAAGTTGCATTATAGCTAGAAAACAAGAGATGGTGACAAAATTAATGAAATATTGAGGTTTTACTGTGATAGACAACTAAACAATGCCACAACTTTGATAAATGCATAATTTCTTCCCAGATGCGAGTACGGCCGGTTTGCATACCTGGAGAGCCACGAGTATCGAATGTACAACACTTATGATGTCCACTTCTATGCTTCCTGGGCCCTGGTGATGCTGTGGCCTGAACTCCAAAAGTCCCTGCAGTATGACATGGCTCAGTGGACCACCTCAGCAGACCTTACACCCCGCACACACCTTTTCAGAGGGAATAAAGGTGTTCGTAAGCTGGCCAACGCTGTACCTCATGATGCTGGAGATCCTGGTGAGTTGGCATCAAAGCAGTGCTGTCAGTCTATACCATATTTTGATGCAGCCTGAATGTTCCTTAATAAATGTGAGACCATTAAGCTTTGTCTCCTCTTCCCCATAGAGAACCAGAAGCAAAGAGAGATTTTTATCTAGTCTCAGAGATTGTATGTGTTCATGTATATGTGAATGAGAATCCAATTATTCATCTTTTTAGTCATAAAAATTAGTCCTGATGGGGACCCAGATTTTTAAGAATACAGGCCAATGAGTCCTCATAGTGTGGCCATCCATTGTAGCTATAAGTATACTCTTATCTTTCAGAGGATGAGCCATTTGTACGAGTGAATGCATATCAGATACACGACATCAGCTTCTGGAAGGATCTCAACCTGAAGTTTGTTTTACAGGTAATGAGTAGTGGTAAAATTTTTCATAAAAAGTCATTAAAAATATTATTCTCTCTGTACTGAGATAGATTGAGGTGGTATGGATATATCAGAAGGAGGGGGGAGGGTTATATACTTAGAAGAGTATTGGAGTTAGAGGTAGTTAGGAGGAGATCATTGGGAAGATGAAAGAAGACCTTGAGATGATGTGTGGAAGACATGTGAAGGATGAACATCAGGAAAGAGACTGTCTATGACTGCAAAAATGTGAAGAGAATGACTGGAATAGACTCAGTGTCAGATGCTAAGTAGGGAGCTCTAAAATAAAATTAGATAAATGTATGGGTAGAGATAGAAGTGGGTATAGTTATGGATATTATATATAGGGATTGCCATGTATAGCCATGCTGGCTTCCTGCAGCTTCCCTTATGTTCTTATATAGCTATTAGTAATGGTGGCTGATTTTGTGATGATAATTTCAGGTGTACAGAGACCACACCTTCTTCAAGGACCGCAACTATCTGGCCCACATGTGGCCTGTCTGCCGTGCTGTGATGGACCGCAGCTTCACCTATGACCGGGATGGTGATGGGCTGATTGAGAATGAAGGGCAGGCAGACCAGACCTATGATTCTTGGATCATGCACGGCCCATCTGCTTACTGTTCATCCCTGTGGGTGGCGGCACTTGCCTCCATGGTGGAGATGGCTGTGGAACTGAAGGACACTGCTGAGCAGAAGAAATTCTCAGAAGCTCTTACCAAAGCTAAAACAGCACTGCATGAAAAACTTTGGAATGGTAAAATTTATCAGCTTATATTGTTTTTATAATATCTGGGTATATTTTTATTCCTTCATATGTCACTAAGTCTCTCCTGTGTTTGGGGCAGCCTGGTAGTACTCTGCAGATTGATTGGGAGAATAGTGCCATGAGGTTCCCTGTGCATCCTAAAAGTTGACTATAAAGGGCTGAGGAATGGGGCTGGAAACAACCCTCTCCCCAGTATTTTTATTCGCACAGTGATCTGAAACATGGCTAGGCTACCTTCCTTGAATTGAGATCTCAGCCTGGCTTATAGATATTTGTAGATTATCAGCTGTTCAGGGTAATGTTAATGCAGCAGGTTTCCTGGATTGCTCAAGTGCTGCTAATGCAGGTTGTTGCATTGTTACTACCTGTCACTGTTGTACTAAATTATGCATTTTTTCAAGTATTATTGATAAAATTTTTGTACATTTTGCAATCTTTTTCCCAGGTAAATATTACAAGTTTGATACTTGTGGTGCACCACACAGTGACAGTATCATGTCAGACCAGCTGGTGGGCCACTGGTACCTCACTTTATCAGGCAGCAACAGTGAGGTATGTGGACTCACTAGTGTTGAACCTGCCAAGTTTGATGAACAAAGGAAACATGACTATCCATCTTGTTACTGCTTAAATCTTGTCTCTTTTTCTATAGGTGTTCCAGCACAACTGTGTACACTCCGTGTTGAAGATGTTGTATGAGTACAATGTGCAACGCTTCAATAATGGAGAAATGGGAGCAGTGAATGGCATGAACCCCAATGGCACCATTGACCGCTACACCATGCAGAGTGAGGAGATGTGGGTGGGAGTCACATATGGTTTGGCTGCTACAATGATCATTGAGGTATGAACCACAGACCAGACATGTCTTTTAGACTTACAAATCTTTGCTAAGAATTCTGAAGGACAAGTCTGGGCCTCTTCATTCTTCCAAAGCTCCTTGTTGCCTTTGCACCAATAATGTGATTACTTATTCTATTCTAGTCATATACCAAGGCTTTGTTTTGTAGGGCATGGTGGAGGAAGGCTTCAAGACGGCAGAGGGAGTCTACCGAACAGTCTATGAGAAAATTGGGTTAGGGTTTGAGACTCCTGAGGCTCTGTATGGGCAACACAAGTACCGGGCCATTGGGTACATGCGGCCACTGTCCATCTGGTCAATGTACTGGGCTTACACACTGCACCAGAGGAAAAAGAACATTGCCTCTGTCAGTGACGATGCAGTGCAGAATGACACTCCTTTCCCAGAGGAGCCTGTCAAAAGAACAAGGCCAGTAGCTGATGATTCTGACTCTAGTGATGTATCCCAATGACATATTACTGAATAGGCATTTATCTTTGTTATTTGTTGGATTTGCTTGGCTTCCAGAGGAGGGGGATGTGTCAAAGAGATGATCAAAGTAGTTTAGAGTGCTTTGTCTCTGTCTTGATGTATTTTTCTATTCTTTTATTTAATGCATTTTAATTTATATTGATTGTTTTAATGCTTTTAAGTACCTAATTTTTTCCTTTACAGTATTCTTAAAGCACTATTTCCATTCTTTTCTCTCTCTTTCTGATTCCTTCCTTCAAGTCATGTGTGTCTTTGGAACTTGTATGTTATAGTGTCACTGGGTTACTTCTCTTCACAGGTATCAACATCATAATGCTTACAGAAGTTGAATTCAAGAGTGCATAAGGCATTGTAGTTTAGTTTTAAGTATTGTTTTCCAGTAAGGCTGACACAACTGATTATGTTAGCAATGATCACTGTAATGTTCTAAACCACTGTAGCCTGAGGAAGGACAGCCATCTCTGAATATACTTCATATAAGTTATTCTCTCTCTCTCTCTCTCTCTCTCTCTCTCTCTCTCTCTCTCTCTCTCTCTCTCTCTCTCTCTCTCTCTCTCTCTCTCTCTCTCTCTCTCTCTCTCTCTCTCTCTCTCTCTCTCTCTCTCTCTCTCTCTCTCTCTCTCTCTCTCTCTCTCTCTCTCTCTCTCTCTCTCTCTCTCTCTCTCTCTCTCATGATGTTTGGCTGTGCACCTGGTGTTCTTGCTGCCAGAAGATGGTTGGTTGGCATGCCTGTGTCACTGCCACATTGCTGTTGTTGGAGTGGTCAAGGTATAGAATGTTTGTTTGGAGATGCAGGAATTCAGAATATTTTTCTTTGTATTCCCTGTATATAACTAATTCCAAGCAACTGAAGGGAATGAGAATGAAGGCTAGAATTCCTTTTCTGTGATTGCTTCTCTTCCAACAAAGCAAGAAGGAAACAGAAATCTTTTACTCTTTGTCTTCTATTATTTTCTTTTCCTGGTTGTTTTTATAAAGGCCACTGTTTGTGCGCAAGACAAATCAGGTTCCATAGAAATTTATGTACTAATGTAGATGGTTTTCCAGAACTGCAGGTCTTATTTACACATCATTGCTGCTGAAGACATGCAGAACATATGATATGGTAGTGAAATGTGTCTTTTCTAGGTCACATAACTATTTCAGAGACCAGAACAAAAATAAGAGTTTAAAGAGTTGTAGTTGGGAAAAGTTTTCTAGCAGTAAAAGGAACTCATTTGCAAGTCATGATTCACTACCAGTGAGAAGCCATCCCAACCTTGCACACTGAAAAAGAATTGTGTCTCAGTAAGTGTTCATGTTTCATACACTGTGCAATGAGTGAACAGTTTGTTGTATACAGAATATATGGCAAGTCAAATTCATCATTACTGAAGGCAATATAATAATTCAATCCTTTATTCCCTGTGAGCTGAGGTAGTATAAAACTTTTCTTCCTATACTATGACAAGAATTTTTTTGCCATACTTGTTTGAACAGAATATCACAAGTTAGTGGAAGTCAATCACTTAACATTTCATTTGGTGCAGAGATGAACTTTGATAGCACAAGTATAGGTCCTATTTTCATATCTACAAATGTTGACTGATGACAATAATGTGAATATCCAGGGAAGAAATATCTGTAGGAGAAGCTGTGTAGTGAAGTTAAAACTGTGCTCCAATGTAAACTTAAAGCTGGCAGTGTGAAATGTTACATCATCATCACCATCACCATTGTCACCATCATAATCATCATTTTCAAGGGCTGATATCATGCTTAAGTAGAACCTAGTGGCAGGATGTGTCCAACATGTTTGTCCATTCCTGTAGGTTCTAGGTCCGTCCTCAGGATCTTGTCTCTCTTATCTTAGAACATCCCCATAGGACTTGAGCTTTTAGAAATAAGGATTAGAATTGTAACTATATTTGGGATTTAGAAGTTTTCACTAAATTTTGATCCAAAGGATTTTGTTGAAGGTGGTTTTTTGCTCGTGGGATTCCTGTCTGAGAGTTTTATCTTCCATGAGGGTTTATATCTGTACCTCCTTTGTCTGCTTCTTTTTTTGGTATGTATTTTTTATATATTGTACCTCCCTCTTTTAAGATATTTATATGCTTTTTCCAGTTATTCACATCCTTTTTTTGTTTTTAGTACTCCACCTTTAAGATGTTCATATGCTTCACTCAATGTGCCTGTCCTTGGGCTGCCCCCACACTTCTTTGCTTCATACTTAACTTTGTTTGCAATATGGATTAATTCACAGCACTGCAAGCTCTGTACAAAGTCTTTACAGTCACCTGCAAGAAAGAGCAAGGGAATTGAGGAATAGATGTTTAGCCAGTATAATGTTTAGAGATGGCTGTAAGATTAAAAGAAAAAAAGTCTCAGAGTGGCTTTTGATTAAGGAAAGGGTCAGTAGTTAAGTTTTTTTTTTTTTCACATCATCATCTTTAGTAACAAGTTTCATCAGTAAAGCATCACACTTCTCATGGAGAGTGAATGCCTCCTAAGTTTTAATGGTATTAAAAATCCTCATAGAAGTGCTGAGGCACTTCTATGAGGTTCAGTTGTGATCAGCAGGCAAGCAACCTGCTGCTCTTCCACTATGTTTTGCATTTTAATTCAGTTGTAACTCTTTCAACATCATGACATATATAGGTTTAATATTTCAGTCGTCATTACAGGATTATATTGAGTTTACAATGGCATTGTAATGACAGAAATGTTCAAAATCATCTCTAGTTAAGCATACAGTCTTATTTTATCTCTGTTTACTATTTTCTAACAAATAGTTGGTGATTTCATGATGCTTGAAAGTTGTCTCATACTGATAAGGTCAAGCCCTCTGATGTCATTAGAATGTTCAGTTGTTTGATTTTGTCAGCAAATCAGAGGACTTAGGATTAATGAAAAATGTTAAAGACAGTGGAGAAGAGCGTGGTATTGTAACAGACTTCTAGCAGTGACTATGGTGTACTTCACCATTACTGCAGGTGCATCTCAGTCCAGTACAGTGTAAGATATGAATGCTAAGCCCCATCCACACAAATGGGCAGTGTCCATGGACACAAGCGAGCAGTTTGCCTGTTCGTGGGCTTACCGCTTATGCATGCGGGCAAACTAGGAAGATGCTCATGTTGATGGTTGTGCAGTTTCATGAGACCAAGCACTATTGAGTGCTTTTACATCACTGCCAAACATACAAAGTTTTCTATGGAAACAAAGGGCCATGGTTGATACTGTTAACAACTCTTTGCCTGCAAAAAAATTAGTGGCCTAAACATCACAGTCTTCATTTAATATAATTTTATTGACAGCATCCTTGCTTGTGGAATGTTTAAATGGACACATACAGAGACCACCTACTCTGGCTCCTGCTCAGTTGTGACTGACCTAGACCATACATTTGGAAAACAAGTGTGCCTGCATGCATAGCATTGCCCATCAGGCTGTGCTCAATCATGTGTATGGGGCTTTAGGGCACTGACTTTATAGATCTGTTAGGAGTAAGATGATAAGTTAATTAGCTCTCTCTTTCTCATTTTTTTTTGCTGTGTGTGTGTGTGTGTGTGTGTGTGTGTGTGTGTGTGTGTAAGTGTTTTCTTCTGCAATGAGTAATGTTTAATTGTCATTAAGGTTAAGTTGAGCAAAGAGGATTGTTAATTAAGTAAGTAGTAAAAACTCTTGGTTAAGGGAAAGTGTGATTTGTTTGTCCATTTCATATTGCAGAGTGATGCTGCTATTATATATTACAATAATTTTTCCTCAGATTATTGATATTTATTTGTTACATTGTTCATTATGTATTAGATTGTCACATTGTATTTATTTGAACAATGTATATGTATTGATTCTCACACTGATTGTCTTTGTACTGTCAAAAAAAAAAAGTAATTCAGATTTAGTTTCCATAATTGTTTCGGCTCTCTTCCATTCAGTAATAATTCAGTCGCAGTACTTACTTAGTTTCTTGGGTTTTTAGAAAGTTTATCTCCAAAGTCACACACTTCCTAGAATGCATTGTCTTCCTATCAGGTTTGTCTTCCTTCCAGAGAGATGGGGTTTTTATTTTCTCAATGTTGTAATGTATTCAGACTCAGTATGTCAATCAAAATGGGTTTTTTGAATTAAATGGAAAAAATAAATTGTATGTGTTTCATTGATTACACTTCCAAATACTTTTAGAATTATATATATATATATATATATATATATATATATATATATATATATATATATATATATATATATATATATATATATATATATATATATATATATATATATATGTGTGTGTGTGTGTGTGTGTGTGTGTGTGTGTGTGTGTGTGTGTGTGTGTGTCAGAATGTTATGAAATTTCTAAAAGGTTGACAACTGCATTAGCAAGAGAAAGATGTTTGATGTTAGGAAAGAGGCATGCATGTGATTAGAGGACACTGGTTGGAGATGAGGGAAAGGCAGCTGAGTGGTGGAAAAAGTACTGCTTGCAGAATAGAGGGGACATGAGGTGGGAGGAGTAACTAAACTGGAGAAAATAAATGCCTAATTTCAGGCATTTAAGGAAGCAACCATCAGAGGTTAGGGTGAGGTACTTTCAATATTTGTTACACAAAAATATTGATTAGAAATATAATATTATAATGAATATAAGTAATATGGTGGGGGCTGGTTTCTTCTAGATGTGAGGGTTGCTGTCTTCTACCTTACCATATGCCATCTCTATATTCTTTTCACTTTCTTCTATATTCTATTGAAGGATGATGCTGGGACCTGCTCACTCTTGCTCATTTTCTTGTCCTCTAAGTGGTGATGAATTCACAAGTTCAGTGTTGATTTACTTCTCAGAGGCAGCTAGGTTGTTGTGGATGAGTGATGACTGGCACCTAGCTTAGCTCATAGTGGTTAAGTCCAGGTGTATGTCGAACATTGAACTATTTGGAAAGTAAGGCTTATTAATCACTCATGGCCTGACTAGTAATGTGTCAGGAAAAGCTTGCCACCTCCACAGAAAATGGGTTCCTACATGGCAGACTCACCTGTAGAGAAGGAATTGTAGTGTAGGATGAGAGGACACACTTATTTGTGAATGGTGAAGGCTTTGATACTTGGTTATGAGCAGTGTGGCAAATCTGAGTAATTTCAGGAGGAACAAAGGTATTGGGAACATCAAGGGCAGGCTAAAGAGGCCTGTCTGTGGAAGCAAAATTAGATGGGTTTGAGGAAACTCACATGTGAGCTATTCTGTACAACTATGGACTGTATTCTCCAATGTTTTGTCCTTTAATCTCAGCAACAGCAGTGTAGAGTGATAGCCAAAATCTCTGGCTAGTGTTTGAGCTCCATCATGGAGATAATGCAGAGAAAAAGCCACAAAGATCTTTGCTCAGTGACCATAACTTGTGCACAACTGCTTACACAGAAACTACACCAAGATAGACTAATTTATATAAATCTAGTGAGGATTAACTAAAAAATGCCAAAGAATGTTAAATAATGTGTATTTCTGAGAAGTCAATAAAATAGTAATTTGTAATATTACTGGATTCCAGAATTAAATAAATAATTAAATTAACTTACATACATATGCAGTAATTTTTCAGTATCATCTTTTCTTATTTTTCTTTTCTTTATTTTGCTTGAGTAATATGCTAGCTGCCTTCATCTTCTTTTCTTGCATCTCAAGTTTGTCCTTTTCTCTTTGACAGATTGTTTCCTTTTCTAGTAAACTTTTAAACATGTCCTCTTTGGTGACTTTCCTTGGTGGAACATCATCTTCCTCTTTTCCTCTCACAAAAGACTCATTACTGTCCTCTTCCAAATCTTTCTTTCTCTTTTGTCCTTTTCTACCTTCTGTTACTGACTTACTTTTAATTTCTGATGGATCTATTAAGAGTGTCCTTGAGGGTTTTGAGGATTTGGAATCTGTCGCAACCTCAGAATCTGCTTTACTTTCCTCACTCACCTGCTTCCTTTCAGGACCTTTTCTCACTCTTCTCTCATTCTGTTTTTGCTTCACCTTTGTCTGTCCAGTTGAATGAGACTCAGGTGGTCTGATCCCTCTTGCCTTTGCAATTGCATCTTGCATTCTCTTGCTGGCAACCTTTGGCTCCTTCACCAATCTGATATTAGTAAAATATGATTCAATTCTTTTCTGAGTTGTTTTTAACTTTAGCCTCTTCATGACAGGAATCAAGATCTCATCAGTCTTTGAGAAATTCCATCCAAATTTCTCCCCAGTAAAGACACGAAGAGCCTCTACGTTTGGCACTGCCCATGAAAACTTCTCTTTAGACTCATCAACTTCAGGCACCAGGTATGCATCAAACACACCTTTATTTGGGAATGACTCTGGCAGGCTAACTTGTGCAAGCTTTTGTCTGATTTTGGAATGTTGTATTGTGGAGATCCCTTTGTGTGCTCCATTCCACCATTTCCTCACATTTTCAAGACACTCTATGCCCTTCCCTGGAAATTCAGCCAAGACTTCCATGGCACCTACAGACCCAATGCCCTCAATTCCTTCTGTATAATCACTTCCACAGAGAAGAGCCAAGGTGATCATCTTGCATCGCTCCAAGCCTAAAGTGGATTTTATATTCTCTATTTTGAAATGCTCAACATGTCTTGTCTGATTGAAGAAATTCCTATACACTGAGTTCCCTCCAAACAAAAAAATGTCAGAGTCATCAGTGATAGTTCCCTCTGTGAGGCTGACGGTGTTCAAGAAGGCACACTGAGCCTCTGCTTCCATGGGTGCCACCAAATAAGGGATTCCAAACAACTGCAACAAGTGCTGTGCTTCACCATACATCTGATCATTGAGGGAAGAAGCAAGGCGATCACATCGCTGTGCCTGAGCAACAAGGGCCTGCTGTTCAGAGGCAAGTTCTCCTTCTAGATGCTTGAGTTCATCCTCAGTATAGTCCAATGGCCTGTCAAATTCTGCCACTTGCACTCCCATCATCTCATCTGTAACATCTGCTTCCCTCTCTTCTTTAATATCTGCATCATTTGCTTCCCTCTCTTCTTCAGTACCTTTACCATTTACTTTCCTTTCTTCCTCAATACCTGTGCCATTTAATTTCCTATCTTCCTTAATATCTGTATCATCCGCTTTCACCTCTTCCTTGATGTCTGTAACATTTGCTTTCCTCTCTTCCTTGATATCTGTATCTTGATGTGATTTGGCTTCAGCAACTGTTGAACTGTCACTGTTATTCAGAGCAACTTTTTGTTTCATATTCTCATTAATGATTCCTTTTTCATCATCTGACATGGTAACTTTTATTTTCTTTTTTGAAGTTACACTGATATCTTCTCCACTAACATTCTTGGACTTCTTTGTAATTTCAGAACTACGTTCATTGTCATGAGAGTGAGGAGGAACCTTTCTTTCCTCCTGTTCTTTTTCCTCTTGCTCATTTACTGACTCTCCATCATCACTTTCTACTTCCATAAAATCACCATCCTCTGAATTCCTGTCAGAGGGATGTGAATTGTCTGTGCTATTTTTACATTCTGCATGAGAATGCTGTACAGAATCTGGAGTGATCTTATTAGCTTGATATACAGAATTATGACTTATTAATGCAGCTTCCTGTATATTATCTTTTTGACCTTTATGAACTGTAACCTTGGAGTTCTTTGAATCAATATCAGCACTTTCATTTTTATTAGGTACATTTTTCATTTGATTTGTTTCTATTCTACTTCTGTCTTCACTTTCTCCCACTATGCTTTTGGGAGGTTGAATGTTGCTGCCTTCACTGTGAGCTATCTGCAGCTTAGTGTTGGCACTCTGTTGTTCAAGTAGGTTTCCTGATGAGGACTGGCCTATCTTGGAGTTTATGTGTGTTGATGGTTGAGGAGTACTGACTGTAATGTCATCCTCGTCATCAGTTTCATCACTAGAACTCATTATTTCCACTTCATCATAGGTCACCTTATCTTCCTCTGAGCTTCCTCTCCAGTAATTTGAGGTACTAGTTAAGTTTCCTATTCTCTTCTCCTCTACAATACTTCCATTCTGCAATGGGGTTTGATATTTTGTGCAAGTTGAATTAGGTTTTTTAATGCCAGTAGCATTTGGCAAAGTTACAGCACTTATTTTGCCATTTGGAGTTTCAATTGAAAAGGATCCAATATCAAACTTATTCTCTACACTTATGTCAATATCAACATGATCCATCTTGGTGTGTGAATTATAGTTACAGTTTTTCCTCATGCTCTTATTTACTACATCTTGGTCTTCAAAGTTCTGCCAAGATCCTTGGCCCTCTTTTGTGACTAATGCTTCTGTCTTTTCTGACTTTGATTGATATACAAGATCAGTAAAGATATCAGAAAATATGTTGTCTTCCATTTTCAGTGGCTTGACTTCAAAATCCAAAGAGATCTTGACTGGTTTTAGTATTTCTGAGTTATCTTTAGAGGTTTTATGCTCTTCCACAACTTTGGTTTCAAGTTTTCTGGAATCCATGATTGCTTTCTTGGGTGATGTTTTGAGAGTGTTAATGTGAACCATGTCATCAAGTTTCTGCTGCACAATTTTCATCCACAGGCTGTTAGTTTTGGTTCCTAGTAATTTGTCAATGTTATTTGCTGAAACGTCCTTCTCCTCCTGTCCTTTCTCTACCTTAGGAGAAGGCACACCAGATGAGACCTCAATGAAGTTATCTTCATCTGAGGAACTGTCATCTGGATTGAAGATACTCCCTGGGGCATTGGCTGAAGTACTAGGCCCATCATGTATTTCATTCTTGCAGCTAACATTGGGATTTTCACTTTGGTCTTGCTTAATAAGTGCAAGAATTTCCTCTTGAGTCAACCCACTGTTCTCCATGAGTGAGCCAACTACTTGCAGGAAATTCTCATCTTCACTAGTGCACTGCTGCCACTTCTCACTCACATCTTGCTCATCATCTCTTTGTAAAAGATGAAAATTATCGTTCTCAAAATCAGAGTCTGAGTCAGAGTCTTGCTTGCCTGGTCGGATAATTCCTGTTTTAGCTAGTTCAGTTAGAAAATCTTTATCAATAGGCTTTTTCCTTTTCAAGGGAGCTTTTCCTTTCCTATCCATTTTCTTGACAGGCTCCTGTGATTCTGCATCCACAGTCTCTGAGTTACTTTTGCTGGGTTCCTTCACCTTCTTGATGAATATGGCGTGGGAAGCATCTTCTGAGATAATGCGCTTAGAAAGGCTCATATATTTCTCTATATTCCCAAACAATTCTGTTTCCATCTCTGAAACCTTAGCTTTCTGGATTTCCTCCCTGGTGGAGTCAAGAGTGGCCTGGAACTTTGCACGCTTCATGAGTCGTGCCATCTGGAAGTCAGCAAAGTTTTCTGACTGCTGTGGCATGTCATTGATATTGGCCCAGGAGTTTTGTTTGCGAGTATCCTGGAGCTCAGTAAGAATCTCATGTTTTGCTTCTAGAGGCAAGTTCTTAAACTCTTCACTATCAAAGTTGAAGTGATGGAGGTTTGGAAGATTGTCACACTGCAAAATGCTGTTGCCTTTTTCCTCTTCTAGATCCTCAGTGGTACCTTCTCCCATTGGCTCAGGGAGAGGTGGCAACTCAAACAAGTCCTTCTCTCTCTTAGTAACCTGAGGCACATGAACAGAACTTGGGCCAGGACCTGATTTCCCAAGAGCACTGCGAACAGCTTGGCTCTTGAGAAGATTTTTGTAGAGACGTTCTCTCACTTGCTTGGCCTTGTTGGTGGCCACTTCCCTCCTCAGCTTTCGGGAGGCCAGGGTTTGTTTCTTGAGGTGAGGTACTCCTCCATCAAACACAAAAACTGGCCGGATGCGATAGAAGAGCAACTTGCAGATGCGATGAAAGAGTGTGAGGAGATGAGCATTGGCCACAGCAGCACCTCCTGGCCCTCTAAAACCCCGCACTGCCTGATGAAGCCAAATGGAAACATCTACTCCAAGCACTTTATGTTCCAATGTCTCTAGTGGCACTGGCACACCTGCACTTTCAATGAGCTTCCAAAGGCCCTTCACTCCCATGGCTGATGTCTTCTGTTACAGGAACAAAGGTATGTGACACTTATACTCTCTATCACAGTAGCCAAATTAATGATGTGATGAAAGTTATATAATTAACAAAATGTCATGACAATGCATGTATGATTTCTTTGGTATGCAGATCTTCTTAGCCTCATATAAGTGGAGATGGTTCCTGAAGTCCATGTATTTCAACCTGGAAAGCCAGAAGTAAATTATCATTATTTTCATTGTCATTATTTTATTTTTTTTTTCATAAATGTAGAGGTGTTACACTATTTGACATTTGAATACATGATTTTTAAATAATCAAACTATCTATACCACAACCAAAGTCTCCATTCATTATTGTCCTTGCATTCCTTCTCTGTATGCTCCTACATCTCATTCTCCTCTATACCTCCAATTTTCCTTACATAATGCTGCACACTGTCTCCCCAATTCACTCTTCCATCCATCTCATTGACCATACTCTTATATACACTCCAATACTCTTGATCATCTCTCCTCCACAAACCACAATAGGACAGACTGCCTCAATCGTTCCCAGCCATATCTGATTCAGGACTTCCAGTATTAGAAGACAATTAATGGATCACTAAACAAAAACAGTAAAAATACACTCTGTTTGGTGGCAGCTGCACAACAATATAATGTGTTCCTCACCTGTGTATAGGATTCTGTATAATGTGAAACTTTCCATCTAGCAATGCACCACTGTACAGATGTCAGGTGTGGTGGGCTGTGCAGGAGACAGTGCCTGTGTGAAAAGTATGAACAGTTCAGTTTGGTGATAGGGAAGTCAGAAATTATATTACTTTAAAAGTTTCATGAAAGTGCATCAGACCCAAGTAGAGTTCCCTCCTATCTAAACTTACCAGCCTTAGGAGAGAGAGAGAGAGAGAGAGAGAGAGAGAGAGAGAGAGAGAGAGAGAGAGAGAGAGAGAGAGAGAGAGAGAGAGAGAGAGACTGAATGGGAATATTGATTCAAACTGCTTATCAGTACATGATGTTAGGTGCATGAAAAACACACACTGCATTAAAAAGTGAATGATTATGCAGAGACAATACACTGTAGCATAATACTTAGAATGATGAATATCTGGTTGGACCGACCTGATTTGTCTGAATTAACTACAATCATCGCATACATACAATTATTTGTCCACTTTACCATTTCTTTCTACCTCATAACTGCATATCTTTACGTAGCAATCTCGATCATGTTTCACAACAACTCGCACATAAACAAATATATGATAAACAATAGCAAATTACATATAAAAAGGTTAAAACAATTGCATAACTTTACGTAATATATATATTTTTAATTCTTACTAATTCATAAAAAAAACATCTATTTAGTTGTACAGGTCACATATACATTTACCTTTCATTTAGTAACGTTGCAAGTATGTCTGTAAGTACTGTAAATTAAAATATGTACTGTAAATCTTTTAAGTATGTAAGGTCTTACTGTCTACTAAGTGTTGTTTTAAGTCTGTGTTTTTTCTTATTTTTTTTATAAATTTGTAACTGATGTTTGTAAATACTGCCAATGTGTAAGTATTGTGTGAAGGTGCGTACCTCCAGTGGCGTGTGCTATGGATAAAACACCCGGGGTTAACGAAACCCCGACTCAACACTTCTGACGGAAGCGGCTCGGCTTGTTTTGCTTCCATGGACAATCTTACACCACGGTTGACTGTTGACCCTGGTTCACTTACCTGGTTCACTCACCCGCTGGTTAATTCACCTGGTTTATTCACCTGATTGACTCACCTGCTTCACTTACCTGCTTTATTCACCTAGTTGATTTATCTGATTTACTCACTTGGTTGACTTTACTGGTTGGCTATCCATACATTATATGGTCAAAACGGAGTTTACAATTACTCATACATTGGGGAGTCCACATCTGGCACGCCTGTGTTGTGCGCCAAGCAGAGCTTACAAAACTAGAGTGCATGTTAGAGATTTAAGGGGTAAAAAAATGTAACTGAAGTACAAAAAGAAAGAAAAAAATCGTAGGTATAAAGGGACCATGAGGGTCTCTCTCTCTCTCTCTTTTTCTCTCTCTTTCTCCTTACCGAAGCTGCAACATATTTGACAGGCCTTAATTTATTGTTAGGGTAGGAGGAACCTTCTATTGCTAGATGTATCATCGGCACCTAAATGAAGTTATATAATTGACCCATTAAACAGACGCCAACTCCTAGATTGAAAAGTGGAAGAGTATAGTTCAACTGTTAGTATTTAAAGATGTCATAATTGCGTCGTCAGTGTACTGTGCTTAACCTCATAGAAAAATGATAAAAAAAAGTAAGCTCGTATTTGAAGGTAATTGCATTGTCTTCCTATACATTTTGTTAACAGGAAAACAATCTAGCTCATCTGGTAGCATAAAATATTTCATTGTGTTTTAATATACTTGACTGCTGTTATGTGTCCTTAGTCTCAGGATGAAATTAGCAGTGGGAAAAAAATATTGTTGAGCTCGTATTCATCTATAACAGGAAAGAAAAGTCTTGCGTGTCTGACTTTTGAAGACTAAATCCTTCCCTTTTCATCCAGATAAACACCCTAATAAACACACCTAGCTCTATAACAACAATTGAAATTAAAGAGGGAGGCCTTGAAATCTTTCAGGCTGGGCGGGGAGGGCTGTCCTGGTCTGAATGCGCTAGAATGTTTTTTGCTAAATAGAGGAGCAGCGAGTCCTGGCGGGGAGAGAAGGGAGCGCACGTGCTTAAAAAACCCATTTGTGAGTATATTTCTGTTTGTATTCCTCTTAGGACGTGGGGGTTGATTCACTGTCATCTTATTTCTAGCTCCTCGTAATGATTAAGTTGTTAGAGAGTAAGTGATGGCTTAATTTAACTATAATAGAGGAGTAGCTAGTAGACTCAGTAGCGTCAGTGACTAGTCTTCACTTACCAGTTTGATTTTCACCAGTTAGCGATAAAATGCTGCCCTCACCAGCCCATGCAAGCCTACGGCAGATCATCAGTTGCTTGTTGCCTTAGGAAATGAGTTAAATATGAGTCCTGGTTACCTTGTTTATTGATATTATCACAAAAAGGATTCGCGCATGGCTGTATTTCCCATTGCATGAGTTTTTGCATGGCAGTGAGAGATGGGCGTGGCTCCAGGGTCTGTGAAGTAGGTTGTGTGCCATTTTGTCCCGTCCATTCCTTGGGTTTACTTTCATTTGGTGTTGGAAAGGAAGGAGAGAACACGAGATCTTTCAGGTGTTTAAAGGTAAGCTGGAATTTCTTACTTTGATTTCTTTCCATGATGAGCCTGGTAAATGAATCAGTAAAGGAACATTGTGTATCAGCTTATTCACTTCATTCTTTGTGCTGACTTTCACTGTTCATATTTGGTATTTCCTATGGTTGTAAGTGATTATTGGAAAACAAATGACCACCAGTGGAAGGGTTAAGCACATTTCTATCCAGAGGATGATTCAGACTTAAAAAAAGAAAAAATAAATAAATAAAATAAAATGTATCTACTTTGTTTTATTTTAAGAGGTTGATTTTTCCCAAGTTTTCATCATCTTGGTAAAAATACAGAGCAACTGCACCCATTCTTTTCACATTAGCTAAGTCTTTCCTTAGCCTCACCAAACTGGGGGCACATGTTGGGAAAGTGGAGTTTTTTTTTGGGTGGGACACAAAATTACTGAAAAAAAAAAAAAAAAACTAAATATTTTTTTTTTTTACCCAAAAGCTAGGCAAATTTCCTTAGGTTTCTGAAAAATTTTGAGAAATTTTCCTAGATTCCTGAAAAATCTAACAAAATTTTAGGATAGCAAACCTATTGTAACCCCCCACAGGCTGGCCAGGAGGCTGTGCCCCACCTGGATCCTTCATAACATGAATTTTAAGTATGGTATGTATCTTCTTCATAAGCAAAAAAAAAAAAAAAAAAAAAAAAAAAATTAGACATTGGTTGGGAGCATATATTCTACATATTAACCATTATCTCTTATGATTATCTCTTCAGGAGTGCTGACAGTCAAGTTATGATGGCCACTAAGGAAGGGACAGCTGGGGAGCGAGAGGACTCAGGGGTGGAGGTGCGAGTTATTGGGCATCCTATTGTAAGTATTACTTGAAGGATACAAGGGAAGCTGCAAGAAGCCAGTTGGCCTACATGTGGCAGTCCCAGTATAAGACATACTTATCCATATCCACCTGTCATCCCTATCCATAAATTTGTCACAGAAAGTGTTTCACCTCCCAGAAGTGTACATGCTGAATGGGGCTGCCTGATCCACCACTTATCCATATGAGACAACAGCCCTCACATTTAGCTTAGCAGTCTTGCATTTGATAAGTGCTTCTCTCTAGGAAACATTGTAACTGTTTTCTGTGTATTTTCCTGCCACATATTCATCAGCCAGTTATATGTTACAGTTGATGTCATACAAGCATTATTTGATGAAGGATGAGCTAATAGGGAGGTTTCTTTAGCTTTTGTCTTTTATTTCATGGAATGTGAGGGTGGAGAAAATGTTGGTATCCAGGCTGTGCTATTTTTCTTTTCATTTTTTTTTTATTTCCCTTCTGTATGACATTTGTGAATAAAGAATATTAATTTTATTGATTCAGTTGAACATTTCAGTACATCACTAAGATGTGTGTTGTTTTTCAGGGAAAAGGTTTATTTGCAACTAAAGACTTCAGGACCGGAGATGTCATATTTGAGGAACGTCCACTTGTGTCATGCCAGTTTTTATGGAATGCTGCCTATGGGTATCTGGCTTGTGACTTCTGCATGAAGTGAGTGGTTTGCTCATTACTGCCTCCATGAGTCAGATATCATTACTCCAGTGATATGACACACAGTAGCATGCACTTTGACACATAATTAGTAAGGGTGTTAGTGATCACCAGGTCTGAGGTAATTTTGTGGTAGGATGTCTTAAATACCAGATTATATTATCCCTTTTTTTTTTCAGATGATTTATTTTTTCATCAGAATTCTAACTTTTTGTGTAAATGGGTTCCTGATTTATTTTAATTATTTAATTTTGATTTTAATTTTAATTAATTAATTAATTAATTTTTTTCAGGCCCTTGGAAGCTGCTGAGGAGAATGCCAGCCGGCTAGCACAGAACCCTCAGCTTTCTCTACCTTTCCCAGAGTGCTGTGACACTAAGAAAGACACCTTCATTGAATGCCCAACCTGTGATGTAAGTTGTTGAGTAGATTGACCAGCAGTTTAAGTAGTATATTTATTCTGTTTTCTGGTTTCTTGAAACACTCCTTATCTATATTGGTCCAGTTTTCCTTTTTTCAATGTATGTCTCTCATCCTTATCATCTCTTCCTCTGGTATAGTTTAGAGGGATCTCTATGTCTCTTGAAGAAGCTGTACTTTATTATGCTATTTAAGTATTTATCCTTCCTTAACTTGTGGCCTTGCAAATCTGACCTGTGAATTTCTCATTTTTTCAGTGTTTTCCATTCCATTATCTTTATATATATATATATATATATATATATATATATATATATATATATATATATATATATATATATATATATATATATATATATATATATATTGGAATTAGGTCTTCTCTCTCTTCTGTCCTCAAGTGTTGGTATTTCAATATCTTTTTAGTCTTTTTATCACAACTACAATTGAGTTTCCTTCCTTTTTTTCTTTCCACAAGTATTGGTATTTCCATGTATTTTAGTTTTCATCATATGTATGATTTGTATGTGTGTGTGTGTGTGTGTGTGTGTGTGTGTGTGTGTAGACAGGTGTTCTTCCTTTAGTGATGGAGTGTTACCTCTTTACAGGCATCGTACTGTAGCAGAGAATGTAGAACCAGTGCTTGGAACCAGTACCACGAGACACTGTGCTTACGCTCCTATATGCCAGATCCCTCCCACCCTCTAGTAATGCTGCAGGAAGCTTGGAAGTATGCCATTACAATTCATTATCTGCCTGATTAGAATATAGTGTACTCACCTCATCTCAGGATTGTATTCTTAAATTTTTGGTGCATAATCTCAGCTACTTGTATTTGGCCCTAATGGAAGGTATTAAAGTTTTGTGGTTCAATAATTATTCTGCATCATAAGGAGGGGGGAGAAATACTCATCAGAGTTAAATGCCAGACTTGTTCAATTGGCTTAAAAGAGTTCATTGTATCCAGTAGTTGCTGCATTGTACAAGTCTTTACTGTATTTATCTGTTGGATTTGTCTTAAAAAGATACTATAGCATATCTAAGGATACACAGAAATAGACAGGTTATAGTCCCATTAAAATCTCCAATTATGTTCATTCACACATTTCAGAGATTTCACTATGAGAATCTTTAATAGTGTGTGGTATTTATTGTATTTGATTTATGTACTTATAATGTGTGAATCTCTTGTACCCAGACAGATGCATTACCCTCCAGAAACAGCTTGTGTCATGCTCCTTGCACGGATCATTGCAACTGTTCGACAAGCTACAGACAAGGAAGGAGCCATGGCCTTATTTATGCAGTTTTGTCATCGCACTGTGAATGAGGAAGAGGAAATAGCCCATAAACTTCTTGGTGAAGAGTTTCAAGACCAGCTGGAGACTCTGAGAACTCTGATGGAGAAAAGTGTCTGGGCTCCTGAGGTCCAGCATGTAAGTAGAGTTTCTGCCACTGTATACTTACTGACAGCCATGCCACCACCACCACATTTTCTCCCCACTCACCTTCTTTTTCTCTCGGAATTTCAAACTTGGAGTCACCCACAACATTTTCTGGACTTCGAACCCCAAAGAGGCTGCACTTGAAAAGCTTTAAAGTTTTCTCCAGTTTTCGAACCCCAAAGAGGCTGCACTTGAAAAGCTTTAAAGTTTTCTCCAGTTTTGAGTATGCAAGAGGGAGACAAATGCATGTGTTCTTTTGTTTGATATATGTATACTTGAAGAGAATTAGAGTCCCACAAATGGAGACATGTATATAGGTTATCCACAGAATGCAAGTTACATATTTTATGAAATTACTGTGAAAGTAGTGGATGTGTTATTTGATCTATTAACTCTACATGCATCAATTTAATAGGCAAAGATTAGATCCCAAGACTAGCATTTTACACCACTCTAACCATTATGCTTCTTTTCCTTCAGTGGTTAACATCTGAGGGCTTCCGGTCCTTGGTGGCTCTTGTTGGCACCAATGGGCAGGGCATTGGCACTAGTCCACTGAGTCGGTGGGTCCGCAACTGTGATAACCTGGACCTGTCAGAGGAGGAAAGGAAAAAACTAAATCAATTAATCGATAATGTATATGACCAGCTAGAGAAAGGTAGGTAACTAATTTCTCACAGTAATCATTGTCATGCTAAATTTGCACTTCCAGGCTGACATCATCCTAAGTGACTAGTGTGGTGTGGAAGGGGTTGCCCTGCCCCTACACAGTATTTTTGCATTTTTGTATGTTCAGTGGTTTGAATTCTAGTGATATTAAAAATTAACTTTTATTAGTGTAGTTGTCCTTTGTTAACATTAAGAGCACTGGAAGAAATGTTTGCATGAATGTACAGAAACAGCGAGTAAAGGTCAGTTTTGCCCTTTACAGGATGCTGAACCATGAAGGAGACTTAAAAATTGTCTAAAAAGTTATGATTCTGAGAAAACTAGTCCAGCACTGAAAAACTTGCTGTAATCTTTAACTGAAGCTGAACTCTATTTACAGAAGCTGGAGGGTTCCTCAACAATGAAGGATCAGGACTCTATCCACTGCAGAGTTCATGCAACCACAGCTGTAATCCTAATGCCATGCCAACCTTCCCCTACAACAACTTCCAGCTGGTGATGACTGCCGTGAGGGACATTTCTGCTGGGGAGGAGATATGCGTTAGCTACCTGGATGAATGTAATCTTGGCCGCAGCAGACATTCTCGTGTTGCTATTCTCAGGTACAGACTTGATTGATAGTAGTTACTTTTTGCTTTCATTTCTCTGATGTCTGGCCTTGGAGCTTCATGAATACATTTGAGAAATTTCTGTGAAGGCTTTGAAAAAATTATGTGAAAGCTGAAAGTAACAAAGTACAACATACCAATCATGCCAAGATGGTTACCAAAACCCAAGTGGATTTTGAAGTGGATTTTGGTTAGCATCATGTCCTGTCACTGTATTTCTGTTGTTTAGTATTTTCCATTAATTTCTAGTCTTCTGTTGTTTAGTATTTTCCATTAATTTCTAGTCTTGCGATCTCCCAACAAATTTGAGGCTTGATAGAGTTCCTATTCTTATTCTCTTCCCTTAATTACCTTCTTTTCTATAGTCCTTTCTCCTACCCTTAATTGTGATCTCCCAACAAATCTGAGGCTTTTTAGAGCTCCTATTCTTATTCTCTTCCCTTAATTACCTTCCTTTCTATAGTCCTTTCTCCTTCCCTTAATTACCTTCCTTTCTATAGTCCTTTCTCCTTCCCAGTACAATTTTTTTTTTTTTTGTGTTTCAGAGAAAATTACCTGTTTACCTGCAAGTGCAGCAAATGTGAAGAGCAGGCAGGAGAACCAGATGTCACCAGTGAAGAAGAAATGGAGGAAGATGATGACTGATTTAGAAGATTGAACAAAGGGTTAATATTACTACCATCAAGTCAATATGCATTGTAATGATGTGGTATGAGTGCCAGTGAGTGTTGAAATGGAATTTTGAGAGAACTGTGCATGCATTGAATTATGTGGAACCGAGAGAACTGTGCATAGATTGAATTGGTTGTGTGGAACTGAGAGAACTTTGTATGGATTGAATTGGTTGTGTGGAACCGAGAGAATTTTGTATGGATTGAATTGGTTGTGGATGCATAGACCACACTCCTCCCCCCCCTCCAATGTAGCTTTCTCCCCCGTGACATGACAGCTTGCCTCTAGTAGCCATTGTAGAGGAGTCTCCAGTGGTGTCCATTACCTGTATATTCCAGTATTCCTTGGATTGTTTCATCTGATTATGACCTTTCCATCCTTTCCTACCAATGTCACACCACTTGAATCTTTCCATCCTTTCCTATCAAAGCAAATGAATATATACATCACAACAAGTTCTAGTCCTCTAGATAGTGACTTCCACAACTGTCTGACATCATGATTGAATGGATATTTGATTGAAAGTCAATGTCAAAATGGATATTCATATTTTGTAAATTTACCAATTTTTTCATTACAGAAAATCAAGAGGTGATGGGCCTGGGACTGCCACACACCAGCCAAGGTAGTGAAACTAGTCGGGTAAGTGGAGCAGGTAGACCCCAAGATCTCCACCCATTAGTAATGGGAGTTACCAATGAATGCACACTAAATAAAAGGTGATAGTAATTTTGACCTAGGTTTTGGTTTCCTTAACCAAAGGTTGTTTCCTTGTATTACATAAGCTACACTAATTGGGAATTGATGCACATAAATGGTGGTTACTTGCATATCTCCATTGCTCTCCCAATTCCCATCTTTATAATATACTTCAAAGAGTCTCCGGAGAAACTGTGATATTAAAAAAAATAAATAAATAAAAAAAAAATTAAAAGTAAATATATATACTTCACGAGTCTAGGACTTAAACATTGCTGCTCATTAATTGACAACACTGTCAATGAACAAGTCTAACACACAGCTTTCACTAAAAACACAAATGTGGAACTACTCAGGTAACCCTGCAGGAAGAGACCCAGCCATCAGTCACCAGGTCCTCTACACAGCAAGGTGCAACACCTTCCTAATGAACCTGCAGCAAAAGAAAAAAAAATGTATTAGGCACAGCGAGATGCAATTAAAATAAAAATAAAGTAGGGTACTCCAAAACAATGTTGGTTAAAAGTAATAAATTTAATGCCCCACCTCGTTCTGTACAACGAGTCTGCCTAACAGCATAACGCACAGACCCACACACACCAGAATGGTGACGATGTTAATAAAAGGATTGTTTTTCAATCATGTTGCTTTTTCAATTTCCATTAGGCAAATGAGCAGTATCCTATCCTATACTCGCCGGGCATGGGTGGGGAATGTATAGACCCCCCTCCATGAACTTGAGTGGCTAATCTAAAAAAAAAAAAAAAATTACTAGTCCACCCATTATACCTCCATGCTTTTCATATACTGAAAGTAATTTCAAAGTCCATCCTTTAAGAAACTACTATATGGCTTTTGATCTTGAAGTTGTGGGTATACATGTAAACCATTGCCTCTAATTGTAGACCAAATACCCATAACATCCTAAACCAGAATATTTATCAGCAGCAGACGATGGTCATCACCACCACTCCTCACCACTTTATCTTCCAATATAAAAATTATCTTCCAATATAAAGTAACACCTGAAAGCATTTTATTAACTTACATGTCCTGTAAAATCTTAACTGTGGTCTCGGGGAACAATCTAGTCTACTGGTCTGTCCGTTTATCCATACCTCCCTGTCCCCTGAATAGCTATCCAAGCTTCCGTTCTCCTCCCTGAAGTCTTTTCCTATTATGCACGTAACACAAAAATCAGTTACCTACTACAGTCCCGAGGATTGCATTAAAACTCCAAAACGAGTCTAAGCAATCTACTTTTTACAGTGCTCAGTGGTCTGAATGTCATCAACGGACAGTGACAGACGGATCAAAGACAGACAATGCACACACAATAAAACTTCACAAACACATTCCCCGGATATCCTACTAATCATACAGCACCTGAATAAACTCACCCGACAGGAAAACAAAGCAATAATACAACACCAGGACACCTCACCTGACCAGGCACCAAAGAAGAGTGTTGCTACGCCACGCACACAAGGCTCAAAGTTATCTCGACTGACACTCGCCTCGGAGCTTCAGTAGTTCAGAACGATCCTGTGAGACTTGATCCGCTAAAATGATTAACGCCACCATCACCACCACCGCTACTACTAATGCCATATTACGCAATTCAAATGGTACAGTAGAGGTGGAGGTAATGAGGTGGATACGTGTCTTTTGGATATGAAGTAGGAGTTATTTGAACACGGAAACGAAATATTATGGAGGGTTATGGGCAATATTTTACGATGCTATGATTAGATGGTTGTTTGTTCGTATTAACAGCGCATAATTCTTGTTAAACCATCACCAGAATAAGAGAAACGCCCCTGAAAACCTAATTTTTTTTCATTAGTCTTATATAAATGAGACACATTACGTTTCGAAACTAGTATAGACAGTTGTTAGAATATAAATGTGCTTAACGACCATCGTTTTGCAATTCACTTAGTTTTTATTTGTTTATTCATTTGTCTTTCTTATTATCATTTTCATCTATTTATTAATTTTATTTTATCTATCTTACTTAATATTATTTATTTATCTATTTACGTATTTTTTTTACTAATTTAATTTGTTTTTATATTTTATTATTATTGTTATTATTTTTTTTCCCACTGTATGGTAATTTTGTTTCGAAAGTGGATTCTTACACGATTCATTCTTCAATACAAATAAATTTTAAGACATAAATGCGTTAATCAAGTTTTCATGGGCATTTTTCTTCGTTAATGATCCTCGTTAACCAAACTACCAGCAGTATCATGGAAGCATTCTAAAGAATCTCATTAACTGCTGATGGAGGCAGTAACTGTTGAAGTATCAGAGCTTTTTCCTTCATCAATTAACTTCTCCTTTAACTATCTGAATTGATTCCATCACTCACCGCCGCAATGCTGTAGCTCTCTTATGATGCATGTGATAAACTTCTTGCAAAAGTCCTAAAAAAATAGAACAAGGTAAAGAGCAAATAAACAAGAATATTCCTGATAGTCATCGTGATATTTGCTCATTTTCTATACCAGTTTCAGGCCACACTTGAACATTTGATACAACATTCGGAACAAGGAAGAAGCCGTGTTACTTTCCTCTTATTAATTTTCCCTCTTTCTTCTTGTAAAATCACAATTACTATGCCTTTTTTCTGTCGTGTTCCTTGACATCCTAGCTCTGTAATGCATGTCCTCTTATTTCTAGCATCTTGTAAGTGATTGAAAGAGACGAGCTAGATTTGAAAATTATGTATTAGTATAATTTTTCATTGATGTGAATTTGGCTGGCCATGAGAGAGAGAGAGAGAGAGAGTACACACACACACACACACACACACACACTACTGTTATGCTGACAAAAGCAAGGACCACGAGGAAATTCCGAGAGAAACTATAGCAAACATTTTTTCGCTTCCGCACACACAGGTCGTCGGGCGCGGTTCCTGGAAAGCTGGCGAGAACACAGGATGCCGCTCTGTTCTATGATGACAACTATTGGTCATCTTTTTGCAGATTTTACTCGAATACGCAACGTTTTCTTGTTCTCTTACTCTGATTTTTCGAAAAAACTTCCTGGAATCCTTAATTTTTCCAGGAAGAAATCAGATAAATCGAACCCCAGGTATATACCGTCAGTTGGGAAGAAACAAAAGAGGCCGCATTTTCACACGTTTCAGTGTCTTATCTTGACTACGTTTAACAGGCTCCAGTGGAAGTTATAGGAGTTTTCAAAGATGTTTTCATGATTCCAGTGATAGTTTAATAAAGATTCTGCCTCATTAGTAGGAAAAAAAAATGCTCTTGTGAGAACCCGACTAATCATTCCTGCGGCCTTTGAGAATATTCGTAATATTCGTAAGCGTTTAAAAATACAGCCCAAAGTTGCTTCAGGTTTGTGCAGTGGTCAGAGTTCCAGGCTGGCAGTCACTTGAGGAAGAAATGTTTGCTTTTATGAAAACTGCTCATGATGCTTTAAGTATAACAACACGAATGGTTTTTGTAAGAAAGGTTGATGTTTCGTAATAGCAAGTTTGTGAGCCCAGAGCATACCTTGAAGAAATCTCTCTCTCTCTCTCTCTCTCTCTCTCTCTCTCTCTCTCTCTCTCTCTCTCTCTCTCTCTCTCAGTCCTCCAATACATTACAATCGATCATTGCACTCCGCCTGAAATTCTAGAGCAGGAAGGAAGCACCAGGAGGCATACGTAAGCCTGATCAGAAAGCCCCAGCAGCAAACAGGAAGGCATTGTTTCAGCATTTACCTCAAGTGATCGTCATGTTCTCATCACGGCCGGCACTGAGCGGAATTCCACCTCGCTCATGATCTGAAGAAAACGATAAATGCATTGAGAAACTGCGCCATTACCGGAAACATTGCCAAGAGTCATCAGGTACCATATTTTTACACGTTTCGTCGTCTTTACTTTCAACAAACTCTAGTGGAAGTTAGTGAGGTTTCCAAGGGTGTTTTCGTGATGCTAATGGTAATTTAACAACGATTATGAATGATCAAGGGAAAGACACACATGGGAATAAGAAAAATCACCACTGGCCTTTTAGAATATAAAATGTTTTAAAATACAGGCCCAACCTCCCCTCCGCGTCCCTGCCTGGCGGAGGCGACAAAGGGCAGAAGTGCGTTACTCCGTATGCAGAGCGATGTCACCAGACCCCGCCTCGTTAAGTCCCGGAGCCCACAAACAGAACAAAGTGGCCAGGAGCACCACTTTGTTAGTGCGAACCGCGTGCGAAATGACCCGCTTTAGGGGGACACTTATTCCTAAATTATTGCAGCGCTCACGACTTCGCTACCCGCCCGCCCGCCCGCACGCTGTACGTCGTCACCACCACCTGCTGACACCTTGGGACTGTGTTCGTGCGTCAGACGTGCTAACATGCATGATCTATTGGAGGTAATACTTGGTCATTCATTTTTTTCTCTGAGTCTAGGGCGTTCTTACTTCAATATTTGTTTGTTTCTACTACATTGTGTATTTTAATCGTATCATGTGTTTGACTCAGCGCTGTCTTGGTATAATATCTCTCTCTCTCTCTCTCTCTCTCTCTCTCTCTCTCTCTCTCTCTACACGCGCGGAATGTCATCGCTCTACGTTCTTCTCTCACAAAAGGAGAGCTTTCTTTAGCTTCATTACGAGGCCTAAGGGGAGACGTCACCCTCTGAGTGAAGGTTCATAAATTACCAGTGACTAGGTTCAGAAATATAATGTGCTCTACGTGAGGGAAGTCGAGGCAGTACTATATCCAGTTCGATAACAGTTTTGAAGGCGTGTTCTGCTTCCGCATCTAAAGTTTCCTGACGAAGGCTTTGGCGGAGCTTGAGAAAGACACGTCCTTCGGCGCCCTTCGTTCTCTTCGCCTGCCCACACGAGTTTCCCCATGATACAATGCAGGTGTGATTCCCTGTCATGATAGATTAGTTATGGACTGCGTGTAGAAGCAGCAACTGGTTCCCTGCTCGCTTGGCATACACTGGTAGAGAAGGAAGGAACTCGTATTCTCAAAAGTGCCTCATCTCGACTACTTCCAAAGTAACTCTAGTTTAGTGGTGCTTTCGTGATTCGAGTGATACTTTAACTAGGATTCTGCAACTTTACTAAAACAAACAAACAAACAAACAAACAAACACTCATAAGAACCTGACTAATCATCTCCGTGCCCTTTGAAGAGTATTGATGAAAACCCGAAGCATTTAAGAACACAGAGGTAAGAGGAAAGGCTGCATATCAAACACTATGGACACAAGAACAAGTGCCAACATACGATTAAGACATGTAAACATTCTTCCCATCCAGGACGCGGCTTCTCGTTCCTTTCCTTCTATCAATAACTTTAAAAAAGGAGGGAAAAGTTAGATGCTTTAGATACCAGAGTTACTTAGCATTCTGAGAGCAGCCTTGCGTGTGTATATCAAGCAGTGAGGGGCGGCAGGCGGCAGACGGAGAACGGGGAGGGGGCGGTAACTTGCTCCGGCAGGCGAGGCAGGGGCGGGTTGGTCGTGGGGCGGAACGCGGTGGAAATACAGACTAAAATACAGACTCAGAGCGAGGAGAGCCACCGATGGGGATATGATGGGTGGAGGACGCTCAAAACAGCGTTAGAAAAGTGTTAAGCTTCCGGGTTGTGTTCACGTCGACGTTGCAAGGGCGGTACCAAGAAGGCTGGAGGCTGTCTTCCCTGAGCGGTGCAGTTCTGGTACCAAGTCCAGTAACCTTCGCTCTCCTCCAGTCTTCAGCGTTTCCCTTCAATCTTGAGTCTCGTTGATCTTTAGGTGACTATTTTTTATTATATTTTTGTCGATTTTATTTTTTTTATTTATTTATTATTATTTTTTTTTTAGCTTAAAGGTGAAGAAATAAAAATTTTGTGCGTGTGTGCCTGTGATGGTACTTGTGTTTCTTTGTGTGGAAGAGGAGGAGGAGGGGGGGAGGAGGAGGAGGAGGAGGAGGAGGAGGAGGAGGAGGAGGAATACAATGGAATACAAAGGAAAGCCAAATAGCAACAGACTTTTATGTCCTTGTAAGGCTGTTTGGAGGAGGAGGAGGAGGAGGAGGAGGAGGAGGTGGAGGAGGAGGAGGAGGAGGGGGAAGAGGAGGAGGAGAAGGAGAAAAAGAAGAAAAGACAAAACGAAGAAGATGGAACACCAACTACACCACTGCACCACTACTTAATTATCTGAAACCCCTTGAAAGTACGGACGGTAAGAAACACATGCATCTCCTCGCGGCCTCTCCAACAAATCACGTCGCGTCGGCTCACAGAACACGCGGGTCTTGCACCACGGTAGTACACGCACTGAAGGACGGCCCGTGAGTGACTTGCGGCGCAGCGAAGGGTTCAGAAGCATCGTTAGTTTCCATAGAAGATAGTGGGGGTGAGCGGATTCTGTACTATTAGGAGAATGGCGAGGCGGACGAGCGTAAAGACAATCTAGAGAAGGTAATGGTCGTTGATAGTCGCTGTGTAATTACTTTTCTCAACCCACTGAGCTGATTATGTAGATTACTGGGTAGAAAATGTATAGAAGTAGTGAATTAGGATAGGATACAAGTCTGAAAGTTAAATGTACGTTGAAAATACGTGTTTTTGTACCAAGGAGGGTGGTGGAGATGTATCTACCAGGCAGGAGAAAAAGAGGAAGCCTTAACAGATAGTTTATGGATGCAGTGAAAGAAAACAAGCTTCTAATGGCTGTGACTGAAGAAGGTGCAGAATAACAATCTCCTCCCCCATAAATACTCACTCCGGTTCTCCCCAGTGAAGAAGAACGGAATGAAAAATATTACTACCTACGTGTTACCTGTACCTTCATCTCGCTTTTCTTATTTCACAGAGAAACGCGTGATAGTCTTTTTGGGGTTGCATTTTAAAGGTCTATTGTGTTGCTGGAAAGTAGGTCAGGCTGGCGAGGGATGGAGGGAGGAAGAGGAAGAAAAGGAGGAGGAGGAGGAGAAGGAGGAGGCGGTGGCAGTGTGTTGGGGGCTCCGCGACATCCACAAGAATTACTGTTAACTCTTTCAGTGTTATGGCACCTTCTTCTCCTGCTGGTGTCTGTAATGCTCTGTACGTCTGTCACAAGAAGACAGCAGGGCATGCGTGTCTGACCTCGTATTTTTAAAGGTTTAAGGGACTTGCGAATATTCTAACAGGCTCTTGTGGAAGCTATTGTGGCCTTAGAAGATGTTATTATGGTTGTAGCGACGATCTGAACAACGATTCTACACTGCCAGTAGGAAAGACACCCAAGATAACTCGTACAATCATCTCTGTAACCTCTGAAAAACAATCCTAATGAGAGACTAAAACGGTTGTGAGCGAAAGAGTGTGTGTGAGAGAGAAGGCAGCGCAGTGACGTTCTCAAGACTGGGATTATCAGAAGTGGGTCGCCAGTGGGGGACACCCAGCCAGCCAGCCTGCCTGCCTGCCTCGAGGGCCCTCCTCGTCACCCACCGAGACCTCTGTCGCGCGCAAACCAAGCAAAGGACTTTCAGGATCTGCTAAATGATCGTATTCTTAGACAATTTTGCTCTGTCATATGAACTATTTCCAAAGGCCACACAAGTGATGAGTTTGTGTTTTCACGGGTGCTTTCGCCAGTGATGATGCAGAGAGTACTCGCCGAAATACAATTAAAATCATACATATACACACCCTTGAAAACAACCCCGAACGACTTTCACTTAAGGCTGATATAGATAATCGAAGTAATACGCTGAACGATTTTTAATGATGAATAATAAGTCGGACTTATTACGGGTGTCCTCGCCAATGACGCAGAATACAATGTTTAACTCTCACTAGAAACACATCAACAATACTTCAAACTCCCCAGCACCTTCTGCAAAAGCATGACAAAATTAATTGAAACGAAACACCGAAGTGCTTAAGAATATGGGGCCGTAATCTGGCTAATATGTACTCCTCCTCCTCCTCCTCCTCCTCCTCTGCTAATGGAGGAGGAGGTGGCGAGGCGGCGGGAGTAACAAGGCAGCTCACAACGAGGGCAAAAGGTTCACTAATATACAAACTGGGACACAAAACTAGTGAAAAATGAACACCTAAATACTCGCCTTGGAACACTCCCGCAAACTGGTGAACTCTGGGACTCTCTGCCTCTGGTTTCTGTTTCTCCTCCTTTCCTGCGACTTGAACTTTATATAGACAAGCCTCCGTAACTGAATTGGCTTGTTTTTTTTTTCTTTTCTTTTGAAGTGTTAAGTTAATTTTTTTGGTGTGTCTTTTTTTTTCTTTTTTTTTCTTCTTTTTGCTCTGACCAGTCCCCTTGACACATATAAAAAAAAAAAAAGGCTGACTGAGGAATTAACGCGTTCACCTCATTATGAAATTAAACTTTTCCCCATTAACTATGGTACATACTCGTACATACATACATACATACATACATACATACATACATACATTTTTGTTGCCCTTGGCCAGTGTCCCTCTTAAAAAAAACAAAAACAAAAACAAAAAAAACAAATGCCATGAAACTATCTTATTGTAAAACTTTAAGAAACTTTACCTACTAACTATGAAAACATATCTACTATGAAACATTAAAGCAATTTTCTATATAAACTGAAAAAAAAAAAAAAGATACATGCCGGAAGAAGGAAACAAAAAGTCCACGAGGCCGTCGCTCCTTCAGACAAGCAACAACACAATTAGCAAGGAAGGACGCGAAGACTAAACTGGGTCAACTGGGGCGAGGTCGCAGCTTAGCACAGGGCGGGGGGAGTGTAAGGGAATGACACAACGCAGGACTCTAGAAGTACTTTGAGCGGTTCTGAGATGTGAGGTACGTATTGGGCGGCGATATATTGTGCAACCAAGATCAGTAAGCGATATAAATTAACCAGATTACGGCCCATATTCTTAAACATTTTGGGGGTTTTATTTATACTATTTTTATCATGACTTTCTGGAAGGTGCTAGGAGGTCTCAAGACACTCCTCTAGTTTTGGTTAATCTTTTTTTTTTTTTTTTTTCGGAGACTGGCACCTCAGTGAGCTTTTTCTTCTATACCTATATATAAATTTTATCTCCTTTCGCCAGTGCCCCTTTAACATATATATATATATATATATATATATATATATATATATATATATATATATATATATATATATATATATATATATATATATATATATATATGTATATATATATAAACAGCAACAACAACAACGATAACATTACCACATAATACTGAAGAGGGGATGCGATGGAGGTATTAAATTTATATAAAGGATTTAAGAAAAGTGATCCTTTGAGTTAATAGTAATCAGGATAGGTCACGATTAACATGGGATCTGATGGAGGTACTGAACTGTTCTTAGCGACATAAAGAGAGCGATAGAGAAATGATCCGTAAGGCAAATAAACAAATGGTTAAAGGTGAATTGTTTTCCTAAAATTATCAGAAGCACATTTTTTCTTTCCGTAAGAATAACAGTAAAACTTTGAAACTTCTTTCCATCACCGATTCTTTCTCCTTACTCGGCTCCTTTCCAACCCACACACACACACTTTATCTCCTCCCACACACACACACACACACACACACACACACTCTCTCTCTCTCTTTCCCTCTCTCTTTGTCTCCGTCCTCCCACACAGCACAGTGGCCGCCCCCGCTCGCTGCTTCCTTCCTAACATAATATATTCGCACCTCCCACTTCTCAGGGGAACACCTAAGCCCATCCTGAGAGCCGCGCCCTTTCCCTGCCTCCTGCCTGCTTCAGAACACCGCTCGCCAGGTGCAGGTATGAGCGGTGAATTTTTCTCTCCTCGCAGTGTGAACGGGTGGGAAAGGTAGGTTGGGTTTTGTTTGAGAACATAAAGACAATCGGAAGCTGCATACCAATGGGTCTACACGTGATTCAGTGATTGTTCTGCTTTCCGTGTCTGTTTAAAGGTGCAGTATATGTTAACGACACCGCCTCATTAATACATAGTGATTTCCTGACACTTATTCACTCCTGCACTCTTGTATTTGTATTCCAACTCCTTATCCACTAGTTATTCTTTCTTGCAGTTTCATTCTTTTACGAGACCTCGTGAGAACCGCAAGGTCTGTTGTGGCTTGTTTTTCTATGTAACTCTCTGTAACTCTATGTAACACTATAGATCCGAAGCCCGCATTCCTAAACACAGAGTTACATAGAGTTACATAGAAATCTGCTGTAACTTTTACCCCTTGTTAAGTCGAAGAGGCAGCAATTTAACACCACAGATCCGAAGCCCGTATTCCTAAACACTGTTGCTTCGTCTTGCCTCTTCTACTTAACAAGGGGTTGAAGTTAGAGCAGGTTTCGAAGGTGCTTTCATGGTTCTAGTGATTGTTTAACAAGTGGGGAAAAAGAAGAAAGAAAAAAAAAAGAAAACATCCATGAAAACCCGACTACTTATCTCTGCTGCCTTTGAAAATAGTCCTGATAAGTTGAGGTGGAAAGGTTCAGATTCCATTCATAATACACATGCAGGTTGAAAACTATTATTATTATTATCATTATTATTATTATTATTATTATTATTATTATTATTATTATTATTTCATTTTACCTTATTATTATCATCAATATTTCTTTATGGGATCTCTGACGCACTCGTGTAAAACAAAAGCAGCGCAGGAAAAACATTGCAGCTTCAGCAGGAATGGAAGGCGGCCAGGCAGCGTGTCACGGCTGAGTGGGGCACGTGGATGAGGAGATACACGAGCGTTCCAAGTGCGTCACAGATCCCGGGCTGATTCACCTGATTTTCCCTATCGCGCACCAGGTCAAAGCGGGTCAGGCTGAAGATCGCACGCGTATTGGTCAGCCTGGGGTCCGTCTCCGAGGTTCCTTTCTCCCTTCCCCCCCAAAAAAAAAAAGACATGGAACGAGGGAATATGAAGGGAATATCACCGGTGAGTGTCCTTCTAAAAAGTTATAAAAAGTTTTAGGAGCGAAAGCGTTCAAGACACTAACTGAATTTTTGTCAGTTTACAATTCCTTTCTTATTTTGAAGGGGGAATTATTTTCTGTCCATATCTATAAAGAATTGTAGCATCGATCACCACAAAGAGATTAAGTAAACGTAAAGACAGGAATGGTAAGATGTTATAGGAATCCATCTTTTATACAGCCACGTACACAGAGAGAGAGAGAGAGAGAGAGAGAGAGAGAGAGAGAGAGAGAGAGAGAGAGAAGAAACAATCAGCAGCAAGGAGGAGCAAGGAGAGAATTAGGTAAAGGCAAACAAGCAATGAAAGGGAAGAGGGTATTTCGAGGGGGAACTAATAGAGGGAAGGATGTTACTAAGTGGAGGAGAGGAGAGGGAAGGAGAGGAGAGGGGAGGAGAGGGGAGTGGAGGGGAAGTAAGGGAGGCCAAACAGCTGGTCTGGTTGGCAAATGCAATCCAGAAATAACATCTGCGTGGCCTTGGAGTGAGACAACACGCTGCTGAAGGAGGCACCGCAGGGAAAGCATAGATATATTTCTTCCCAAGTCCCCAGAATGACGTGGAAAACAGAACTCCTATCAAGGCAACACACACACAGATGAACTAACACACCAAATGAAACCGAATCATTAAGTAGAAATACTGAAAAAAGCTACAGCATATTGTACTGTGAAGAAAAAAATGATGAATGGGAAGACGAGAGGACACAAAGGAGTCAAGAAACACATCTAGGAGGATCACCAAGCAAAAGGAAGGACGTTGACTCAGGATCTCCCTCTTCCTCTCTCGCTGGGTGCCTTCCGCCTTCCCTCCTTCCCCTGCCCAAGACGAAGCAGTCTGGCTGTCACACTATATCTACATAACCAGCCTCTGGGGTGGGAAGACTCGCCAGCAGTGATGCCATTCTTGAGAAATATTCCTGCGTCAATACCTACCGCCAGAGAGAGAGAGAGAGAGAGAGAGAGAGAGAGAGAGAGAGAGAGAGAGAGAGAGAGAGAGAGAGGTATGAGAAAATTCCTTGAAATAATAAATAAAGAAGATACAAGTTTTTGGAACCCAACCTCTGATCTTATTGGTGACAACTTTGAGATGATAAGGAACAAAAGAAAAAAACAACAACAACAATGGTAAAAGCAGCGTTATTACGAAAGATAATATATGCAACGAATATTCCTCGATTGAAGAGATTTCAGATATTTTGTTTTTAATAAGAGGAAATCATCAGTTCTCGGTATATTGTTATCAGTATTCTGTAGACCAAATCGTAAATATTCTCACTTCATGATGCGAAAATAGATCCTTGCATATATTTTTATAATTCATCCTAAGTATTTCAATAATTTCTTATTTTACTCCTGTTTCCGATGGACAGCATCCTCAAACGTTTCGGCTTTTGATCTCCTCAACTGACAAGCTGTAGTGTTAGTTACTGGGGTTTCTAAGGGTGCTTTTCACATTTACGATAACAGTTTAACCAGGACTGAGCACCACCAATGAAAAAAAAAAGAAAAAAAAAACACCCACGGGGACCCCGATCAATCATCTCTGTGGTTTTCGAAAATATTTCATACGAGAGAACAAAACGTTTCACAGTACGAAATATTTTGACATTCATGTTTTATTCCTTCCACTACAATTTCTTACTCCGTCTCCATTCCTCTGTATTCGCTTCCTCTATTTCCTCTCCTCCTATCACCGTATCCTCTTCGCTCCCTCTCTTTGTCTTTTCATGAGTCTCCTACCTGCTTCCCGCATCTCTTCCCCTAGCCACCCGTCCCTTCACCTCCCGCCCTCTCTCTTCCCTGTCTCTCCTGGCAGTTCATTCCCTAACCTCAAGAGCTCCCGATGTGCTCAGAACCTTCAATCTGACAAAGGTTTACGAGTACCAGGAAAGTTGAAGGTACAGCGTGGGAAGGAACTGCCTGAGATCAGTGACCTTGAAGGAAACTGTTACTGTGTCTGTCTGTACGACAATGTGGCGTCAGGTACGAAAGCACCTCTTCGTCAGGGCGTCTCCCCGAAACAGGAGGCTCAAGGATAAGATGTCGAATAATTACGAGTCGAAGCAATATTACGACCATTGCCTTGAGTCATCGCCATTACGACTGGTAGTGTTATTGCCTGCATCTCGCGCCGCCATTAACGAAACCATTAACAACCACACCAATTGAATAAAGGGAGTTGCAGCATCCGCTACACACCCACATGTCGGTCGTCCCCTTCAGCAGCTGAGAGACTGGTGTAGATAAGATCCTTATTAGGTTGGTATTCACGATGCGACACGAAGTAACAGGTTTAGATTTGATAAAGTTAAACAAGAGACTAAAAAAAGAAACTGGTACAGAAAAAAGTGGTAGGAAACCGCAATAGACTTCGTGACTACGTTATTAATGACTCAATACAGATATTTTAAAAGGTGAATAGATAAATGTATGGGTAAGGGTGGTAGATGGATATGGGTACGTCACATTTTTCACCTTCCCTCATGTTTTTGCCTTCTTCAAAGCCCGGCACGACACGCCACCAACGCCAGCCCCTTCCATTCATCCCCGCGCCGCCTCCACACATGCGTTATCTCCAACCAGCGTCTCCACCACTCCCGCTGAGGAATTTCTGCCGCTGCTCCCGCCATCTGATACCTGGACCGTGTTGCCCAAAATGACATGGTATAAATTACGTCCTCAAGTAATTTCCTTCCTCAGAGGATGCGCATTCGCTGCCTCGGGTACGTCCCTGTCAAATACACCCACGTAATATTATAATTTCTATTACCTGAGGGGCGTGGGTGCTGACGCGTGTTTTGTGTCGATGGCAAGCTGATGGAGGCGTGACGCGAAAGGAGCGGGTTTTTTCCTCTACTCAGTATTATTCATTTCTGTGTTTAAAGTACGTTTTCTAGGTGAATGTGCTGCATCCTAGTGTCTTGATCCGTGTTCTTTAACGTGTCATATCTTGACTATACTTTAAAACGCTGCTGTTAAAGTTTTTCGGATTTTCACGAGTGTTTCAGTCAAATTTTCTAAGATTTGCTAAGGATTCTACATCATTAATGAAAAAACAAAAAAAAAACACCCAATGAGAACCTGACTAAGCATGTTTGTGGCCTTTGAGAATAGTGGTCATGAGACAACAAAGCGTTCACGAGTACGAGACGTTAGGTATACATGTGGTGACTGTCGATGGGAGGTAAGAAGATTCAGAACCACTCTGGGCTCCCATGAGGACAATTTTCAAAGGGCACAAAGATAATCAATCAGATTCTCATTTGTCTTTTGTCTTTTTTAGCTCACTGATCACGTTGAATCCATATATATCACTGCAACCACGAAAACATCACTGAGAACATAGATAACTTCCACCATAACAGCGTCGTTACAGCAAGTCGAGATAAGACACCGACACGTTTGAGAATACGATCCCAGGAGCGCGGCGCGAGGCGAGGGAGCGGCGGGAGGCAGGCTGGCGTGGGGCTCTCCCGGATATTGGTTATAGTCAGCTCCTTAGATTTCAATAATTAGACGTTCAGGGCAATCATGTGGCCTGACTGGCAATTGCATTTAAGGACATCCATTTGCAGCCGATTGGTGTTAGAAGTGGATGCCGCCTGCCACTTTGCGAGGGATGGCTGGGGTGGTATTGGCATTGTATTGACACTGTATTGGCATTATTGTGGTGGCAGACTGAACTGACTAAAGGAAAGATGCGTACGGTAATGTAAAAAAAAGACTGGTTGTTCTTTTTTTGTGTAAGTTCCTTGTTTTTTTTTTTTTTTTTGCAGTCTCCCCTTGTTCTCAATACTATTCCCATAATGCTTAACGGCAAAATTTTTCGTGCATGCGAGAATTCCTTGTTTCGGTACAATATAATGAATGAGTGAGAGCAAACAGGGTCACAACGCAACATCAAGAGTCTGGCAAAGGTAACTTTTTCTATAATGAGATACTTAGCGGCCCTTATTTTCTGAGTATATTTCTTGCCCTTGGGTTTTCCTCTCTTGTGCATAAAATAAGTACAGAAACGTCTACAAATCACCGTAATGTAAGTCCGTAACACAGTCAAATCTCACGTGAGCAGACCCGCGTAACGGAACTGCGTAACATCCGAGGGGACATGGATGTAACGAGTCCGGATTCGCTCACGTCCCGCTAATGTTGGGTCTTGGCGTAACATCAAAGGTGAATATTTGCGATGTGACCAGATTCGCTTACACACTCAACTAGAAGCACGTAACACCTCGGCACAATCTTGTTACGTTACGGTGTTCTGTTGGAGAGTCTGTGCCCGGCGTAACATGGCGTCCCTCACCTCACTTCTCGCCACATTTTTTGCTCACGGCGTGGGTCTTTTCTTGCCTCCATCATTCATTCCATTCCGCTCTGATCGCTTTTAAGTTTCAGTTCGAGGACTTTCTAAGCCTCCAAGTTCCTGCGTCATAATTCAAGATTAGCGGCATACATTCTTTAGAGTAATTTCTTTTCCCAAAAAAAGGAAGTTTACTCTCATAATGTTACTTTTGATTCCACAAAGGGTTTAGCATCCTTCATATATCCTTCTAATGCCATGATGTCGCTTGCTTCTCAACAACAGATAATATAGTCTTTATACGATATTTCACCGGGAACATTGGCTCAGTGTCTTGCTGCGTGGTCAAGGAATGTTCGGTGCGCAGCTTTCTCTTTATCATCAAGGAGCTGAGCAAATTTTTTTTCTTTTCTTTTCATCCTCTCGTCACAACGCGGGAAGAGCGTTAACTCCTCATGTGTATTTCGCTGGAAGTCTTTACATTGTCTCGTTTCCCTCACTTAAAAAAACGATAATGTTTAACTTCAGGCAGTTGAGAATATATTGATGGAGACATAAGGTGGGAGATACAAGGTGGGAAAAGGTAAGGAGGGAGGAGGACGCTGGAGAAAACAAACTACCCGGCAGGAGAAAGAGAGAATGACCAAAGAGAAGGCTCATAGATACAGTGAAACACATACTTGTAATAGATATGACTGAAGAAGGCGCAGAAGACCGAACCAAGTGGAGAAGGCTGATCTGCTGTGGCGACCCATGACGGGAGTAACCTAAAGAAGCTTCATACCTGACAGACCATCTACTCGGAACACCTCAGCTGCTCCTCACGCCACCTTACGTCTTCCAGGAGCAGCACGAAATGAAAACAGCAGAGGAAATTGCCTTCCTCTCCCTAAATCCAGCAATTATAAAGCCACGCTGCCAACAGATCCTCAGGGGCGGGGGCGAGGGACCGGCAGGGGAGAGGATCTGATGGGTGGAGGGAGCGTGTAAGGCCAAAGGGCACGCGGTTCTGCTAGGGCGAGAAGTATTAAGGGGGTTGGGTATGTGGTAAGAGGTTGTGGTTGGGGTGCCATGTGCTGTGGAGGAGCTTGGTGGGGTTGTAAGGGATTGTGGTGAGGTGAGTTCTACTGGTTGTGGAATTGTTACAGGGTATGGTGGGGTTGTAGTGGTGTCATTGAAGCGAAGGGATGGTGAGATGGAAGGTTCGTCAATGCAGTGAGGTAGCGTGAGACAGCGTGCTTCATACTAGTGCTTCATGCTGGTGCTTCATGCTATCGTGACGGAAATAGGTGAGGGCTGAGTGGATGAGTGGTGATGAGGGGAAGGAAGACATGGAAGGTGACGGCAAATTACTTTCCATCGCAACACCTGTACGTGACATGTTTCAATGGAATCTTGATGCGCCTGTCAAGCCTTAATAACTCCAAAGCCTTTTTCGTTCTTACTTTTATTGACATTTTTAGTCTTGAATATTCGCCAGTTTTTTTTCTTTCTTTCTTCCTTTTATCTCTGGAGATACGAATATGTAGTTTTTTTTTTTGTTTAACAGTTTTGGTCTTGTTCCGTAAGAATGGTGTTAATTTTGCGCTTTTGTGCTTAAAATTTGGTGGCTTTTAATGTTCTCTATCTTGAACGAGGAGGAAGAGCGGGATTTATATTGCAAATCAAAAATTAAATATAAATCCTTGGATAAATCACAACAGCTGAACACAATGGGGTCTTCGTGTGCAGTGGATCGCGCGTCTGGCTTCGAATCTGCGGACTACGGTTCGAATCCGGGCTGGGGGAGGTTGGGGAAGAGCTCACCCAGCTGTTCATCCTTCCTTCGGGCTGGTCAATAAATGAGTATGCCCCCAACTTTGCCTTATTCAAAGTTTCCAGCCATCGACACGGAAATGCCACCATATATATATTTATATTACACGTGGCAAATGTATATAATTCTTTACTGAATGGATGTGGTTCTCCAAATGGTCTTTATTGCAGGGAGATCACCAGATATCAGGGTACTCACTCGTGCGTCCCTCACAGCCTCAGCACTCCAAGAAGCAGCTCTGCACAACCACCTTGTGTCCTTCTCTGATAAACAACTGACAAACAAACGAAAATGAAGAACGGAGAGCCGAGTGTTGTCATAGAAAACAGCATTACTGGGAGTACTTGTTTGAAATTAAGAATACTGACGAAACAAAGCATCCTTACTCCTCGGGATTCCATTTTGTTTCTTCTGCCAAGAGAATATTATGCATATATTGTGTTTATGACTGTGTGTGTATATACAAGTCTAGAAAGCAATACAGTAATTTGTTTTTAAAAGACAAGCTTGACTCAATCCTGTAAAACACATGTAGGTAAACACAGTCACAAGACACAACACAGCACTAAGTCACAGGTCAGCAGGGCTCCACAACACTCTGTTAAGTAGCAAGGGTTACAAACTTGACTCAATTCTGTAAAAACACAACACAGCATTAAGCCCAGTATTTGCTCTCTCAACACGACTATTTTCAAATGCCACAGAGATTATTAGCTAGGTTCTCAATAGTCCTTGTGTCAGTAATATAGAAATCTTGTAAATCTGTCACTAGGACCATCAAAACACCCTTAAAAACCCTTGTAACTTCAAGTATAACCTTTTGAACATAGTGGAGAAGCGGCGCAGAAGTGTCTCAGAAATTCAGAACATGGTTCCTAAGTCACAGGCCAGCAAAGCAACACAACACCTTGTAAAACGTCAAGGCATGGGGTGGACATCAGCAGCAGACGGAGAGAGCTTTACGTCAGTTCGCCGCCAGAGTTAAGGGAGGTAATATCTCAGACCCAGCGCGTAGCATTAGTGTGAGGAGCCATAGCCCTTCCGCTCCCTTCCCGGTGGCGACGTTTACCCCATCAGGAGAACGGCCGCCACTTGTTATCCTCACCACCGCAGGTCCTCGCACAGCTTGAACAAAAACAAAGAAAGAATCGGGGAAAAAATGTTCGCTATTTTGTCTCCACGATCGATAGAGGAATGAAAAAGAGTAATTGACATGTTTACTTGTTTACTTTGGTACGTCTGTGTTGTTTTTAAAGATGTTTTCTGTGTGATTCAGGAATGCAGGCGTCGAAATGGGTTTACGAAGGGGCAGAGAGAGAGAGAGAGAGAGAGAGAGAGAGAGAGAGAGAGAGAGAGAGAGAGAGAGAGAGAGAGATAATTTTTTGATGAGAGCGCGCTATTTTCGTCACCTGGAGCTGGAAAGGACACGGTGGGGAGTGAGGACAGGACACAGAACACTAATACCTGTGTGTGTGTGTGTGTGTGTGTGTGTGTGTGTGTGTGAGTAAGTAGGTATTCTTTACATGTAGACCTACTGACTTCCTGCAGCTTCCGTTAAGTTCTTACGTTCTTCTTACGTTCATATGAGTGACTGCCGTGTACGTGTCGGGTCTCACAGCGGCACAGCGACACACCACGGACTTTACAAGCAGGTCTCAGCAGCAGCCGGACCCTCCTTGACGTACGCGAAGGGGAGCTGGGTGGTGGAGGGGGTGGAGGAAGGGAGAGGAGGACAAGGTGACGGTAACGACGCTATAAAGACGCCAAGCTGATTGAGGGACATGACAAGGAGGGAATAAAGAAAATAATATGAAGTCAGGGAAGACACTGCGACGGAGTTAAGGACGATTCACGGCCAGAGGAGGAAGAGGAGGAGTATGCGATGGATGAGATTGAATGAGAAGGTATCGATTGTCTTCACCACTGTACTGAGTGAGACCTTCCGCTGCCTGACAATGATGCTTACTATAAACACCAAGTACAGCATTTTTGAACACTTATATTCACACTGCAATATCTTGAGTAGTTTTGCAGCCTGGAAAATAATAAAAAAAAAAAAAAATCCGTCTCCTATTCTCTCTCTCTTCTTGTATGAGTAAAACGATTCTTATAAACACCTACGTATGTTTTTTTATACACTTATATTGTAGAGTCTTGAGGAATTGCAATCTGGAAAATACAAAGTTTATCCTCTATTCCCTCTTCTCTTGTGTCCATGCAAACTTTTTTTTTTTTATCACAGTGCTCTGAATGTTAGCAAAAGACGAACAAAGTAGCGAAAGGTTGACGTAACATATCATGACTAGCCAAAAGAGAGGCAGAGACACACAGGGGACAAGTGTGACGAGTGGGGCTGATGTGGCGTGGCTGTCCCTCGAGTTCTTGGCTGCAGGAGGCGAAAGACGTCGGGCCATCGTGCCACTTATGGGGAAAGATGAAGAGAAATGTGAGATCTATCCTGGTCTCTTCCCTCGTCGCGGTGAAGGGGAGGGCTGAGGGAGCAGTATTCTTCACCTCACGCACTCCGCCGCCCCCTCACCGCACCACCAATGCAGTTCCACGCCTCCTTTAATCCCCACACGTTCCCACCCCTTTCCTGCTCCTCCAAAACAAACCCTCACTCATTTCCCAGCCTCGTGACAAATGATAGTTTAATGATAAATTATCTGAGGGGCCTTAATACTGCTGCTGCTGCGGGTGGCACAAATGAAAAAGAAGCAAACATATGTTACTGTTCAGTTTTCCATGTTAGTTGTTGGATTAGTACATACGAACAGAGACTAGATATAAATATAGCTTGGTAAATGCATCAAAACAGAAAAAAACTTTAGTGCAAGATCTCGAGAAATGGAGTTTGTAACCGGTACTTTAACTCTTTCACCTTTCTCATTGGTAAAACAACCGGATTGCTGCATTTATTCCAGTCACTTACCACTCTGTTTTGTGAGCCAAGTTCTTCCTATCTTTAGTTAAAAAAAAAGAAAAAAAATCTAACTTTAATAGGCTTGAAGCTAACCTGAACACATTACTTCAAATCCCATCCCAGTTAACACCCGTAAGTATCATATCTACATCATCCTTGTTATATCCCTGAGGACACTTCAATACTTCCATCAGATCCTCTCTTAGTTTTGTCCTATTCTGATTACTAACCCTAAGGACCTTATCTGCGTCACCTTGTTGTATCCCTTATGCCACTTAAACACCTCCATCAGGGAATATAATAGAGTATTCACGCGTATCTTGCTCCCGCCTACGACCCCTATGAGGAAGGCATTGTAAATCTTATGACCTCAATTATCACACGGGAAAGAGGGAGATTAAAGAAGACGACACGTACTGCGAGAAGGGAGAGATAAGAAGGAGTGAGAGATATCAAGTCAGGCTAAGGAGGACAAGAACAAAGAGAAGAAAGAGCGATTCATCTTCCCCTGAGACGTGCTGGAAATAAGGGGGTGCCAGGAATGGGAGGAAAAAGAAGGACGGCTGTTTCTCGCGCGCTAACTCATTGCCAGGGAAAGTTGTAAAGATCCCTCCTATTCTGCTGGTACTGGACGCCTGGGAGAATGTTGCTTATTTATTCATATATTTCCCTCATAATGTCTAGTGACTGAGGTGTTGGGATGTGTGCGCTGCGATACACTCAGCAGTCATTGTATACTAAGAACGATGTTTTACGTACGTTGTGTTCTTTAAATTTAGTAATGAAAACGGGAGCCTGGTGGTCAGTGCTTGGAAGTGGTGATGTCGATGATCTGAATTCGCTGGCCACTTTTCAGGTTCCAGACAAGTGGCTGGAGAATACCCACATGCTTCTTATCTTCGACGACGACTGCATCAGGGAGCTCTTGGGGGCGGTATGAGCCTCTGCTGCCAAGGCGTCACTTTAGTCTAAAAATGTTCCTGCGTCACCAATTCCTGGAGCATTTTCTGAAACACATCTGCGCCTCACCTCTATTATATACAAAAAGTTCTAGTTGAAGTTCCACGGGTTTTTAAGGATGTCTTTACGGTTCTAGTGACACGTTAACAAGTTTTCTATATTATTAACAGGAGAAACACTCTTGGGGACCTAGCTAGTCATCTCTGTGGCCTTTGAAAACAGTTGGGGTGAGAGAGCGAAGCGTTTCAGAATACGGACCTAAGTCTGTACCAATACCCAACCAAGCTTTTGAAGTAAAGAAGAATACCCGCAGTAACAGTATGATTATCTACCGGCGCTATAAGCTAAAAAAAAAAAAAAAGAAAAAAAAAGAAAAAAAAAACATGAAAAAAAGATGTTTCTGACAAGACGGACAACCAAGCAACGAAACACTCGTATAAGAATGCCCGTTAAAAATAAGAATAAGAAAGATCCATGAATATTAATAGGAAGGGATATGAATGGAGGCCTGGCTTGCTCTTATTTTCTTCCCTTACTAGAAAATGACACTAACTACCAATTAAGAAACTTCAAAACTGCCGTTCAAATGTGTACCGGCTAACTTTGGACGCAGTTGAGGGGCAGCAAAGTAAAATAAAGTGTAAATACTCGTGAAGTGAGTCTGGTGTGGAGTGACTGTAGTAGTAGCAGTAGTAATAGTAGTAGTAACAGTAGTAGTAGCAGTAGTAGTAGTAGTAACAGTAGTCGTAGTAGTAGTGGTAGTAGAAGGATGAAGGGAAGGAGGAGGAGCAGGCGGAGGAGGAATCTCTGGGGAAGAACAGGTAATGGTTCTCATGCACTCAAGTGTCTGGCTGCCGTGACCCTGCACATGATAATCCTACTCCCCAATACTTCTTTTCACCAAAGAGCCGACGTAAATGACACGTCACTGGATTCACATACTATAAACTCCCCGACTTGCGGTGAGATTCAGTTGATTTCTTTCGTTATGTTTAGCTTCTCTCTTTCTGTTTCCAAGGTTGGGTCTTTTGTCTGACGTGATCTAAGGCTCCTCTTCTGCATCTCAACTGTTGAACTTTAATTAATCCTGGGCAGTTACATCCATTATTCTGTCTAATCTTCTTAGAGGAATAAAGTAATTTTATTCCTCGACCCACCGCTAAAACTTCCCCACGCCTCCTTCCTTACTCCTTCTGTTTAGCGGGGAAGTATTCATGGCTATGCTTCTTTTAGCAAATTCCGCTAATATATCTCCTCTTGCATACCTTGTGCTGGGTTCAGAGTTGTCTGTATACTGCCGCCTCGCTTAATTTCTTCTTCATCTTCTCCTTCTTCTTCTTCCTCTTCGTCTTCTTCTTTTTTTTTTTTCTTCTTCTTCTTCAGGATTTATTCTCACCACTCTTTCAGGCATTTGCGTAATCAAATACTGCGAATGGGAAAAGTAAAGACATAAGCCTTGAGTTAATTAAAAAGGAAGTGTATACAGAATAGCACTCCTTGGAAATGAAATGCGATGTAGAAATCCCCCTTTTCTTACAGATGAAAGCACCGTTTTGTGTAGGTCAAGTTCAAGGGTGGTGGTGGTGGTAGTTTGGACGGGAAATTGTGATAAGGAGAGAGAGAGAGAGAGAGAGAGAGAGAGAGAGAGAGAGAGAAAGAGAGAGAGAGAGAAACAACTAAACAAGAGGAAAAGAGACAAGAGGCAACCACTCACCGCCCTTCCATACACGCCACAAGACATCCGATTCTTCCTCTGTACCTCCCATCGCCTCTATTTATTTTCCTCCTCTCACTCCTCTTCAGACGCATTTCCTACCCTGTCCATCACATCTCCATTACAAACACGTCCACGCAGCCCAGTCATCGCCCCTCATCCGTGACGAGAGGAGAGAGGGAGAGAAAAAATAACACGTACTAGAATACACAATAGTCTCTAAGAGGGTGTCGATTCTGAAGCGAAGCGAGTCCTGCTGGCTTGCCGTCTCTCGCCACCCTCTCGGCGCCTCTAAAACGCCGCCACTTCACCAATCCATTTTGAGTCGGTCCCTTGTATGTATTGCCTCAGCGTCGGGTTCCTTCTTGAGTAACTACGTGTGTGTGTGTGTGTGTGTCTCGTCTCTGTCTGTTTGTTTGTCCATATCGCTCTGTTTTTGTCTCTTCCCTGTCTTTTGTTGCCTCTGTTTGTCCAATCTCAGTCTGTTTCCTGTGTGCGTGTGTATGTATCCGTCTCTCTCTCTCTCTCTCTCTCTCTCTCAACCAGTCAAAAGACATAACATTTCGTAGTTCACTCGTTCAAATCCATGTTTTCTCTTCAGCTAGTAAGGACTCCAGTGCCGGTCAGAGATTCAGAGGTTGATTCAGTGCAAGGTACGCCCATATTCTAGAACACTATGCACTCTCACCACGACTATTTTTTCAAAGGCCACAAAAATAATTAATCGGGTTCCCAAGAATATTTTTCCACTTGATAATGTAGAAATCTTGTTAATCTGTCACTACAACAGTAAAACCACCCTTAAAAACCACCCGCGGAACTTCAACTAAAGGCTTTTTGAATGTAGTGCAGGTGAGGCGTGGAAGTGTTTCAGAATATGGTTCGGAGTTTCATTTCTACTTGCACATCTAAACTCTGGCCTTTTACGTATGCGGTTTGTATTACTTGATAAGGACCCGAAAGACGTTAATATTTGACAATAAGTTAATGGGCTGGTAGTTTCTTCTCGTGAGTGTGTGTGTAATTGTATGTTTTTGGTTCCTATCTTGCCTAAGGTTCATTATTACGTATCAGGATTCAAGTAGCATATCTCTGTGTACTCAATGCCAAAAGAAAACAATGTAATCAGCTCAGCAAGGAAAGAACCTCCAAACCTTCGCTACTGGTGTCTGCCTATCAGAATATCTACCATTAAGGCTTCGCTTCTTCGTATTTCTATACAGATAAACTCTTGGTTCATATTCTTAATTAAACGTTTTCGCTTCTTATCTCGACAACTTTCAACAACAAGCTCTAATGGAAGTTACGGGGGAGATTTCTCAAAGGTCTTTTCATAATCAGAGTAATAGTGTGTGTGTGTGTGTGTGTGTGATAGTTAAGTGTGTGAGAGCAATAACTTAAACCCTCACTCACTAATGGCTCGAACCTTTGATCTTCATGTTCTGCTTGGAGTGAACCGATCATTCCCAGCACTTGACATACAAAACTGCCCGGGTCATAATTGAAAACTCTTTATGGCTTTCGTTTATCCTCTTAACTTTGTACGGGATTACATTACCTCTCTCTCTCTCTCTCTCTCTCTCTCTCTCTCTCTCTCTCTCTCTCTCTCTCTCTCTCTCTCAAAATAACCCACCCAGACAACAAATGGCGCTGCGTAAGATAACGTCACTCACTACAGTTGTATTTTCTTTGTTTCTTCCACCTAAGACTTCCATCCTTCATTTCATAAAAGGTTAGTCTTAAAAACTTCGAATTAAACCAATGCTCCAGTGACTCCCCGACTCTTCATTGATGCGACACGACCCGCTCCCCCGTCGCGCTGACCCTCGCCTCTCATTCGGGTGCCTTCCATCATCATCTCCGCTCATAATCCCCTTCTGAGCTCTCGCGGGCAATTTGAAACCCCCGGCCAAGAGAACGGACCGAGCGGGGGCTTTCTTTCCCCGTTATGAAGGTCGCGCCGGGAGTCTGATATGAGGTGGGATCTCGAGGGCAGTCGGAGATCAAAACTTGGAGAGTCTTGTCCCTCTGCTCCTCAGCCGGGCCGTGATCTCGAGGCTGGGACGGTTTTTTTTTTTTTTGTTCCTAGTGGCAACCCTGTGTGGAGGTTTTTATTAGGTTCTATAGTGGATTTAGGCAAGAGACTGACCGCACTACTGCCAGATATAGGGTCTTGTCATCATCTCGTTCTTGCTATAATGCCAAATGTAGTCTGGCATCAGGGATCGTAGTAGTGTATGTTTCAGCGTCTTATCTCGACTAGAGCGTTCAGCAGGACCCAGTGGACGTGGTAGGGGTCTGTAAGGGTGTTTTCATGATTCCAATTGTAGTTTGACAAGCGTTCTGCTTCACTGATTGAGGAAACCCACGGGAACTCAGGGTATTGTCTCTGCAGCCTTGAAGAGAGAACAAAGCGTCCCTCTCTGTCAGTCTGTCTGTCTTTCTGTTTGTCTGCCTGTTTGTCTGTCTGTCTGTCCGTCTGTCTGTCTGTGTGTTTGTCTGTCTCTGTCTGTCCGTCTCTGTTTGTCTGCCTGTCTGTCTGTCTATCTGTCTGTCTGTCTGTCTGTCTATCTGTTTGTCTATCTGTTAGACTGTCTATATGTTTGTCTGTCTCTCTTTTTATGTATATACGCATCTTTCTCTCTCTCTCTCTCTCTCTCTCTCTCTCTCTCTCTCTCTCTCTCTCTCTCTGTGTGTGTGTGTGTGTGTGTGTGTGTGTGTGTGTGTGTGTGTGTGTTGTTTTCACAGTGGCTGTCATCGTTAAGAGTCGCCTGAGCGAGATTGAAGGTAAAACAATAATAGTTCAGCTTTGAAGAGGACGTGGGGACAGAGTTGGAAGCGATGAGGCGGCGAGGGCGCGAAGAGTGGTTGTGTTTTGTTGACTGGATTGGCACGTGCAGGGTTGGCGCGTGGATGAGGACACCACTCTGTAACGTACTTTGAGTGAAATAGGATAGGAAGAGGTGGAGGAGGAGAGGAGGAGGAGGAAGAGGAGGAGGAGGAGGAGGAGGAGGAGGAGGAGGAGGAGGAGGAACAAAAGGAAGAGAAAGAGGAGGATTACACTGACTTACACAGAAGCAGAAGGACAAGGGAGAAGAGGAGGAGGAGGAGAAAGAGGAGAAAGAGGAGGATTACTATTACACATAAAAAACTGGCCAAGAGGTGGAAAAATATAGAAAAGAATGCCTTAATTTTAAGTGCACACACACACACACACACACACACATACACACACACACACACACACACACACACACAGAGAGAGAGAGAGAGAGAGAGAGAGAGAGAGAGAGAGAGAGAGAGAGAGAGAGAGAGAGAGAGAGAGAGAGAGAGAGAGAGAGAGAGAGAGAGAGAGAGAGAGAGAGAACCGTAGAATTTACTTATTTCTCATATGAATGATTCTCTTCACTGGTTATCGTGGCGATTTTACCGTGGAAATAGAAAAGAAAACAGATAGACGAGAAGGACAAATAGACTTTTTAATGTATATAAAGTCAGAACTGATCAGGTTACTAGCAAAGAAGAAAGACACGTATTAGCAAAGTCAAGGCAAATTTTAGATCATTCAAACCCTGAAGAGGACAACGGTGACTAAACCAACAGGTGCGCCACGTGAAAAAGGACTCATGTAAGCAAAAACCACAAAAAAAAAAAAAAACTAAAAAGAAAGAAAAAAAGGACCTAATAGTTTGCCTTATGAGGGTGACTAAGTACTTTCTCCCCTGATCCATTAGACAGAGGCCGAACGCACTGAGCCACTCCTATTTGGACTCGGTATCAAGGCGCAACATCTGAGTTTAACGAGGCTAATACAGCTTCATCACCGCACCCTGGCGTCGCCCTCCACATATTATACTCCTAAGGTGTCGCCTCGTCTCTACTCTCCTGACACGCGGCAAGACAGCGCTGGGCCTCGCCAGGAACGAAGATTCACTTTGGTCCCTATGTGGTCTTAGCGGACGGCTGGGTTTGGAGTGATCGTGGGAGCGTTGTTTAGCGAGTGTCTGAGCCGCCTATTCCCGGGAGATTAAGGAGGTCGGGGAAGAGGGAAAAGAGGAGAGGAAAAATTGAATGAGGAAGATACGTAACTAGATTATTCAAAGAGATAGGGAGATGACGGCATAATTAAGTAGTGTGTGTGTGTGTGTGTGTGTGTGTGTGTGTGTGTGTGTGTGTGTGTGTGTGTGTGTGTGTGTGTGTGTGTGTGTGTGTGTGTGTATGCACGTAAACACACACACACACATACACACACACACACACCAAGGACAGCTGCACATCACGAGGTATAATACTGAAGCCCTGTGGAGGCCTTGTCTGCAGCGCCGCCTGGAGGAGCAACGCCATTCCATCCTCCACCCTTCGCCAGCTCGACTACAGTACAACAAACGACAGCGCCACACTCCTCAGCATAAATTAATCTCCTATACCAGCCTCGCCGACTGCGCGTTCACAACTCGACGAATAAAAATTACACTTTCTTCCATTTTCTCGCATGTTTGAGGTAATGGGGAGGCAATTTCCAGTTATAGATCCCTCCTCTACTTACTTTCCGCTGTTGCAAGTTAGTTGGGGAAGTTTCCGCCTCCAAAATGAGGCTCCAGTGGACTTGAGGACTCGAGTTTGCCCTTGATCTTGAGAAGGGGAAGGAAACGCTCGTAGGCAGCAAGTATGGGTGAGTGAGCTCGGGTATTTGTGGCCTCCAGATGAATTTATCTCAGTAACACTTCGCGGAGAGAGAGATCCCGCCTCTGCCTCACAGCTTCGCCTCTCGCGGGGGATACAACGTAACTTTTCCATTTTTTGTGGCAAGTGGGAATGCTCCTGACGGTGCTAAGCCATGAAATATAGGAGGAGTTCCCTGCCCTTCCCTTCCTTTCCCCCCAGCCTGTCCGCCTTCCTGTCTGTCTCTCTTCATCCCCTCTCCGCAGTTCTCCGTTCATCACTTCCGCTTTATTTACCATTTCCTCGTTCTTCCCCCGCTTGCTTTCTTTTCTTATCTCCACGTGCTGTCTGTCTCTTTGTCTTTTTCCAGAGTTTTCCGTGTGTCACTGTTCCTGAATTCAATGTCTACTCATTTTTTCCCTCACTTACTTTTCTCTTTATTGCGTTCATAAGCTTCAGTGAGCTCTTGAGTGAATGTGGACTACGCTTTGCTGTCTGTTGATGAATGGAGCGGATTCAGTTATCAGGTTGTTAGTGCTAAGTCATTATGGAGCTTTAAAAGGAGATTAGATAGATTTATGGATGGGGACAATAGGTGGAAATAGGTAGGTATGTTTCATATTAGGGAATGCCACGTGGAGGTCTGATGGCTTCTTGCAGCTTCCCTTATTTCATTATGCTCTTATGTTCTTTTGTCTCCCTCTCTCTCTATTTCTCTGTGTTCGTCACTTTCCCTGTATCTAATGTGTCTTTTCTTTAAATTTTTCTTTTTCTGGTCCATCGGCCTCGTGAAGGTCGGAATGAAGACAGACTACACTGGAAACAACGTGACAGCCAACCACCACTTCATTCTAGCCTCGTCTTACTTCAAGGACAAATTTTCCGTGGCCAGTGATTCATTAGCCGGCCGTTATTCTCCCTCTTGAGAAACTAATGCTGATTTGTCAATCTCTCACTGAGCTCTTTTATCCTGCTCGGCTCTAACTGGGAGTCCGTGCGAGTATCAGTTCAAAGGCGCGTGAATTTACTGAGCTTTCCATCCCGTCAGTGCTTGCAGATAAAAAAAAAAAGAAAAAAAAAAGGCCGCTGTTTTTATCGTGTCCATATTATAGTTAAAGCCAATTTCTACTCCCACCTTGGAATGTGTTCTTAGAAGTTTCGGTGTCTTATCGTAGCTACTCTTAACAGGCTGTAGTGTTTCAAGAGTGCTTTCCCCCGTCCCCCCCTCTTTTTTTTTCTCAGTAATTGTCCTAGTTAAAGTGGCTCTTCTTTAGTTTTCTTTTTTTTCTTTACGGGAGAGACAAGAAAGACAATTAGTGGGCCTTTTTTTCCTCCTATTTTCTTTCTTTTGTCTTGAGTCTTCCTTGTTCATAAAAAAAAAAAAAGTTTAACAAGCATTCCACGTAGAAATCATCCACTCATTAGATCCCAACTTTATAATTCCCTCGATGGCCTCTGAAAAACAATCCTGATGAGACTAAACCGTGTCGCAGAACATTCCCCCATTGTCTACTTCGCGTCCTCCTCTTACCGCTGAGGACGTTAATCCGCTGGTGGTGTTTCAGTTGCATGCGTTCGATTAACTGTGTATCGATAACCCATCCCGCGCTGCCTCCACTCTCCGGTTACTGCCCTCGCTCCACTGACTGCTGTTGGCTACCCTTTGGTTATTTTACGGGTGTTATTGCTACTGCTGAAAACGCCGCCTTGCTAATGGCTCCAGCAGTGGCCGAGACGGTGCCAACTGCAGGGGATATTATCTCTATTTACGCCACTTCAAATCTTGCCCTGTCTGATTTTGCGGCTGCTCGCGACTGCCTGTGGAGTTTACGGGGTTTTGATGTCTGCGTCGTGAAAATCATATTGCCTTCTTTTGCTATCCTGTTTCCCTCGCTGTGTGTTAGTGTAGCCCATCACGTAGCCTCGTAAGGATGAAGAGGTCTTTGTTGGTGCTCTCTTCTCTTGTGTTTCATTGTTTTTCTTCGTGTTCTTGCTGGGTGCCAAAAACGTAGCTTAGTATTGCTGTATCGTTTCCTACTTGGTCACTGTCAAGGCAATTTTTATTACTACTTTCTAACAGTCGGCTGATATTAATTGACTTATTTAAGCATCTGTCAAGGAATGGTATAACAGATACAACAATGTTTCCTCTCCTTGACTTCTTATTTATTTATATTTTAGTTTGGGGGGGGGAAGAAGCAAATAATCATATATTCTTTCCCTAATTTCTGTGCCCTTGGCCGGCCTTCTTCACATTCGTAGGACATCTCTTGGCAATGCACACAGACAGATGGTGTTAAAAGATTTAGAAAAACCCGAACAGACACTCATGATGTAAGCGTTTCTTTCTTTTCCTAAGTGCAGAATTAATATCTTCATGAAAAGCCAAAGATCGCGAATTAACATTTTACCAACCAATTCCCTTCCCTCTTGTGAATTTATGATTTCCTGCAGTTTATTATGCAGCAATTTATTTATTTTTTGTCTAACTTATGGGAAATTGCCAGAGAGAGAGAGAGAGAGAGAGAGAGAGAGAGAGAGAGAGAGAGAGAGAGAGAGAGAGAGAGAGAGAGAGAGAGAGACGGAAATTCAACAATCCCTCTCGAGCCATCTAGCGAATCATACCAGTCAAGTCTTCATTTGCACTATGGAGTTTACAACCACGACATCATAAATCCAGTAAACATTCTCCATATCTCAGGTTTTAAGACAATATGCATTATTATTTTTGAAAGGCATTCGTCGTGATAAAATGCCTCGGCGCTCCACATATATCAGGCCAAACTCGAGTGCAGGATTCCCACCAGCTTAGGTTGGTAATCTCTTTCTCTCTCCAGCTCGCCCGGCACGTCGCCCTCAGGTTTATAGTTCACAGCCTGGCAAGGTGTATGTGGGTGTGCGTGTTGCTGCTTGTCCCTACCAAGGTTACGTTAGGTATTCTTGCTCGCCTCTGTTCATTGCATTTAAGCCTTTGACTAATAGAGATAGCAAATGTTTCAATGTCCTTTCTTGATCAGTTTCAACACTTTATGGCTTGTTGAGGTGTGTGGGTGTGCGTGTTGTTCCTTGTCCCCGGGAAGATTACCTAAACTATTCTAGCTCACTTCTGTTCTCTGCATGGCACAAACAGTTAAACCTTTGAATAATAGCAATAGTAAATGTTTTAGCGTCTTGTCTCAACCAAGATTAACAGTTTGACAAGGTGTGTGTGTGTGTGTGTGTGTGTGTGTGTGTGTGTATGTGTGTGTGTGTGTGTGTGTGTTGCTCCTTGTCCCTCGCAAAGTTACCTAAGCTGTTCTTGCTCGCTTCTGCAAACAGTATGCCACAAACAGCTAAGCCTTTGAATAAGACCAATAGCAAATGTTTCGGCGTCCTGTCTTGATCAACTTTCACAATTTACAGGTGTGTGAGGTGTGCGGGCAGGTACAGGTTACTTGACTTCTGATCACAGCCTTAGGTACCTGAGAGCTTCCTCCCCTTCTTGCCTCGCGCGGCGCCACCAAGACCAGGCCATAAAAGGACCAGTACCGACGCTGCAGGGCATTTATGGAGCAATATATTCACTGGAGTCGCCGGATCTCCAAGTGTAAAGGCAGTAATTTAGCGCAGTGACCACTCATGTCTTGAAAACCAGACCAGCGTTCCATAGCTCTGATTCTGTGCCTCTCTAGAGCTTGTGTGGCCCCTAATGACGGTGTGATTATGCGATTTCAGTGACATAGTGCTCTCTCTCTCTCTCTCTCTCTCTCTCTCTCTCTCTCTCTCTCTCTCTCTCTCTCTCTCTCTCTCTCTCTTTTCGGGTGGGCGGCGTGCGGACCTTCATATCCTAATTAGCAGCACCTTCAGAAAGTTTGTCGGCACTTTTGCCATCGGGTGAATATCGTCAGGAGGTTACCAAGTGAAGGGCGAGGGTGAATAGCGAGCAGGGCGGTCGACTACTGCGAAAGCCAATACCAGCGGGACTTTTGCTGAGGCACCGGGGAAGTTTGTTGGGTTTTACGTACTTAAAGAGATAGGGAGAGAGAGAAGGTGGGAGGGGGGAGGAAGGGAGTACTGTTGGAAACCATTTTCTTCAGCAGCTTTACTTTCGCATCTTCGCTGTCTTTCGTCAACGTGCGTACGCCCGCCTCGCCTGGTTTCTTCTTGTCGCTCCCGCACCCTCCTCCCTCTCACGAACTAATTCTGACCACACGACAAAACCTCATTCATCTTCCCTCACTCACCCACGAAGAACTCATTTCAACCCATTAATGCCCAGTCTTTCCCCCGGCCGCCTTCATCCATCTTGGCACTCTCTCGTAGCTTTCTTTCTCTTCCTCAAGTATGAAATCTTCCTGCAGTTGCGCCGGTTCACTTACACACGGAGCATGTCAGTATGAAGGCTGCTTTGTATCCCTGAACAGTTAAATCTTTCATGACGATTTTTTCAAAGGCCACGTAGATCTTTAATCTGTTTCTCATGGCTATTTCTTTTTCTTTAGCCCATCGGAGTCCTCCTTAAAATGTCATGAGTAATGAAAACATCCTAAACAACCTTGACTTTCTCTAGAGTCCAATGATTTGTCGAGATAAGACGCCACATTGTTAAGTCGGATTCTCATGGGTGGTTTTTCTTTTTATTTCATTAGTGATTCAGAATCACTGTCAGAATATCAGTAGAGTAATGAAAAAACACTAGACGACCTTAAACTTTCACTAGAGTCGAGACAACATACTAGTTCAGTCAGATTTTCATTGGTAGTTTTTTCATTAGCGATTCAGAATCCCCGATAACCCTTTCAGTGCTAGACAAATTTTCATCTTTAATGCCTATATAACTTTTTCGTCAGTATTTTTGTGCTAGAATCTCGTTAATATTTTCATATTACCTTATGTAATTACCTTTTATTTTCCCTCTTTTCTCTCCTATGTCCCTATACAAACAGTTTTTACGGTTCTGGGAAGCTTAAGAAAGGACTACCATAGCAGCAAAAGGGTTAATATATCACCAGAACAAAGAAAGAACCCTAATCAACCTTACCTTTCAATAGAGTCTAATATCGAGGTAAGACAAAAGCATCACTTGAGGAATACGACTTCTCCTGTATGTCTCGCTGTCTGCCAAGTGACGCGGCATCCCTGTGTATAAAAGAAAATGATGTTCTACGATTACTGATTTGTGTTGGGGATTTGCTGCTCAAACTGCCGCTACCTTTGGCCTTTTCTGTCACTCAGTGGGATCTCTGGGTCAGACTAGGTAGATCTCCAGCATGCCTGCCCTTCGTACCCTCCTCCTTATCCTACTTTCCTCTTGCTCCTGTGTGTGTGTGTGTGTGTGTGTGTGTGTAACATTCTGGAAGCACCACGAAATATGACAAGACATGAATAAAAAAAATCCGTTTCTTTTCTTTTTTTTTTTTTCCTGGGGGGAAGGGAGCGGCATTGTAAGCCTCCCTTTTTTTTTTTTTTCTCTCTCTCTCTCTTTCTTTTTCCATTAATTTCCGTGCCCCTTGGCTAGCGTCCCTGACACGTGAATCTGAAAAAAAACGAAAAAAAAAAACAGCCACTCAACGACCAACGAAGAAACTGAATAACAAAGAAATCTGAAAAACAAACCATCTAAAAACAAACAAACAAACAAATAACAGACGAACAGGGACAGAGATAAGGAAAGGAAATCACGGAGAAGGAGGAGGAGGGGGAGGAGGATCTGAACGAGGAGGCGGTGAGGGAAGAAGAGAACTGTGACAGGTGGGGAGGAGGAAGAGGCAACTGGATGGGACTCAGAGTACCGGGAAGGAGGATGAGAGTCGGGGAAGGCGGGGGGGGGGGGTGGCTGAGATACGGGCGAGACAGAGATCTGAGGAAGTGAGAGGAGAAAGGGGGAAAAGGGAAGAATGGGAGGTGGAGGCGTGGGGGGAGAGCTGAAAGAAACGGGGGGGAAAAGGAAGGGAGAATGTGGGTGTGGGTGATATTGGTTCGTTGGTCGCCTCCACAAGCTGTTATTGATAGGATCTGACTCTTGGATGGCATCGCGCTAGGCTCCCGTCTGAAGAACAACACTGCGGAGTCTGTCAAGAGCATGGGTGTGGACTGCTTCCCTCCCCGGCCTCCATTCAGTTAAAAAAAAAAAAAAAGTGTGTGTAGATATAAACTAAAACACAGAGGGAGAAAGAGCTGAATCTTCGCCCGTTTCCACGAAGAAAAATGTAGCATCAAAATGGTTTCACTATCCTGGCTCGGATTAAAAATTTACATATACACCTGTGTCGCGAAAAAGAAAGTATGTAATATGCATACACTACAGGGCACAACAGTTCTCTGCTGTGTGTGTGTGTGTGTGTGTGTGTGTGTGTGTGTGTGTGTGTGTGTGTGTGTGTGTGTGTGTGTGTGTGTCTAATGAACAAAGAAAAGTGCCTCCATCTGTTGGCTTTCTGGCTTTCTTCTCCCTCCCTTTCCCAGTCCTTCGGCTTTACGTTCTTTCCTCCTCGCCCCCTCTCCGCACAATCGGCCACCCCTCCACCCATCTCCGCCCATCCCCCATCCGAGTCCCCGCCGCCCGTATCATTACTCACTCTGAAAGTCATTACACCGCCGCCATACACCAGCAGCGGGCCCTCTGTCTTGTCCTTTCCTCTTTTCCCTCCACCGCCGCTAACGTCACTCCTTTTGTCTTTCCTTCGACTGTATCTCTCACTTGACTCTCACTGATTCAACCCTCTCTCCCTCCCTCCCCACACACACACACATACACACACATGCATACGAGTACACAACTCGCCAATGCCTCCTCTGTGTGCACATGAAGCTGCCTGACGGAAACTGACCCATATTGACTAATTATAATGAAGAGTGAAGTAAGTCAACAAAGGGAAGAATAATTAACACACCTGGTTCATTGTGGCGGAGGTGACGTGGTTGCCTGGACGACTCTCCGCTCTTGTTCCTTTCTCGGCCACTCACATCCACTCTTGCCGCAAAGGAGTCGTCACACAGGGCCAGAAAGAGCAGATACGTTGTTACATGATTCTGATGCTCAACAGTCCCACACACACATGCACACAGACGCACCAAGCAACAAGTTCCATACTCTGAAACGCTTTGTTGTCTCATAAGGACTATTTCCAAAGCCTACAGGTTTTCATGGGTGCTGTTCCCACTGATGATTTGCTAAACTTGTAAAAATAATAATAACAAAAGGAATATCCTTGAAAACCGTAGTAACTTTTCCTGCGGCGTGTGGAAAGTAGTCGAGATGAGACGCTGAAACGTTAAGAGAGAATACTGGAGTAACAAATGCAATGATTATGTGAGATGATAAGAAAGCAGTCGTTTCCACCAATAAAAAAATCAGATAACAATACAGAAACTGGTAACTCACAAGCGCCTGCCTCGCCATCTATATTCCGGTTAGACAACTATTTATAGAGATAACCTATGTAATCTCTTTCTATGAGTATCTATCAATTACCTGAATATTGAAAAATATTTCGTGAAAATACTAATCCTATATTTACTTTTATATAGTCACTGGCAAGTATCGAAGTGAACAACTCCCCTAATTGCTGATTCGAACCAGCGAGACATAACACCAGCACTTCTCATATAGGTGTCAAAAGACTTCTTAAACGCTTTGCTTTCTCACAGACGGATAGTCGAGTTTTCGTGAATGTTTTCCCCATTCCTTTGTTAACTATCACAAGAATCATACACTCTTTAAATATCTCAATAACTTCCACTGACTGTTTTCAGAGGTCACATTTATGATAAGTCAGGTTCAAGTGGGGTTTTTCCCCCACTGATGATGCAGAAAAACGTACAAACACCTATTGAAAATATCAATAACTTCCAATAGATAATGTTACACCAGGGGGAACCTGTTGAAAGAAGTCGAGAGAAAGACAGTGGCGAAGCGTTTAAGAGTACGGAGTTATGACTTGCATTCCTATTTAATTTACAAGTAGTGAATCATAAGACAAGACGGCTTCACAGTACATATTAATTTGCTAGATACTAAACAACTTAGCAATAGGGAGTCATAATCTGGGCACAAAACTATTTGACAATAGGGAATAATAAGCTAGACAAAACACGGCTTGGCAATAGGAAAAAAAAATTAGAGTTAGGCACAGAGTAGGGTGACAACAAGGAATCGTGAAGTCGCATTGCACAGGACTTACACTTTCCGTGACTTACCAGCAGAGCAGTCCACTTCTGCTCCCGGAATCTCTTAGTTATCTCAACACAGCCTAACGCTTTATCGATTTATAAAGTACGGCTGCACGCTGCCAAAGGAAAGCAAGACCACAAACTTATAAAAAATTATTTATTCATTTATATCTATTGCAGTTACAAATAATACACGGTTGACCAGCTGGGTACTGGTGGCTCAACCTGACATACAACAACCGCACAGGAGCCGTCTTGGCCCTGGCCAGCAGCTGGTGGCGCCCCACGTTGGCTCTCACCGTCCAGACTCGCTCCGGAGTAAAAAGTGTGACCTACGTAGACAATCGCCCAACCTGATCGAGCTGCCTCGCTCCCGCCGCCCGGTGCCTGGCGGCCGCCGGGGACTGGCGGCGTGGAGTCACCACAACACACGGATGTCGAGCGGTGAGGCGCAATAACATTGAAAATATCAGTATCCCTGCAGCAGTTCTCTTACTCTAGTTTGTATCTGAACTATGGTCGTCACGGCACAGCTACTCCGCCTTCCGGAGGAGGAACAAAAGCTAGAATGGGAGTTTGGGGTCCTGCAGTGACAAGCGCATTGACAGCTCCACCGAGGGCGTATATGTTTTCGAACCTCTTATCTGATTCGTATTAATATACATAAAAAAGTCACTTTCTTTTCGGCGGCTGGATGCCAGGAGGGGCGGCGGATGGCGTCCCGCGCCACGCGCTGCGGCGTGGCGCCTGGCGGCACTGCAGTACCTCAAATGCTCTCTTCAAAAGAAGCCTTAAACGTACAAACACACACAGTAGAAGAATATAGTCGTACAGATGATGCAGGGTAAAAGCTTGCACAGTGTCACGTGAGTATATAGCTACAGAACAACAGATAGTTGGCGCCACCTGATAGAGATACAGTGTATGAGGAATGTGTGAATGTTCGCTCACAGGAGTAGTATATCCTCTGGGGATGAATGAAGTGGTAAGTACGTACGAGGTGGAGAAGGTCATCACCGGCACCTACAGGCACGAGATATGGACAGGTGGAGCGGGCGAGTAGCTGCTGGGAGAGAAGGGAGCAAGGTCCGCGGGGAGCTTCCGGAGAGGTATTTGTACACTTAATCTCCTAAAGTGCGCTGGACAAATTGTGGGTCTGATCAAAAAAAGAAAAGGAAAGAAAAGAAAAAATGCTCGTTTGGTGAGATAAAAAAAAAAGAAAATAATAATAATAAATTTTAGCACTTGAAAAAATGGAGAGTCTAATACAAGCGTGTATCTGTGATGGATGTAACGCGGCGCTCCCTTTGTTAGCGTGACGGAAACCAACAATGAAAACAACCCATATGTACATAATACTACATGCATACTTATATATATATACACACATACATACATACATACATAGAGAGAGAGAGAGAGAGAGAGAGAGAGAGAGAGAGAGAGAGAGAGAGAGAGAGAGAGAGAGAGAGAGAGAGAGAGAGAGAGAGAGAGAGAGAGAGAGAGAGAGTGCCTGGGGATAAAATGAAGGCTTTTCTAATCGAGTAAGGACAGAGAGGTCGAAAAAAAAAAATGTTCTCCAGAAACCACAGCCTTGCACAGAGACTAAACAACTTGACAACACGAAGGAATGTTTCGAGGCAAACCAACAGACACCCAGAATACATCACTGCTGAAAAAAGGACAGCGATAAATAACAGAGCAACAATGGCAATAACTATGAACACAGTGATGACGTACAGTGACGCAGGGGGAAACCAAACGTTCTTGCGTCGTAAGGATGCGCGAAGGAAACATCGAAAGGGCGAAAGGAATCGAGAGAGATGATGACGTGCGAGGTAAACCCACGAAATGAATGAGAAGCAGTGACATTATTTCCACGTGTGTGTGTGTGTGTGTGTGTGTGTGTGTGTGTGTGTGTGTGTGTGTGTGTGTGTGTGTGTGTGTGTATGGAGGTCTCGGGCTACGCTACAATTTGAGCAGACGTGCGTACGAAGCTAGTGTAGTTTTCTGCTGGAGAGCTTCGTCAAATATGTACAAGTGACACCTGAAAAATCTCCTAGACCCTTGATGTGTCTCAGTAGCAGCTGTAGTAGTAGTAGTAGTAGTAGTAGTAGTAGTAGTAGTAGTAATTGAAATGGTAGTAATTGTAACAAAAGTAGTAAAACTGATAAATATAATGACATAAATAGTAATGATGATGATAATAATAATAATAATAATAATAATAATAGTAATAATAATAATAATGATAATAATAATAATAATAATAATAGTAACAATAATAATAATAATGGTAATAATAATAATAATGATAATAATAATAATAATAATTCTCTCTCTCTCTCTCTCAAGTAGTTCACGCATCACTCGTACATCTTGCAATGACACTCTTGTTCCTTCACTTCTTCACCTTCCAGTGGCAGTGTTCACTTGTCCCTCGCATGTACAGTCTTGCTCTTTAATTCACTGGTCATTCCTCACTTTCTAATAACACAGCATTTTTGTGTCACCTGCCAAAATCGTGACATTCCATTTTCTTCTTAGTCACAGGTCCATTCCTGCCAGTACGTATTCTTAATTAAACGCTATGAGGTTTCATTTGGACTAGCTTTCAAATGCTACTGAGTTGATTCTTATTGATGATGTAGATTTCCTTCTAAAGTTGCCACTAGAGTCTTCCGTGAAAACCTGAGTAACTCCCACTAAAGGTTGCTGGAAGTTGTTGAAATAAGAAACCGAAACGTTCAAGAGTATCCCCTGTCTTGTTTTCTGTGGAATAGAAGGAGAGAGCGTCCCGTGTTTGGCCAGCTGCCCTAACTATGCTCTGGTGGATGCTCACTTCAACCTTGTATGATTTCTCCTGTGGAATTCAAGTTGTCTGACGAAAGTTTTGGTATAACTTTTAAACACCTACTGAGTAATCGGTTACCTCAAGTCTTTTAGTGTCTGTATTTTTGCTTTTGCTCAGTAACATCGTCTAGAGCTATTCAGATGGAGGAATAATTGTTGTATTGCCATAAACCAGCAGAAAGTGGGTTACGTGAGCAGCAAGTGGGCAGTTTTGCTGGATGTGATGGACGAGGCAGCGACCAGCTCACCTCACACCACGGACAAGTGCTAGTGTGTTCCTCTGTAATCCACCACTTTGCTTCCCAGCCTATAACACACACACACACACACACACACCAGCGCCATCGTATCAACATAAATTCTTGAACATGTATCATTGACATAATGGAAAGTAAAAGTTTACATGAATATAAAACAAAAGATCCTGCTTCAGTGTGGTGTTTAAATGTCAAATAATAAGAAATTGAAAAAAAAAAAAAAAAAAGACATAATCGGAGAATCAAGTGTCTCATGTAACTTGGGAACATCAGAAATGAAACAGCATCTGAGTAGAGGAGAGGGAAGAAAGATGGGTAGGAAGGTCAAGGCATCAAAATATGGTATCATTTGGTGAGTTACCTTACTTTTAATTGGTGTATCAGTAACACTCGGTTCTGTAGAGTACGCTACACGTTTATAAGAAAACCTAATTTTGTTTGTCTCAGGAGGGCGCGGGGGCTGCTGGGTGCCCGCGGAGATACACAGCCGGGACCAACGCACATTAACACTAATATTGCCGATCCAATTGTAATGATGCAATTTTGTACACGCTTTGAGAAGTGCAAGCCAAGATTAACCTATCAGTATATTTACAAAAGGATACAAATATGAGCTCCATACCAGCTGGAGATCTGACACACTCTTGAATAAATTTTTTTCTTCAAGAGTTTATTTTTTAGTGTTTTAAAAGACAAACGCCAGTGACACTGAGTCACCTCGACGAAACATTTACACACCCTCGGCGCCAGTCATCGGTCTACAAAAAGTCACCTGGTGGGCGGCGTTCCTGCAGCGTGGCGAGATGTACAGTACGTAGTAAAATATCAAGAGTCCGCGATGGCTTCCTTCACGGGGAATACACTGAGTGAGTACGAAAATCTGCAAGGTCCTTCTGTCTCTTACAAGAAGTGATCCCACACGCGAGATCCGCTGAGCCAAGGAACCCAACTCAGGCAAGGGACCCGATGCACCGATGCCAACGTTACCAACACTACCCAATCAACAGGTGACCACAGGACTCGTGCGGCCTAGCGCCGTGAACGCCAGCAGGGAGAGGAACCAAAGAGAACTCTGGTTGGATGGCGTAGAAGAAAGGTAACAGGTCATTCAACAATACGAATGATGAAGGGTACAGGTGACCGCTTTAATGTTTTCGAGAAAATAGGTAACGAAAAAGGAACATAGATATTAAAAAGTTCCCATTTGGCGAAGAAGGAAGTTAACGAGACACGGAAAGTTACGGATGACGAAGAGGAGAATTATTAATCGCCTCAAAGTTTTGCAGAAGACAGATAAAAAAAAAAAGGAAAGGAAAAGCTGTAGGTAATGACACATAAACATATACACCTACGCCAGACTAGCGCTCGCTTCTACCTCGAAAAGTCTCCCTCCTCCTTCACTTCTCGCTCGCCAAGATGTCACCGTCGACAAAAGGAGTTCAGGGTCCACAGTGAAGATTTACAAACGTATTCTTTTTTAATTGAAGACCCGTTTCTTTAATTTGTATCGAAGCGAGAAATTTCTACGAGCTGGAGAACTTTCAGAAAAAATCGTGTCTGTGAGAGGACCCAGACCACCCTAACCAATGCCAGCGCTAACACCACCACCACCACCACCACCACCACCACCACCATCTCCACCTCCACTACCTCCAAACTACGGCTTCTCTAAACCCTTGAGCTTCTACAGACTCACAGGGCATCGCAGTGCACACGAAAACCTCACAAAAATGAAGTGATATGAAGGTTATTTCCTCGAGGGTGTGTGTAATCATCGTGACGACGCACACACACACATACACGCACGCACACCTGTCCCGTATCTTCTCAACAGTTCGGTCTTGCAAATCCCACCCGAAACCCGTATTGAATCCCTTGTTAGCAGCAAAATACACACAGGCTGCAAGGTGCCTAAGACGCTACGCACGCGAGTAGTGTGAATGAGTGGGTGGGTGAGAGGAATCCAAGAGGCGTGAGTGGGGACCAAGAGGCGTTAATGGATTTGGGATTAGCGACGGTCACCAGCTAGTCACTCCACATTATTATTAGCTCAGGGACTTGGAGGGAGGAGAGAAGGACCTGATGTGCTGAGATTCGGGGACGTTCGCCAAGGAAGGGAGGAAAGGAAGTAGTAGTACATTGGTGGTTAGGGACGCAGCTCTTCGGCGGGAGGGGGTCATGGTGTAGGCAGGGTGGCGTTGTATGCATCTCCGACACAAGTTGTTGCTCGTATCAGTTTGGGACAGAGCGCCCTTAGAGAGCGGCGGTGGCGCAGACAAAGTAGACACGGTGAAGCCAACACGACCTTCCACGGTGACTCTTAACTTGCCCGGGAAGTTTTGTGCAGTTATATAATGATTTTTCTACTAATTCGTATGAGGACTAAAGGTTAATATATTTATATTTGAATATATATATATATATTCTCCATATATATATTTTGAGGCGTATCTATACTAATATAAATCAATTTCATATACATCATATTTGTTAAGGCTTACAAATACGGCGGAGTCACCCACGGCCCGCCCGCCTCGCCGACAGCAGGATTGAGACGAGAGACTCCCTTGACCACGAGACAAGTGTAAGGCGAAGGTGACGCTTTCCCGTCGCCTGGGACACCCTGGAGGCCCTCCTCTAAACCATCGCTAGAGATGGCAGGTAACAACTTATAGGCATAGTATTATTAACCTTTATACAACATAGCAGCCTCTTCAGCGATGTACAAATGAGATATTCGAGTGGGTCAGTTGTGACGTCGAGCGCCCACACACAACTATGCTAAACGTGTCCCGTTGAAAGGCAGAGAAAGCACCGATCTTGTTCTACCTGTTGCTGCAACGTGACGATAGTCGTGAGGGACCTGGAAGCCATTATCACAGAGTGGACACGCCGACCACGGCCCGCGCTGCCGTCCCCGGCCAAAAGTGTGCCTTCAAACGTGGTAGAAAGATTAAACTCTTCCCTACAACAATAGCACCATCCGCACGCTACGTAACATTTCTTCCTGTCATCCCGTCAGCTTCTTTTCTCATAACTCTAATCGCAATACAAGAAGACAGAGTTCAGGATTCTCCTGGAAACACTCGTGAGTCAAAGAGAGTAAGCGCTCTACCACCGCTGAAGAGGACGAGTGTGGCTGGGCGCGACACAGACCAAGACAAAGAGATCTCAGGGTCCACCTGGAGGGAAGGTATCAGCGGCTCGTGGTCACTTACAGCCACCTAGGGGAGGACGAGGGCACAATTAGCACTAAACTGGTGCACTGCTTGGGGCACCCAGGCGATCTCAGGTATTACGGACGTACTCGGAGCGCTTCACCACCGGCAGGATCACCAGGAACACCACGGAGCTCACGGTCGTGACGATGAAGAATATCCAGAACAAGATCCGGTCCACGGCGATGGCGATGACGCGCCACTCGTTCAGCCGCTTCTTCTCGGCGTCCTCGCGCTCCTGGCGGCTCAGCAGGATCTTGAGCGCCCTAATGATCTCCTCCTGGGCGCGGTTGGTGCTCACCGCAGCCAGGTTTGGGCTGTACGTGCTGCGTGAGGGATGCAGGACGGTTATTGGGATGGTTACTGGCACACACACACACACACACACACACACACACACACACACGTATATTTTGCTCACTTTTATCTCTCTCGCACACATACACACACATACACACACACGCACCTGTTGGCAGTGGTGTTCCTCCTGTAGGTGTTGGTGTCGTTGTTGTAGTCCCGCCACCCAATGTTGAGATTGTGCAGGTCCTCGGCGCTGGAGTAGTCGCCCTGGCCGCCCTCCTTCAGGTCGTCTCCCACATTCTCCACCGTCAGGCGAATCGTGTCGCTCTGGTGGCGGGAGGAAGAGGAAGAGAAGGAAGAGGTGAAAAGGTGAGGGTGGTGCTGCCAGTGAGGTGACCACGGTTGTGAAGTCTTCGAAAGATTATCATAAAAGTTTACATCAGTTCTCTCTCTTTCTCTCTCTCTCTCTCTCTCTCTCTCTCTCTCTCTCTCTCTCTCTCTCTCTCTCTCTCTCTCTCTCTTTACCTTAGACACGTGGTGGTCTTTAGAAACATTATTAGAGAAGTCCCCATAGAGGGCGGTAGTGACGACCCTGGCGTGAGCGTTGGAGTTCGTAAGGTTGACGTCCTCGCCGTTGTTTTTCGTCGTCTTGGGCCTCCGTCGCTTGAGTCCTCTACCGAAGAAGCCCCGTCTCGCCCTGGTGGTGACGGTGGTGGCGGCGGCGGTGGAGGAGCCACTCTTGCACTTATTGGAACCGTGGCTGCGTAAGAACACCCTAGAGAGAAAGGTACCCAGTAAGAGAGACAGAGATGGGTATGAAGAAGCTGGTCACAGCGGTTGACAGGAAATAACATGAAGAAAAATGTCAAATGGAAGACGAGAGGGAAAATTTAATATTTCCTCACCTTTTCATCCAGGGCGGGACTTCCCTCTGAATGGGTCCGCGGTAGTGACAATTGAGGACGATAACTGTCATGATGATGCTGATGGAGGTAATGGTCATCACAGCGGTGAGGTAAATGCCTGCCCAGGGAGGAAGAAAAGAGAAAGAATAGTCACTTTGAATGAAATGTGCTTGTTCAATGTATCAGAGCTTGAGAGGCAAGACTGGGGTGAACTGGACACGTAGAGGTGGGGAGGAGGATGCTGAAGATGGATCTACCCTGCAGGAGAGAAAGGGGAAGACCTATGAGAAGGTTTATACGGTGAAAAAGGACATGCTTGTGATGGGTGTGACTGAGGAAGGCACAGAAGACTAAGTGCGTTGAAGAATCCTGAACCACTGTGGCGAGGAGCCCAAAGATGTTTTCTCATTCCAGTATGATTAAAAAACAGACTACATTAGAGCCCCTACAATGGTTGAAGGATATAAAAAATCACGGAGTAGAAAGTGCGAGGGAAAGATTCAAGAAGGAGCGTTGTCTGGGAGGAAAGCGGCGACACAGAAATCTGGTCTGAGATTATCCAGCGAGGAAAATGTTGACGTCACCTTCAGGAGAGGCTGTCGTAATCTTAGGGACGGAAGATGATTAAAATGTCTCGAGAAAGAAGGAAAATGCATTCTAAAGTTTTTCAGATTAACTTGAAAATTGCTCCCAAGAATGCCTGTCTCAGTCTGTCCGTCTGTCTGTCTGTCTGTCTATCTGTAAGTCTGTCTGTAAGTCTGTCTGTCTGTCTGGCTATCTGTCTGTCTGCCTGTGTGTGTGTGTGTGTGTGTGTGTGTGTGTGTGTGTGTGTGTGTGTGTGTGTGTGTGTGTGTGTGTGTGTGTGTGTGTGTATCCGCCACTCTGTCTGTCTGTCTGTTTTTCTCCCTCCCTCATCCAAACTCCTACCCAGCCCCATCTCTCTCTCTCTCTCTCTCTCTCTCTCTCTCTCTCTGGCTTGCCATAAGAAGTGCTTCTTTACCTAACAGGTCACATTCTTAAAGCATTCCTGAGTTGGTGAGTGACAGGAGGAGAGAGGCGAGAGATGAATGCTCGCAAAGTTAAGCCGGCGATGCGAAAGCGATGTGAAAGGAGCATGGAAAGGTGGCTGGAAGTTTTGCGCAACAGTGTGGGGGCTGCGTGGAAGAGGAAGCTGGCTGGCTGCGAGGAGGCGATGAAGGAGTGATGCAGTGTGAGGGAGGCTGTGGTGCCTAGCTCACGAGATAGAAAGATGAGCCAATCACTCACTCCCTCTGTCTTCAGCTTCTTACGTCCTCTGATCTGGTGAAAATTCTATCAGTTGTCATGTTTTGTAATGAGATTGTCAGCAGATCAGAGGACTTAGAGTAACACACACACACATACACACACACACACACACACACACAGACACTCACCAATCAGCGGGATGGACTCCGAGGTCTCAGGCATTTTCTCTGCGATGGCAAGCATGAAGACGCTGAAGGCAAGCAGAACAGTGACTCCCAGAGCGATCTTCTCTCCTGAATCAGGCGGGAGGCAGAACACGAGGAGGGTGAGCACGGACATCATCATGCAGGGCAGCACCACGTTGTACATATAGTAGAGGGTCTTGCGCCTGCCAGCGAGGAGAGGAAGGAACACTTGCGTTAGACTCAAGGAAGATAGAAACTCTGGTATTTTGAAATTCTACTCTCTCACTATGTCTAATTTCCAAGGCCACAGAGATGACAAGCCGGGTTCTCAAGAGTGTTTTACCGGTTAATAATGAAGAATTCTTGTTAATCTGCCACTAGAATCATAAAACACACCTAAAAAATCCGTGTCACTTCAAATAGAGGGTTTTATAGAAGTGGATGTGCGCCGTATGGGTGTTTCAGAATATATACTGGCCATGCGCTGCGTCTGGATTGGATCAGGTATCGAAAATATAAATGAAAAGTTTTTGTTTTGTTTTAGAATATATGAACACAACAATACAAGGGAAGTTAGAGACTCGGCTAGACTTGACCACTGCCATGAGCCGCGTCTGGATTGCATCAGGCGTAAGTTGATGTAAATATGTTTGCTTCCATAACTTTTCTGAAGGGCTAAAACTTTGATATTCTTATTGCTTTCCTCGTGATATAATAACAAAAGCACCTTAGAATAACAACTACTGATACAACAAAATAACAGTACTAACAACAGTAACATATAACGACTGACAGTAATGACAAGATTCAATAGTAACTACCATGGCGGCACTCACCTGATAGTGATGGTGATGGTGACGTCAGGGAAGGGCTCTGGGCAGCAGGAGTAATAGATGACGTTCCTGATGATTCTCGCCTCCAGCAGCTCCCACTCGCCGTTAGGAATGTAGTTAGTTAGGTCCACCTCTGCCGTCCTGTTGGTGACGTCAACCTGCGCAACGCCGGGAGAGGTAGATCAGGTGAGAACACAGGACCACAAGAACACAAGGGAAGCCATAAGGAACAAGCAAGTCTACACGTGGCACTCCCTAGTAGGCCATGTATTCAAGCACGCTAAAAAAAATCTTTCAGTACGACTATTTTCAAACTATAGAGATGATCAAATGGGTTCTTAAGAGTGTTTCTCCTCTCATGAATGTAGAAATCTTGTTTAGCTGTCACTAGAACCATAATAACATCCTTAGAAACCAGTGTAACTTCAACAAGAGCCTTTTGAAAATAGTGAAGGTTGGGCGCAGAAGCTTAGAAGACAGGAGTACTACATCCACCTGTTGACTCAGCACAAATAATATGATAAATGAGTCTATTCCAGTCATCTACCATTATTTGAGAACCAATTCCTTTCTGTCTTTCTTTCTTTCTCTCTCTCATGAATAGTAAGGACGGGAGGAGGAGGAGGAGGAGGAGGAGGAGGCGAAGGACGATGAAGCGGAAGAGGAAGAGAAGGAGGAACAAGAACAAGAGGAGCATATCATTTTGGAAGAGATGAGTAGGAGAAGGAAAGAGAAGATTTGGAAAAGAGGAGAGCGAAGGAGAGAGAGACAGAGAAGGGGGAGGAGGAGGAGGAGGAGGGAGAGGAGGAGGAGGAGGAGTAGGAGGAGGAGGAGGAGGAGGAGGAGGGAGAGGAGGAGGAGAAGCAGGAGGAGGAAGAAGAGGAGGAGGAGGTCGTAAGGGATAAATCATGGCGAGGGTATCTGGGACAAGGAGGGAGGGACGGCAGCGGGCGGGCGGGCTGGCTGGCAGGCGGGTCTTTCCATCGTTCACCGGGCTGTCTGGCACAATTGTGAGCGTGATGGAGTGAAGAAGGGAGGGAGGTGCCGGTGATGGCCGCTAGCACATCATTTGTCATAAGCTGTCAATATTTTGCTGCTACAACACTCGATACGGAACGGCGCTTTACAATGAATGTATCGAGCGCCAGGGTTAGTGCAAGACGGAGAGCACCAGTTGTGTTTATGTTACACGTTATCCGGCAGTTGGCGTGAATGTTGCTGTCTCTGGAGTAAGAACAGGAGCTTCTCTGGAGGAGGAGTAAGAGGAGGAGAAGGTAGAAGAGGAAGAAGAGGAGGAGGAGGAGGACGAGGAGGGTGTCTTCAGGCGCTTCTGGCCTCGCTTGCAGGTGAGGGAGCGCTCGTAATATGCAAATACTCCCGCGGCAGTGGCAGCAATGCAGGAAAATTACGAGGGAAGAAAGTGCATTAGAATGAGGTGTGAGGGAGGGCAGGGCAGGACTACTTAGTGAGGGACGCTGGCTAAGGGTGACCTCCTGCAGCACGAGAGCCGGTTACTCCTGAAGGCCACAGTGCAGATTTGATGAGCGAGGCGTGTGTCGTGCAAACTGCAGGCGGTTAAGTTTTAAAGCTTGGGTGAAAAAAAAGGAGGGAAAAAAATATTCTTTCTTCTGGCAAGGGTGAAGGTTGCGGCCGAGTGGTCACGTCAGCTACTACTACTACTACTACTACTTCTACTACTGTTGCTGTTGCTGCTGCTCTGTGCTGTTTTTTTTTTTTTTTTTTTCATGCAGAGCACATATCAGGAAAACACTACTAGGAGAAAAAATATCGGAGGTGAGTTTATTTCAAGAACACTAAGGACGGAGCACACCACTCAGAGGAAAACAATAAGCAATTTGTACTTGTATTCCCCCTGCCCAGCTGCGCGTGCATTAATCTCAACAACAACAACAACAACAACAACAACATCATCAACAACAACAAAACAACAACAACTACTACTAGTACTACTACTACTACCGATGATGATAACAAGGCATTCTTCTTGTTTTTATTCTCCTACTACTACTCCTGCTTATCTGCCTCCTCCTCCTCCTCTTTATCATCATCATCATCATCATCATCTTTCTCATCACAACAGAAGCAGGCGATGAGTCAGCCAGAGAGCACTAGCGGCCTCCATCCCGCAAGACAGGCTGACAGATTACCACTGCTTCGTGTGTCGTTGCCTCAACTGCTGCTAGTGAATTCGTGGATTAGTGAGCCTCAAGCGTACCCTGAGCGTCCCTCCCAGGCCACTGACCTCCCAGAAGCAGCTGTAAAAACTTTGCAATGTGTTTCTTCCATCCTTGAAAATTCAATATAGCCCAAACTTTCTATCAGTCGAGGCAGGATCCTAACATATCAATAAAATTCTTAGAGAAAGATGATGGAGTTGATTTCAGTATCCAGAAAATCCTGGAGAATCATATTACGTGATATAAAAATTTGGGTTGCCGTTTCAGTCTGCTTCACTATAGAGACAAGTCAGAACTCGTGCCAATGGTTATGAAACGAGATTTAAAAGTAGGTTAGAAAAAAATTAATTGACATGAATGAAATGTGGAAGCAGGTAGGTATGTTTCATACAGGAACCGTCGCGTGTTAATCTGATGTCTTTTTGCAGCTTACATTATTTTATGTTGTAATGTTCTTACCAGACAAAATCAGATCTAAAAAGAAGATAGGACAAAACTGGTTTACAAATTGGGTCGTAGATGAGCGGAACAAGCTTAGAAACGGCGTGATAAGTGCAGAAATATTAGAACATTTCAGCAAGGCGTTAGGTCCATTCACTGGCAAGCTTCGAAACAATCTTAATGGTGTTGCCCTTCGCTTGCCCACCGTTTGGAATTTGGAGTTTTAGTAGAGGAGTATAAAGTCACCTCAGGAACCACTCATTGGGACAGAAAAATCCCTAGTAACTTGAGCGGGATCCGAATCTACGCTTGTCAAGTAAGTGACGAGGATGCTTTCCACTGTGTGTGCGTGTGTGTGTGTGTGTGTGTGTGTGTGTGTGTGGCGATCTGCATTACTAAGATGGAAAAAAAATAAGGGTGAGAAAAAAATGTTATGCAAGAGGGGGAGGCATGCAGTAACCACGAAAATAACAGCAAGAGATGCAACACTACGGCGGTGAGTGAGATTTAAAAGTCAGTTATGATAATGGTATGATAAAACCAGAACAAAGTGCGGAGCGATTCTTCAGTCGATGTCGAGAGACACTAGTTCATCTCCCTCTTCTGCCAAGGCCGCGCTGGGCTAAAATAGTGAAGTGCCTACGCCTGTGTTTGACAACCTCACTCCCTGACAAGGAACACAATGGCGGCATCCGAGGAGAAGCGTCCAGCCAACTTAGGTTGCCCGTGTGAGGAAAAAGAGGATTTAGGGAGGAGGATGCTGGAGATGGATCTACCCGCCAGGAGAGAGGAAGACCTAAGGGAAGGTTTAAGGATGCAGTGAAAGAAGGCAGATTTCTAGCGGGTGTGACTGAGGAAGGCACGGAAGAAAGAGTGGTTGATCCGCTATGGCGGGAGATACCCATGGGAAAAGCCGGAAGAATTCCATGAGATATAAGACAGACGGTCAATGGGAATGGTTTCTAGTAATATTCGGGGACAAGAATTACTGACTAAGCTCGACAAAATTTCTTCACCTATAATGCATTTTACCTTAGTGCAGGACTTAATTAATCATTCACGTACCCTACCTTGTATATTTTTATGTATCATTACACCATGCTCATTATTGCTAATTTCAGCAGCTTTTACATATATATATATATATATAATATATATATATATATATATATATATATATATATATATATATATATATATATATATATATATATATATATATATATATATATATATATATATATATATATATATATATATATATATATATATATATATCTTTGCTTTATGAATTCCATCGCAAAGTCTCTCTCTCTCTCTCTCTCTCTCTCTCTCTCTGTCCAGGCAGCATCACGTTTATCAAGCCATCATCTCCACTTCTTCCCTCTCACACTCCTATCACCTGTATATCAGCGTCCGGCCCTCAGCGTCACCGCCTTCCCTCACCTGAAAGCCGTCGTAAATCCAGGAGCCCAGTTTGAGGATGCACGTCTGGTCGTCGAAGGGGAAGTAGGTGACGTCGACAGGGCAGGTGGAGCGAAACTTAGTGGGCGGCGGCCAGAACACCTTACCTTGGTGACCCACCATTGCCTTACTTTGCATGTAGCCCCGCGTGTAGTCGTCCGCGCTGCCAGGGGAAGGAAAAACACGAACAGGTAAGATAAGAACACAAGGGAAGCCGCAAGAAGTCAGTAGGTATTCACGTGGCAGTTCATGTTATGCTTCCTGTTACATGCGCATGGCTTGGAGTAATGGATTAGTGAATAACTCAAAAAGAATGAAAGGAAATGGAAGGGGATAGGAACACACACAAACATAGAAGAACAAGGAAAACCGCAAGAAATCAGTAAGCTTTCACATGGTAGTTCATGTTATATTATCCGTTGCATGTGCATGGCTTGGAGTAATGGGTAGTGAATAACTCTGAAAAGGAACGGGAACACACGAAGACATAATAACACAGGGAAAGAAGTAGGAAGTCAGTAATCCTTCACATGGCAGTTCATGTTATATTTTTCGTTGCATGTAAATGGAATGGAATTTTCAGTTCAGCGGTAATGAGAAACTCTAAAGAAAGAAAGGACATGGAAAGAAACGGAAACACACACATACATTAAAGAACAAGGGAACCCGCAAGAAATCACTGGGCCAACATGTTTCCGTAGCTTATACGTGACCTGTTTTTTTTTTTTTTTCAGTTCAGCAGGAAAGGAAAGAAAATGAAGAGAAGAAAAAAAGAAGAATGAAGAACTGAAGGATACAGAGAGAACACAGGAAGGATGAATAACGAGTGATATGCAGCTCCCTTCAATTTACCCTACGTACAGTCGTGGACAAAGGAGTTTCTTAATGATTCTAGCGTGACATGTACATACTTGCACAACACGTAAAGCTGTAACGCCGCAGCGACAGGCCGGCTGGCGTGTCTCCTTGCAATAGAAAGCACTCCATTTATACCAGTAATTCTTCCCATGAGGAGCATAAATGACAGCAGAGAAGGCCATCCTTTTGATATGTACGTGGATTTACGTCTTTGTGTCAGCTTGGGACGGGCAAAAAGACTTGGAGTTTGGAGAAAAAGAACAGAACTTAACACACACACACACACACACACACACACGGTTTGCAGGAGATACCACGTCACGGCAGAGACGAGACAACGAGATGGTGAGATGAAGGGTGGAATGAGACACAGCACTTGAAAGAAAAGTAGTTTTCGAAGGGCGGCCCGAGGGAGTGATGAGCGCAAGGGAGTGGATGGCTGTGTGCGGGTATTAGCTGATGAGGGCAGTGCTGGTGGCGACTGTGGCGGCGGAGATGGTGGTAATAGTGGTAGCAATGTAGGTTTCAAAATGCATACGATATTTTGCACGGCATATGAGGGGAGGGAAAAAGAGAAGAGCAGCATATTGCGTCTGAAATCTGAGTAAAAGGCACTGCATGACATCCTGGGTTGCAAGGATGGATGGTGGGAAGGAGCCTTCTTCTTTGTTATCCCCTCTCTTCAACTTGTAGTAAGATAGTTATACAAAAAGCTTAGTCAAGACCTCAAGGTTTGTTGTTGTTTATCTTCCTTTGTATTCCTTTGTAAAAGTCACAATCCATGGAGAAGATTGAAAAAACACTAGTGAATGAGAGAGAGAGAGAGAGAGAGAGAGAGAGAGAGAGAGAGAGAGAGAGAGAGAGAGAGAGAGAGAGAGAGAGAGAGACCAACTCGTGGGCTTACTTGCTGATTCAGAGGACTTGTTGACTGACTCGAGGGATTGCCAGACCTTTGTGTTGGAATTATATTTGAAGACACACGCCTGGCCTGAATGAGAGCCGAGCGCCGCGCACCACACCACCACCACGCCACCACACTACAACCACACTGTTACCACACCAACACCCCCGGAGCGCCGCCCTAGGAACCCAGTGCCTTCCTTTCCAGCGCCCTAGCAGCATTTCCATCTCTTCTTCTCTCTCTGCATGGATTGGTGCTAACGCCGCGTCTCTCGGCAGGTTATAAGGATTAGCATAATGGCGAAAAGACTGATCCGGAGCCTGTCAATAATACAAGGCTTGGCGAGGCGAGGTGAGGCGGCCAGGACACAAACATGCATTCTGGGAGGCGAGGCAGATTGTTGCCTGTAGGAGACTGAGTATGATGGAATGCTGGGAGTGGAGAAGGACGGACCAGAGAGAGAGAGAGAGAGAGAGAGAGAGAGAGAGAGAGAGAGAGAGAGAGAGAGAGAGAGAGAGAGAGAGCTGTGACGGAATAGTGTGGCTGATGGAAGGATGTAAGGCAACGGAGGTGGAGGAGGATGGAGTGTAATGGAATAGTAGATGGAAGGAAGGAAGGAATAATAATAATAATAATAATAATAATAATAATAATAATAATAATAATAATAATGCACAAGGGAGGAGGAATATTCACACGTAGATACATGTGTGTTTGATTCCTTGTCCTTTTTCGCATCTAACCAATCTGCATTACTGGAAAGTCCGCTTGTTTAATTCTCGGCTTTACTTGTGAGGGAGATGTGTGGTGCAAAGGTTCACCGTGGCGGGGCAGGGAGGTTTCACTGCGGAGGGATGAACGTCACCGAGAGATCTACCTACGCACACACATACAAGGCACACACAAGCGTGAAATTTACAATGAAAGGATTACCTGATAGAATAAGAGCATGGTTGGTTAATGCTCTTGAGATTAATGTGTCGAAAAAAGAAAAAAAATATATTGTTCATCCATTTTTTTTTTTTTTACGTGACACACAAAATGGCTCAGCGTTTCCATTGTGACACCTGGTTAATGAGGTACTTACTTAGAAAAAAAAATAGTTCTTTGCTCAACCCTTGCAGTATTTTGTAATCACGATAAAAGAGAGAGAGAGAGCAAAGGGAAGGATAGGGATAAAAATAAATCAGTTTAGTGTGTTGAGTCTGCATTTTAACTTACGAGTATTAATAAGAAAATTCATAAAAAAAAAAAACACTAAGGAAAAAAAAATGAATCCAGTTAACTTGTAGAGGCCACATTTCTAACTATTAATAAGAAAATCCACTGGAAGGCACGAAGGAAAACCTCAAAACTGATAAGGAGCCAAGCAGGATGCCCTCAATGACCAAACAAGGCTATGAACAAGAAAAGTATAAGAAAAAAAAAAAGTCACAACAACGCCTAACAAATAAACAGAACGTGAACATGTTAACTTCTCATAACACGCTCTGATGGAGGTTCGCTTGAATTTTCATTCTACTTTCCCTTATTCTGTTGCTTTCCTTTACATCTTGCACACCCACGAGAGGCGCCGCTGGTGACGTGTTGCCTCAGACACCCACAGACTCCATTTCCGGGGAAGACTTACTAGCGATCGAGGCTCCACGCGGCTCTCATTACTATTCCACACAACCCCCGGCCAGACTGATGAATTTCTTACTCTCCTTGGTCTTCTCTTTTAAAGGTCGTTTGCCTCCCACACAGACAGTCTAAATGGACGCCCACAATTTCCTGCGCGTCATGTGTCTATACAAGATCATCAGCGGTGGACGAGTGTCTGTTCTTAAACATTTCAGGGTCTCACCTCGACTTGTTTTAATAAGCGCTGCTGAAAACTTTTATGGGTTTCCAAGGGTGTTTTCATGATTCTAGTGATAGTTTAACAAGAATTCTTCGTAACAAACACGGCTAGTAGTTTTAAGAGGCTCTAGTGGAAGTTATTATGGGGTTTCAAGTGTGTTTTCATGATTCTAGTGGTGGTTTAACAAGAATTATACATCACCAACGGGAGAAAGAAAATGAGAGCTTAACTAATCATCTCCGTGGCCTTTGAAAATAATCCTCATGAAGGAACAAAGCGTTCAATAACAAAGGGACATGACAAGGGAGACCTGCGCAAATTCCTCAGGGTCAATAATGAGGACAGGACAAGAAATAACTGGGTCAATCTTAAAGTTAGGATACAAAAAAGGGATAGGAAGAAATTGACTCTCAGATACAATGGGGGATGTAATCATGTTGTTAGTGCAGAGATAAGGAAAACCAGCCCGCGAGTATTGCAAGGGAAGGGAAGGCACGATTAACATAGGGAAGGTTGACAGCAATACAGTGCTATGAGGGGAATGCAAAAGTATTATGATATTGGGAATGATCTTTTTTGAATTGTACATATGTAATGAGACATGTATACAATGATGACTATTGTACTCTCTCTCTCTCTCTCTCTCTCTCTCTCTCTCTCTCTCTCTCTCTCTCTCTCTCTCTCTCTCTGCTTGCATCACAGCGGTCGTTGTTTGCTTTCTCCTCGACCATCCAATACTGCGACCTTAAAATCTCTCTCTCTCTCTCTCTCTCTCTCTCTCTCTCTCTCTCTCTCTCTCTCTCTCTCTCTCTCTCTCTCTCTCTCTCTCTCTGGAATGGAACAGACGCAGCACTGAGTATATAGTGCCTAGTCAATAGGGAGCCTTAAAAGATCACAGACATTTATGGATTATAGGTAAAAGTAGATAGGCTTGTCTTGTATAGGGAACTGCCACGTGTAGACCTGATGGCTTCTTCCAGCTTCACTTGTTCTTATTTCTTAGGAACACATTCTGAAACACTTGCGCCGCACATCCACTACTTTCAAAAGGCTCTAGATGAAGTTACACGGGTTTTTAAGAGTGTTTTTAAGGTTCTAGTGAAGGACTGACCAGATTTCTGCATCATCAACAGGAGAAACACTCTTGAGAACTCGGCCAGTCATCTCTGTGGCCTTTGAAAATAGTCATAGCGAGAGAACAAAGCGTTTCTGAATACGGGCCTTATTGCGGAGAGGAAGAGACGGTGTTACACGAGACAGTGGCTTACTTGTTGTATAGCACGATGTCCGGCAGCCAGATCTTCTCACACGGCAATCTAATCGTCTCCAAGCCGTTGTACTCGTTCTTGTCCCACCGCAGCAGCTCGTCCACCCACTCCTGAAGGGGAAGAAAGGAGGCGCTGCTCAGGACAAGACGCTAGATAGGTACACTTGCTTGACAATTGCCATTTAGTTGTTGCTGTAGTAGTAGTAGTAGTAGTAGAGGTGGTAGTGGTAATAACAGGAGCATTACAATTAAGGTAAGTCTACACAACAACTCACAACACAGGTATTGGGCGGCCGCAGCGGGGCACTCACTCACTCACCTGGTCTAGCCACACGTTCGTCGTCAACACCTGGTTCTTCTCATCCTGTGGAGGGAGAAGAGAAGCGTTAATGAACACAACCTCACCCGATAGAAAAAGATAAAAAAAAAAAATCATAACCTTTCGTAATAAACCACAACGTGTATCAGTCTCACGAGTATTCACTAAAAAATCATATACTTCTGAGCGTCTGTGGTTATTACTGCAGCACCGCCAACTTTACTCTAGTTTCTCTTGGTCAGCCAGCAATTTTACCCTAGTCTTCCTCAGTCAACAGCTTTTTCTTGACGTCTCGCATCAAAACAGCGCACCTAATCCATCCTCCGGCCAGGGCTGCGGCAGACAATCTCGCCAGCAACATTTTAACTCAAAGCGTTACAAAAGAACCAGCGGGGCGCGTTCCAGGTCAGGGAATAAGACTCTTTTTTTCTTCCTTTCAACGAGAAGCAAGTAAATTAAACCGAATGAAATAAAGGGAATCTGGAAAAAAAAAAAAATGGATAAGGAAGAAACTAAAAAGTAATGAGTCCGCGTGTGTGTTTGAAACGTACTTACACACACACAAGAGAGAGAGAGAGAGAGAGAGAGAGAGAGAGAGAGAGAGAGAGAGAGAGAGAGAGAGAGAGAGAGAGAGAGAGAGAGAGAGAGAGAGAGAGAGAGAGAGAGAGAGAGAGAGAGAGAGAGAGAGAGAGAGAGAGAGACATTTAGACTACGTAAAATCATAATGCATAACTTATAAGAAAGAACAATAACATTTCCTCCATCAAAAAAGAGAAATGAATGAAAAAAAGAAAGAGAGAAAAAAAAAAAACTGTGACGCAAACCTTGTCCAGCGGAAGCATAGTTATAACTCGCGAAAGTTTGTAATCAGTTATGTTCCTTACGACTGCAGGGAAGGCTTAGTGAACACGAGGCAGGAAATCTATATTTATTGCTCAGGGAAACTACGGCAAAGTAGGTCGTGTTGGCTTGCTTTTTTTTTTTCTTGTTTCTTTTTTACTCTCTCTCTCTCTCTCTCTCTCTCTCTCTCTCTCTCTCTCTCTCTCTCTCTCTCTCTCTCTCAAAAACTGGCAGTAATTAAAAACGTTCGTAATTCATGATGGTGTTTTTCTTTCTTTTCTCATCTTTTCTTTCTTTTTTCTACGTGATAAGATCGAGCAAGGATGGAGAATGAGAGAAAGAGAGAGGGAGAGAGAGAGAGAGAGAGAGAAAAAAAAAACCAGTTCAACTTGACGCTTCCAAAAAAAAAAAAAAGTTAAAGAAGGAATGAAAAAAGTTTGCTAATGTAGTTGCAGAGGTGTTCGGATACTCCTCCCTTTGACACGGGAAACAGGTCAAACTGAAACTAGCAGAGATCATAGTTTACTGTTACGAGTATTAGGGATGAAAAGAAAACAGGTGGAGGAGTGAGTGACTGTACTTGCATTAGTGAGGTGGGCGACTAGAATTGAGCATAAGTAGAAAGTATTGTGCATCGAGGCCGCGGGAAGGGAGGGAGGCACACAGTTAGGAAGTTCAGGAGACTTTGAAGTGCACCAATCAATGTATTCCTAAAGAAAAAAAAATAAATAAATAGAAAAAAAATAAATAAAGCACATAGGAAAAATAAGAAAATAAGACTACAAAAGGACAGTTGAGCTAAAAAAAGATAGTTTCTCCTCACTTAACACGTACTGCCATCATCACCCATAAATTTTACCCAACCTCCTTTTGAAATTGTCCAATACCTCCCACATCCTCCTTAAAATAATAGGAAAAGGAGCTCTGACTCCTTTAAGTGGTAGATGAATGGAACAGACTCAGGTTCTTAATACCGAGTCAATAGGAAAATTTTAAAGATACAATAGACAAAAATTATGGGTGAGGATGATAGGCGGAAATAGGCAGGCGTGCTTTATACAGGAATTGCCACGTGTAGGCCTGATGGCTTCTTGTAGCTTCCCTTATTCTGTTATTCTCTCATGTTATTATAAACGAACAATTAAGACAACACTATTAATCTCTGCGAAAAAAAATCACGTTTTCTTTAAGCATCACTGATAACATAAGAAAACAATAAAGGTTGTAAATACACACACGTGACCAATAAAACAAAAACCACGACTCAGATATGCACGAAAGATCCTGGCTGCGGTAGGCTGCGGGGCGGAGAGGCAGCGAGGCACCAAGGGCGGGGAGGGAGGGAGGGCGGGCTGCAGGGAGAGGTGGGGGAGCGTTGCGGCGAAGTTGTGGAGAGGTAGAGAAAAGGTTAAGCTTAGGGAGGGGGAGACAGCGGGCAGAGGAAGAGAGGGAGGTGCGGGGGAGGCAAGGCAGTGAAAGATGGAGTCGCAGGATGATTATGAGGTAGCCTGAGGGAGGCGCTGAAGGAGTGAGTGAGTGATGAGTGAATAGGAGGGACTCGAAGAAAAGGATTCTCTCTCTCTCTATCTCAGGATGAAAAAAAAAAAAAACCGACATCATTACATAAATAAGGTAGCTGCAATAGGCCAGCTGACCAACACAATCCAAAGCAGCCTTTCATGTCCACAAAGAGCGGAGCCTGCCGGGAGGGGAAACATATCCACAGTGGGGGAAAGTATTCGGGAGTGGGTTAGGGTGAGAAGAACTGGGATTTCGATTAAACAAAGGGATTAAACAAAGGAATTAGTCTATGAAAGTAAAGGCCAGAATCCCTGAGAACGATTGGGGTAACTGACCGATGCATTGAGTAGATCACTATAAAAGCACACGCCACACGCTGCTCCAGTCAAGTACTGTAGCAGCAGCGAGGCGGAGGTGGAACAGGCGGTGGGATTAGCCTGGATTGGTGGGGGGAGGGGACACTCGACTCTATCATAGGCTCCACTGAAAACATTCCATAAATTTGATGATCCTGTTATCGGTTTTTAGGACATTCGATAAAAACTATTTCCGATAAAATGTGCACTATGGAGGGAGGAAGAAGAGGAGGAGGAGGAGGAGGAGGAGGAGGAGGAGGAGGAGGAGGAGGAGGAGGAGGGTTTGCTAGTGCCACGGGAGGTTTCTCTGTCGCGGCTCCTGTTCGCCTCTTGACGCCTCGAGGCCGCGGGAACCACCAAACGCTACACACGAAATGCTAAAATAAATTGAGTTTCAAGCCTCAGCACTATTAGCGAAGGAAGAAAAGCCTTTAACATTTGCTTAAAAGGAAGAGGCTGTTGCTTTCCATTGCCAGCGATCCTCACTCATAAGTCTAAGTAAGAAGAGAGAGAGAGAGAGAGAGAGAGAGAGAGAGAGAGAGAGAGAGAGAGAGAGAGAGAGAGAGAGAGAGAGAGAGAGAGAGAGAGAGAGAGAGAGAGAGAGAGAGAGAGAAAGGGCGTCGAGTTCTCTTTCTCCTCACACTCTCTCCCATCACTCATAAACAGAGAGAAGGGTGGTCGAGAATCTTACTTAAAATGAAGAGGAACTGATCTCTCCTGTCTGCTCTCCTCGCTCGTAAGGAAAGAGAAAGGAAGAGAGTTTGAACATGTAAAGGCAGGAATAGGGGAAAAACTCCTCTGTCTATCACACTAACTGGGAGGCACATGACGATTGACTGAGTTAATGAGTATGTCCTGTCTGCCTGACTAAACATACTCATGAACTTTCTGACAACATGTAACAATAGGACATGTGGTAGTCGAGTAAGCCAGCATAATGTTGCGGTGCATGAAATAAAACCGCAGCCACAAAAATAAATCAATAGAAAATGAAAAATAAAAATGAATGAGTGAATAAACGAATAAAAACAAACAAAAAAAAAAACAAATAAAAGCAACAGACAAAATAAATAAACAACAAATAATCGGAAATATATAAATTCTCCCTTCTCAAAGCTACAAAACTATCTAAAAACCACAATCCATAAGAAAACAAAAAAACATCCACACAAGACGTATACCTGACCTGACCTGACCGACCTGACGTGACTCCAGCAAAGCAACACAGTCAAAACGCTACGGAAAGGAAATAAAGAGTTCACCAGCCACATCACCCTCACTTAATCCCTCCCCAGTACTCACCATGTCGAAGATCTGCGTGAGAGTGATGCCCAACTGGATCACGATGGGGTTGGATGCGTTCCTCACTGGCCTCACATTTCTGTCGTATCCGGTCATCAAGGAGTCAAGTAGTCGTTTTTCGTCATTCATTTCTAGCTTGAAATTTCTGGGTGCGCTTGAGTCCCCGCTGGTGCCGGAGGTGGTGGTGGTGCTGGTGGTGGAGGTAGAGGCGGTGAAGGTGGATGAAGAGGAGGATGAGGAAGATGAGGTGGCGTTACTGCTGCCTGGAGGGAGGAGAGAGAGAGAAAACACGTAATGCAGTCTGTTTTTTTTTAATAGTTTTTCATTGTCTCTTTTTTTTGTTTATGTAAATGTTGGCAGTTTGAAGCAAGCCTCGCGTAATCTTTCTTCAGTTGTTTGTTTGCGAGTTTTTTTTTTTTTTAATGTAATTCTCGCTCACTCTATTTTGTCTCCCGTGCTCCTGAATAACTTTTGTTGAATGTTTTAGGCTCGTTTATCATTGTCGAGAGAGAGAGAGAGAGAGAGAGAGAGAGAGAGAGAGAGAGAGAGAGAGAGAGAGAGAGAGAGAGAGAGAGAGAGAGAGAGAGAGAGAGAGAGAGAGAGAGAGAGAGACGATGAACCCGTCAATATAACACACGAAGAAAAGAAAGCCACAATTACAAAATCGATACTTAAACCTGCCAGTCGGATGTCATACAGTCAATACCTTTTGTTTCTGCATCTCAAGGACTTTTTATTGAAATATCCCGTGGACAGCCTGTACCATAAAAGGACGGAAGGAGAAAGGAAGCCCTGTAGTCGACGTCCTTCAGTGTCCCCTTTGAATCTCCGCTTGTCTTCAATGAGGAGGGTATCAAAGGCAGCCAAGAGTACATCGCGATCAAGGCAGAGGCAGGAACGCAAGGGAACGCAGGAGGAAAGGTACAGTCGGGGACAAAAGTCGGGTAACCTGCACCCACTCACTGTGTTGTGCTGTCCCTCAGTCATAACGTCCCCTGATCTGATGGCATTCTCATTACGGAAACAGGTGAACTCTGGCATTTTCAACCTGTTTGTTTCTTTCTACCTTCCAACGACCTGAGTGGTTAAAAAAATGGAGTATCAAGGCACATCCATAACTAAACTGGCTAGCTTTTTACTATTTTCGGACTATTTTCTGGCTTTTTATGGGAACGGTAAGTTGAGTGGGCCTTTTCTGCAATTCTTTAACCACTGGCTGGCCTCCTTGACTCGTTGAAAAAAAAAAAAACTCATTAGATCAAAGGACTGAAGGTTGGAGATGGACGCTAAACACTGCAGGGAGTAATTGCTGTATGTCTACTGTTGACCAGCACTACACATGGCGATCACAGGAGAGGCACGAGCACACGAGCACAGCCGGGCCATTACTACCATTACCTCAGACTATCACCACGAGGTCATTATCTCGGACAGTTAAGGATGAAGCCACAGGTAATCTCTTGCATTATTTTTTTTCGCCTGGTCTTAGTGGAAGTGAAAACAACCTCAAACTCTCCCGCAGCGAAGCAAACGAAAACTGCCGCTGCTTTTGATTTGCAAATTGCCGCGAGCAAACACGCAGCTGCACCGCAAACTTCTCCACGGCCAAGTAAACACGCCGACGGAAAAAGAGTGGGAAAAATGGCCCGCGGCAATGGACTGTGCAATGCGAGCCAGACTGCAGAGGGCGGAGCGGGCCGGGGTGGGGCGGGGCAGGGCGGCCAGGGAGGCGGAGTGGAAGACTCGAAAAAGAGAGAGAGAGAGAGAGAGAGAGAGAGAGAGAGAGAGAGAGAGAGAGAGAGAGAGAGAGAGAGAGAGAGAGAGAGAGAGAGAGAGAGAGAGAGAAAGGAAAAAAAACTTGACAACTGTAGAATACAACTAACTCTATTTATAACTGTTAGGAAGAAAAAAATAAGTCCTCGCCTGCTACTGGATTTATTAGTTAGCTTTTCTATTTCTGATTGACATACTGCTCCGGGAACGCTTTTTTTTATTGTATATATATATTTTTTTTTCACACCTAAAGGAAGCCGACCTTTCTTTCTTTTCGAAAGAAAAGAGAGAGAGAGAGAGAGAGAGAGAGAGAGAGAGAGAGAGAGAGAGAGAGAGAGAGAGAGAGAGAGAGAGAGAGAGAGAGAGAGAGAGAGAGAGAGAGAGAGAGAGAGAGAGAGAGAGAGAGAGAGAGAGAGAGAGAGAGAGAGAGAGAGAGAGAGAGAGAAATAAAACAACAAAGTGACGTGCCCGTAAGACCATACACCCATAACAAGGATGTCTTCTTTCAGTGCATCCATAAACCTTCACTTAGAAACTCAGACCTTCCTCTACAGCTGTTAGATCCTCTTCAGCATCCTCCTCCTTTTATACTCATATATCACTTTGACACGCCCAAACCATGTCAGTCTCGCCTCTGTCACTAGAATCATGAAAATATCCCTCTATAAAAAGCTCTTTAACCTCCATTACAGCCTGTTAAAAGTAATTGGGGAAAGACGTTGAAATATTTGGGAATGTTTTGCCTACCGTGGTCATTCCGTTCATCTCGCTGTGGGAAGGAAGGAAGGAAAGAAGGAAGGAAGGAAGGAGAAGCTCGGGTGTCGCGCGCCGGTGGTGAAAACACAGAGCTGGGACACGCTGCCCACCCTGATAAGGTCTGGAGAGTCGGATTCCAGAAATTCGCTCTCCTTTTAAAGGTGTCGAGTGGGTTAGATTACCTCCCCGCTTCTCGACACACGAAGCCGCTTGGTGTGAGTGTAGTGAGTGGAGGTAAGGACACGGCGGAAGCTTTAGTTCTCTGACTGCTATGGCCTCTGTTCAAGCTTACCCCCCCCTCAGTACCACGTCAGAGAATGCAGAATGGATAGCGGAAGAGAGTAAATGTGAAAAGACGAGTTTTTATTTTTAGGACGTGTTATGAGGAGAGGAAAAATAAAGAAGCTGAGACTAATGGGTAGCCAGGTAGCAGAGCAAGAGACAGACAAAGAGAGATGCATACGGATGGAATAGTAACGACAGTGAAATCCGGAAATACTATGCTGGAGATCTGCTAGGGATAGAGGATAGAAAGATGTACTATTCCATGATCGCTAACGTCTGCAGGGGCGCGGCA
>NC_087171.1:17800766-17810766 GCF_035594125.1 Scylla paramamosain | reverse complement strand
AGCTTCGTAAAGTTAGGTTATCAAAAAGAGACAGAACGAAACTGGTTCTCGAATAAAGTGGTAGGTGACTGGATTAGAGACTCAGTTAACCAGTTTGTTAGTGCCGCGGCAATAGAAAGCTTTAAAAGATTACATAAATTTATGGATATACGATGATAGGTGGGTATCGGTAGATATATTTTGTTCATGGACTGCCGCGTAAAGGTCTGCTATTTTTTTTTGCACCTTCCCCTTATGTTCTTGCAGGTTTTCTTATGTTCTTATGCTCTCAATGTGCTGATATAACCGCTCCCGCCTTTCCGCCCGCCGCTGCCCAGAGACACAGCACGGGGACCAGACGTCCACCCCCCGCCGAGCTGGAGCATCGGGTTCCTGCAGCTCTCCTTCGGCGGCGCACTCACTTGACAGGAAGACATTAAGAGCGCCTCTGATCGTTTGAGAAGATTTATTAGGGTGATTCAAAGGCCCTACATATTTCAGCTTCGTATAATGACAGTATTGGCGGACGCAACAGCAAGAAATTCCATTCAATCTACATATTTCACATGGTGGTAATGCATTATAACTCCATACGAGGGAAGGACGAGGCCACGGAGCTTATGGTGCGACTGTGTGAGGCGAGCGTTCCCCGTTTTGAGGTCTGCCAAGGGATGTGACCAGCGCCGGGTGTCCTCGGTGGGATCCGAACACGAGGGACGATCAGAGCATTCTGGCAAGGTTCGCCCAGTGATATGTATGTCAACAGGCAACACCGGGACAGCCCCTGAGCCATCACCCATTGTTACTGTTACTTGCTCTTGCTCGATTTCCTCCTCTCCTTCTCTTCTTCTCCCTCATTCTTCTCATTCTCATTCTTCTCCTGTCTCCTTCTCCTCCTGCTTTTTTCCCATCTTCCTCTCTTCTCCATCTCCCCCGTTCTTTCATTGTCATTGTTGTAACCACGAAAGCAATGAACGCTGAAATCACGTGATCACTTTGAGTTCAAGTAGATTTTGCCTTGTTAGGTTTGCAGGTTTCCTTTTCACTCCATTTATGCAACAGAGGGGAAAAATTGCCACTCCGGAGCCTTAGCGTTCCGCCCTTGCTCGCTATTCAGAACTCGGCATGAACAGGATAAAATGCGCTGATGTAGGAGATATAGCGGAAAAAGAGAAATAAGTAGGATTTGAGCCAGCATTCCACGCTTATGAATTACAGTCTCAGCAATAAATGTTGATGACAAATGCTATTCCTTTTGTTTCACTGCACCGGGAAACAGAGCAAAAATGATACACTCAGCATTTTCACGAATGTATCAACTCTCGGTGGCAGGAGAAGTAAGGAGACAGAGGACGCGCAGATGGGGAGGTGGCGGAGCAAGCCGATCACTCTGCCTCCCCGTGATGTGTGAATTCCAGCCATTACGAGTCGATACAGTTGGCTTGAGGCGGTGTAATGCTGCACCGCACTACAAGGGCAAGGTTTGTGGCAGGGCGGAGTGAGGGCAGCGGCGGTAAGCCTCGGCTGGATAAACGTCTATCGGATCTACACGGAGCTGGGTTGCATGAACCGCGGCAATAGAGACATAGCAGCTAAAATTTATCACGCACTTAGCTATGAAAAACGCCTTCAACTTGGGCAAGCATGAAGACTCCTCTTGTAATGCACTTTCACTTCTCAAGAGTAAAATACTTAACTTGTTCCTGGCTTAATTTTCTTAATTACACTTAATTATGCTTTCCATCAGACCTGAGTTCCATAGTTCTCCGCGGCGCGTGTTGCGGGACGGGGCGTGAGAGCAGCAGCCGAGGAGCGCCCTGCGACTCAGCACGCGAGGCAGATCAGCGGATGATCAGTCAAATTATTGCATTTATCGTCCCTCTTCCCTTCTTCTGCAACATTTTTTTTTTTTTCCGGGGTAACGGACGTCACCCACCACAGACTCAAAGACTAATGAGACGGAGATGAACGCCGAGGCCATATACTCCCAACTATGCTACAATAGGATTTCTTCATTTCAGCAAGCCTAGAAGTGAGTAGTTTTGCAGAAAACTTCCTATTTCCCTGTCCGTCCTCTTTAATTAAACTCCTCGTTAATGCAAGAGTCAACTGGCACCTTCACTCCTTCATTCTCTTCACTGGTAAGCCCTGGAGCTTACCAGTGAAATGCCTGCTTTCCGTCTTACTACACAACGCTCCTCTGTCTGTTTCTGTTTTCTCCTTCCTGTGATTTGAACTGTTTCTGGATGGGAGGATCGGGGCATATCGTTTAAACTAAATTGATCTCCGTTATATAAATCTTGTTCCAGTTTTTGTGTTGTTTTTATTATTTATTTATTTATTTATTTATCTATTTATTTTGAGGGGAGGGGCGACAACTTTGCGAACCATTTTTTTTGTGCCCATAAAAAAAAAAAAAAAGAACTTCCCTGCAGTAGCGTCGCGCCTCCCAGCAGGTGGTGGTGTTGAGAGCAGTTCAGCTCTATGACACTCTACGAGTACACAATTTTTTTTCTCTCTCTCTCAGGAAATTTCTGCAGCACTTAAGGAGCGCTCTTGTTTTGCCTTCCTTTTTTCTTTTAATATACATACATTAATGCCAGCACACGGGGCGCTACACGGAATTTCTCTTCCAGGCTGCTGTTTGCTTTTTCTTTTCGTTTCCACCACTCCCAGAATCAACGTTTGGATATGCGCACACACCACACATCCTGGCCTCCCTTTTATTATAATTAAAACAATTAATGCTCCTCTCAGTTATTATTAACCCTATAAATAGATATCATTCTTGTATCATTATCGCCCTCCTGCTGGGGCTGCCTAGCCGGCCGCTCCCTTCCACGCGCCTGGTTGGGCTGCGGGACGCGGGACACGCCACCAACCCATCACTCAGCGCGCGCCAGACAGATGAGGCGAGATCACGTTATTGCGGCGATGAGTCCCCGCCGTGCAAGGCCCACATTCTGCTGACCTCGATGCCTCTCCCCGCCTATGCGTCGGTGCCTCGCCCTCGCCGTGACCTTGCCAGATCCTCAGGTAACTCTTGGTCGCTCTGGCTGGAGGGATGTCACGAGATGTCACCGTGCAACCCTCCGGAGTACAGTGACTGCCACGTGTAGGTCTACTGTACTGACTTCTTGCGGCTTCCCTTACGTTCTGGTGTTCTAACCATTTGTAGTGTAGTTTAGGAGTGTATATTACAGTTCATCCATCACAGTTTTCCGATGTTCTTATATGCGTGTCAAGTAACAGACTAAAACCCGTATTCGGAAACACTGCTCTCCCATCACGAGTATTTTCAAAGGCCACACAGATGATTAGCTGGGTTCCTAAGAGTGTTTCTTCTTTAAATAAAATAGAAATCTTGTTAATCTCACTAGAATCGTAAAAACGTCCTTAAGAACAAGTGTAATCTCAACTAGAGCCTTCTGAAAGCAGTCGGGGTGAGGCAAGGGGCGTTTCAGGATATGGTCCTAAGTTCGGCGTCAGGTGCTGTGTGTCCCTCCCCCCGCGCCGCTGAGCCGTCGTGACCCCGCCGTTACTCCGCCGCCTTCTCTTCGGGCAAGTTTGATATTCTCTGCCGCTCCTCAGGTTTTCCGCTCACGTTTGTTCTTGCAGGAACTCGAGGCATGATGCAGCAGCCCCCTTACGACTTATGTCTCCCCGAGTACCTCCCTTACACTCTGTCTCTCTGTCTCTGTCGACTTGTCTCCGTTCTGCCTGTCTGTATTTCTGTCTGCTTGTCTCTGCCTCTGTACGACTATCTGTCTGTATGTTTGTCTGTCTATCTGTATTTGTATGTTTGTCCATTGGTCTATCAGTTCACCTATCCGTGTATTCATCCATCCATCTATCCATTCATTCATCCATTCAGCCACACTTCTCTCTTCTCTCCTCTAAAGTTCATCAGAATCATTAGAGTCTTTTTATTTCTTTTAAGATCTTAAAACACACACACACAAAAGTCGCTCCGCAACCTGATGCAAGATTAATTACAATAACTCCTTTAATTGAAGAAGTACATAATTACAGTGTGAATGCTTTTTTTTTTTTATATCATGACTTTTCTTTGCTCTGGAAGTCAATTAAATCCTCCACATCATTATTCCCCTTGAGATCAATTATGTATCTGTCTCTCCTTTTCTTTTCTTTCTTTTTCCTTCTCTTTTCTTTCATTCTTTTGTGTGTGTCTCCTCTCCCTCTCTATCTGTCTGTCTGTCTGTCTGTCTCTTTCTGTCTTTTGCGTAGCTATACAGATACACAGGCCACTTTCTCTCTCTCTCTCTCTCTCTCTCTCTCTCTCTCTCTCTCTCCTCTCTCTCTCTCTCTCTCTCTCATCTCTCTCTCCAGTACCTCAGTATCAGATATCCCTTGCTATTGCTATGGAGGAGGAGGAGGAGGAGGAGGAGAGCGGAAGAGTGGTACACACACACACACACACACACACACACACACGGTCACTGGATTCTTGTTTATGGTGGCGTCGACGAAACTGCATAGTAAATTACGAAGACGTTATGGCGACTGCAGTTGCTAATGAGACTTCGCGTGTTAGAAGTCACAACAAGACTAGATGTGTGTGTGTGTGTGTGTGTGTGTGTGTGTGTGTCATCATCCACTAGAAATGTATGTTAAGGTCATCACTAACGTATTATCATCTATTATTATCATGTTATCACTATTCCACTATTCCACAGTCATGCACCACCCAAACTAGGACCTGCTTTCTATCTTATCTCTTTATGAAATCTAACTTCACCGTTGAAATACCTGCATCCGCACAGCCATCCCTTCACTTCACCTCCACCCTAACCACTTTCTTCTGCCTGCGCACCGCGACTCCAGCAGGGGCGTGGGAGAGGGTGCTGCCGACCAAACCTCGCCACTCGTGTTATGCAAATGGTGGAATTCTTGTCTAGTCTGCTCCAGGAGAAATCTCGAGCTCCATAATACCCCTCTCTTGTCATTATCTGCACGCCTGTTTATTCCACCAACCGCTTCGTAATAGTTATTCCCCCTCATTACTCTTAGTGACACGTGTTGGTAGAGGGTCCTATAGGTACTAAGAGGCACGCACACAGCTACAGCCATTCACAGCAGGGATTCAAAAGTGCTCCAGCTGTCGTCTCCGGCTAGCAGCAATGATCGTCCCTCCCAGGCCCTTATCGACGAGAGGCCACACGTCACTTCCACCTCTCGTCACTTCCAGGTCCTCCCTGCACAAAAATTCATCCGGTTTTTCTTTCCCTTTTCGTTGCTGCTGTTGTGTTCTTGATGTCGAGATAGAGACGAAGGCTTTGAGGGGCTGTGACGTAGGAATGGGTGAAGAGAGAGAGAGAGAGAGAGAGAGAGAAGAGAGAGAGCAGAGAGGAGAGAGATGAGAGAGAGAGAGAGAGAGAGAGAGAGAGAGAGAGAGAGAGAATCGTACGCAGTGGTTTGAGCCAGTGAAATATCTCGTTTCCCGACGTCAGGTCAGACTCGCTCCCCCACTTCGGGAAACAAGTGCGGTGCTCCACCAAGGTTTTCACTGTTATTTGCCCAAACGCTTCACACACACAGCGCGCCGCACGCCCATCACACTAATTTCTTTTATTTACCAGGGAACTTCACTCCATTCGTCCCTCGCGTGTCCCTCGCTTGCTTCGTGTATTGCTTCCACTTGCCAACCATCCAATCGAAAAGCCAGCCTCGTTTTTTGGGTATGTCACAGGAGCAAGTTGATTGTTGCAGCTTCCCTTTGTGTTTCTTGCAGCTTTCCTTATTTTTCTATGTGTCTGTGCCCTTGTGTTCTGTCTGATGGTGCTTATAGTGTCAATACTACACTAACTAAGGCTCCAGTCATAAAAACCAGCGTGGTCTTTGAGAATGTCACAGTAACAGATTGGTTATAGTGTACATGTCGCAGCTTCTGTGCTTCTTGCGGGGGTCTTGATGTTCTTGTGCTCTATGTGACATACTTGTATCTATCTAATATATCTATTTATATATTTATCTAGCCATCTTTTTTTAAGCTTCCTACTGATTAGGCACAAACAGCGTCTACTCTAGTCATTTACCAATCTATTTGTGAAGCAATTTTCTTCCTATCCCTTTTTTTAAATTTAGTTTAATTAAGCTTTAAATCTGTACTTTTTGTCTTATATTGATTACTAACCGTCAAGATCTGATGGACGTACGCTACTTGATACCTTTATATAGATTTAATTGATATAAGAATGTTACGGTACTCGATTCAGATGAATATCTCGGTATGTACTATTCGTTACTTAAATCTCTCTATCAGATCTAGTGGAAATAAGAATGATACGTTACTTGACTTATGACAATGACTGCACAAGCGTTTAGCTCACACAAGCAGCGGACAGAACTCTCGTCACCATCCCGTAGGTAGAGTAAGTTCCCACGTTGAGTATAAAGGTGAGGTGTCTTTCACTCCACATGGCCTTCCTCCTCGCCTCGCTGTGCCTTCATGCACCCGGATCTACGTGCGTATGTTTCCACGGTAATCATCTCGTCTAACGCACAATTACTCCATCGGAACTGTCACGGCACTTATTGTTTTATGCTTCCAATAATCAATACGCGTGTAACCTTTTCCCACGATTGTCACAGTGATTGCATCATGGATAATTGACTGCGATTTACAGTGCCAGCCGCGTGCCTCTCATTCCGCGGCTCCGACTCGTATTCTTTTACATTTTGTTCTCTTATCAGGATTGTTTTGAAAGGGCACGGAGTTAATTAGAAGGAAAAATGCAGTAAAATAACATGTTGGTCTCTCGTCATGGGTATTTTTGAAGGTCAGGAAAAGCAGTGAAATTCCAAGTCAGGTAGGATTTCCAAGGCCAACGGGAAACGCAGTGAAAGATTCCAAGCAAGTCAAGCCGGGAAAACAGTGAAGGATTCCAAGTGAAGTAGGAAAAATAGTGAAAGATTCCAAGTATAAAAAAAAAAATAAATAAATAAATAAAAAAAAAAACTGAAAGATTCAAAGTCAAACAAGAAAAAAACAAAACAAAAACAAAGATTTCAACTTATTAGAAAAAAAAAGCTCCAAAGAAGTCCAGCAGAAAAAGAAAAAAAACAGTGAAAGGAGAAAAACATGACGTCAGAAAAAAAAAAAAAAAAAAACATTGAACTCGGTAAGCCAAGATAAACAGGAATGACGAAAACGGACAATATAATCTTTCTCTCTCTCTCTCTCTCTCTCTCTCTCTCTCTCTCTCTCTCTCTCTCTCTCTCTCTCTCTCTCTCTCTCTCTCTCTCTCTCTCTCTCTCTCTCTCTCTCTCTCTCTCTCTCTCTCTCTCTCTCTCTCTCTAATCGTCCCTGCCGCCACGTCCTCTCTTGTGGAGCCTTTCAATTTCCTGGCAAGGGGCGTATCATCCGGGCCTTTTGTAGCGGAGTCCCGAGGGAATCCGGGGCCTTTTAAGTCTCCTATAGGTAATTAGCGTGTTCGGTGCGCCCTGATCGAACCAGCGCATGATAGCATGGCGCTGCGTCACCTGCACGGCCAGGCTCAATGAAGTGGAGAGATTAGGTGACGATACAAGAAAAAATGATAAAGATTCAAGGATGGAGGTTAGCAGGAGAGGGCGAGGAGAAAAGTTATGTGGGGATATGAAGGAAGATGAAAGTCACTGCTGGAGGTTAGCAGAAGGAGAGGGTGAGATGTGTTAGGTGAAGATACCAGGAAAATGATAAAGACTCACCGCGGGAAGTTAGTAGAAGAGGAAAAGGAAAAGTGTTAGGTGAGGATACGAGAAAACATATCGTGGCATGGAGTTTAACTCGCTGGAAGTTACTAAAGAGATCAGAACAAATGTTAGATGGAGAGACGAGAAAAGACGATAAAGGACCATATTATGTAACACTTCTGCGCCGCATCCTCACTACATTCAAAAGGTTCTAGTTGAAGTTATAAAGATTTTAGAGGTACTTTTTTTTTTTATGATTCTAGTGACAGATTAGCAAGATTTCTACATTATTAATAGAAGAGACACTCGTGAGAACTCGGCTAATCATCTCTGTGGCCTTTAAAAATAGTTGTAGTAAGAAACCAGACCGTTTTAGAATACGAGCTGAAGATTCACACCATGGAAGCAACTGGGTAAAGATTACTAGACCGAAGGAGCCAAGTGTTAGAGAACAGACCACCCTTTCCGCAAACTAGACTTCTGACCAACACTGCACCAAGACAACAAAGCCACACTCCTTACGAGCCCCCAACCCAAAGCCTGACCGCCACCAGACTCGTGTCCTGAGGGATATTACTTATGAGACGCAACGGGGAGGTGTTTCAATAAATTAATTAAAACTTTATCTGATTTCAACTCTCGGCGGCGTGTGGTGATGGTGGTGGGTGGTATTAATAAGACGAGGTAGGTCAATGCAAGAGAGAGAGAGAGAGAGAGAGAGAGAGAGAGAGAGAGAGAGAGAGAGAGAGAGAGAGAGAGAGAGAGAGAGAGAGAGAGAGAGAGTCAGCCATGGTGGGGCAAAAAGATAGCTTCCACCCTATTACAGCTTGTCGCCACCGGACCGGTCACTCTTAGTCTTTCCCGGAATTCTGCCACAGCTGCCCTAACCCGCGTGAGGTAAGAGACATCAGTGACATCTCCCCTGGCCACGTTACTGTTCACGTCATCACTCCACTCTCTCTCTCTCTCTCTCTCCCTTTCTTGCTCTTGCCGTGAAATTAAAGTTAGTCAAGGTAATTTTCATTTTTCGGCCCTTTTGTCTTTTGTTTTCTTGTCCCAAGTCTTCGTTCGCTTTACTCTTATTGATTTCCTATATTTCCTGTTCTTACCTCCTCACTTGGTCCTCTCTCCTTCTCTCGCTGCTGCTTTGAAATTAATGTTATATCTAAGTGGAGATGATTTACATTTATCACTCTCTTTTTTTTCATCTTGTTTTTTTTTTTTTTTCAGTCCTCTTTCATTTTACTGATATTGATTTCCTATATTTTCCGTCGCTATCTTAACTTCTTTTTTTCTCTCTCTCTTCCTGTTCAACTAACTAGACTATCGTGTTGTTTAAGTTCGATGCAAAAAGGAAGTAGGGAGAGAGACGCATTCAGAAACAGAGTGGTAGATGACTGGAATAAGATCAATAACATGGTCTGTATAAACAAGAATCTGTCTGAAATAAACGTGCAATTTTCGATGCATCATGACGACAAGGAGTAAGATATGAAGAAGCAATAGATGAGCAATTTTTTTTCTATTCTTTTCCTATTCCTCTTTGTCACTGTTAGTTTAAGTCCCCTTCTTTTAATCCTCATCAACCGTCCTAGCTATTGCCTCACTCCGCAATCGACGAAGCACTCCCTGCATGCTAAGCTGCCGGCCCGCCACTTTAGGGTCATTTGCCTGTCTCCATTACTCTTCGTTTATCTACATTTTACATACTTCTCTTGCCAAACGACTCTGAGTTTATTGATGCACTTTTCATGTTAAGAGGGACTCTGGCAAAGGGCAACAAAACTGAAAAAAATGCCCACTGAAGATGCTAGTTCTTCCAAAGTTACATTGTGAGGTATCCTAAAACATTTTGATATCAGTAATGGTGGTAAGTATAATATGTTAAGTTTAAGAGCATAAGATCGTAAGGGAAGCTGTAAGAAAGCCAGCAGGTTTACGCGCGGCAGTCGCTGTATAAGACGTACCTTTTGTATTCATCTATAATCTATATCTCTTTTTAAAGCTTCCTATTGACTCGTCACTAACAACCTGATTACTGAGTCTGTCCGAGTTGCTCTCCACGTTTTCTACACTTATTATTATTATCTTTTGCTCATTTCAGTGTTGGCCTTAAGGTAATGATGGGTACTCATGAGACGGTCCCTGTTCTTAAATGTTTATGCGACTTGTCTCAAATACCAATACAATTATTAAAGTTTTCAGAAATATTGTTATAAGTTTAGTGATAGAATGACAAGGATTCTGTATCGTCAATGGAGAAAAACGCCCACAAGAACCCGACAGTTAATCTCTGTGGCTTTTGAAAGAGAGAACGAAGCAGTTA
>NC_087171.1:17780766-17795766 GCF_035594125.1 Scylla paramamosain | reverse complement strand
TGTGTGTGTGTGTGTGTGTGTGTGTATTTGTCTATCTCCATGGCTCTCCTCTCTCTGTCTGTGAATCTTCCCTCCTCAGTCGTCTAATAATACAGTGACGCGGGACTGTCGCGGTGCATTAGCAGGGTGTGGGCGCCTCAGTGCGGCGGGCTTGGCTGTGATGGCCTCCTAAGACCCTCAAGCTGACCACCTCCCCTTCTGCTGCACCCAGTCACCGGGGAGAGCCTCGGCTGTTTCAATTGATAGCGGCTATTGATCGCGATAGTCTGGATGTATCAGCCTATTCAGCCTTGGTGTGAAGCCGCTTTAATGTCCGGGAGATTTAGAAGACCCCCAGCCTCCTCTGTGACTTTCTGGGTACTACTACTCATGTATTTTGGTGTCTCAACTCCTCTTGTCAAAAGTTGCTCAGTGTCGTTTCATCTTATTTCAAAGTTTTATAAGTTCATACAATGGCTGCGAGGACGGAGGCAGGCGGGAGTACCCTACTTAACTCTCCCAGGAGTCAGGAGCTCGGCCAGACGTCTTCTATACTCAGGACGACTCAGGCCAATTTTTCCCCCCCCGAAGTTCCGCCATTAGTATGCAAAGTGGTCCATATTAGTACCCCGGGAGGGAAAAGCCGAGGGCGCTGAGTAATATTAATTTGCTGAGAGTAAAAAAGAAACTTTCACACCTTCTAACTGGAAATGGAATAATGCGTTGCTTTCATTAACAAAGACTTCTTTCTTGACTGTAATTCATGTGTGTGTGTGTGTGTGTGAGAGAGAGAGAGAGAGAGAGAGAGAGAGAGAGAGAGAGAGAGAGGAGAGAGAGAGAGAGAGGAGAGGAGAGAGAGAGAGAGAGAGAGAGAGAGAGAGAGAGAGAGAGAGAGAGAGAGAGAGAGAGAGAGAATGTGTGTGTGCGTGTGTGTACAAAGTAAAGAGGTAAACACACTGACAAGAAGATGGAGAAGCGAAGAAAAAAAAAAAAGCCTCTTCAAAGGAAGCAACAAGACAACACGAAGGAAATGTTTATGTACGCTAATGATCCTTCAAAGTTACATATGCATCATTATGAACACACACACACACACACACACACACACACACACACACACACACACAGATATTTATTTTTGAGTGGTAAAAAAATTCCCTTCTTACGAAACTTTTATTTATGTATTATTCTTTTTATCTATTCCCTGAGCATCTGTCCAGCTAAAGGAATGGCCAAACACTCCGTCGTTCTGTCTCCAACAAGCTGAGGCACACACGTTCTTAAGCTGACTGAAAGTGATACACGAATGGCCGTTACCGTTAGACTTTCACCAGCAGTCGGGTAAACTACTGAAGACACGCACTCCCAATGGGTCTTGTACTTCACGTCAGTTTTGAGTCCTCCTATCTACGGACAATTTCCGCACAAGACTGACAGCAAACAGAATACCAGTAGATCATAAAATTGGAGATTGAGTCACCACACCAAATAATGAAAAATCAGCATAGAAGATTACTCGACTTATGACCGACACTGTACTTCAAATTATTTCTTGTGGTCTGATATTGAGTACATTTAAGGCACAGCTCATATATAAATGTTTCAAGCGTAGGTCGGGGCTAGACACGTGGGGAAGTATTGTATATAGAATGGTGTATTGCTCTGTTATACACCATTCGAGTTACTGATGTATGTATGCTAGGAATATACTAAATATGTATACACTAACATCAGTATAATTCCTTGGATCTTTCATTGAACGCAAGTGGAAGTTATTTGTGGTTTTCAGGTCTTTTCACGAATTTCCTGATAGCTTAACAACAAACGCATTATCACCAGGAAACAATAACGAGAAAGAACACAACCAAACGTCTCTGCGGCCTTTGAAAATAGACCTGACGAGGAGAACGAACAAAACATTTAAGAATACAAGACTATATCCTCGTCACTCACGCGGGAAACTAAGCCACACATCTAGAGAGGCGGTGGACTGTCCAAGAATACAAACAACATCCATAAACCGCCGAAATCAATGTTAAAGAGAGTGAAGAATATGAATTTCTGTTCGATATGGATAAGCGCCTAATAAGGAGAGCCGTGAGAGAAGTCACACCTCCCTTGGGGCAGAGAGAGGAATCACTAAGGGAAGTTGCACTCGGCGAGGGAAGAGGAACCACGGCAGGCGGCAGGTACAAATACACCATGCAAAACATCATCTTTAATAGCCAGTGAGGGGGAGGCAGACAGGCAGGCAGGCAGGCAGGCAGGCAGGGAAGGAGAGAGTCATGCGCTCCTAGGCAGATACAGTGACAAATCAAAGAAGTGGAGGAGGAGAAGGAGGAGGAGGAGGAGGAGAAAGGAAGAAAAGGAAAGAATACAAAAAAAAACTGATAATGAAGAAGAAGAAGAAGAAGAAGAAGAAGAAGAAGAAGAAGAAGAAGAAGAAGAAGAAGAAGAAGAAGAAGAAGAAGAAGAAGAAAAGAAAGTAGCATGAAGAGGTTGGGGACGGTGGGAAGGAAAGAGGCGTAGGAGGAGGAGAACGAGGAGGAGGAGGAGGAGGAGGAGGAGGAGGAGGAGGAGGAAGATTACAATAACGAGAGGAAACATTAGCAAGAACAGGAATAGGAAAGGGAAAAGGAAAAGGAAAAGGAGGAGGAGGAGGAGGAGGAGGAGGAGGAGGAGGAGGAGGAGGAGGAGGAGGAGGAGGAGGAGGAGGAAGAGGAGGAACTATAAATCTATCTTCTAATTATCTGGTACATCAAAACCCAGAGACAGAGAGAGAGAGAGAGAGAGAGAGAGAGAGAGAGAGAGAGAGAGAGAGAGAGAGAGAGAGAGAGAGAGAGAGAGAGAGAGAGAGAGAGAGAGAGAGAGAGAGAGGAGACCGTGGGAAGGTGTTGTCTTGGCGGTCTGGAGAAGATCAATAGGCGACATGAGTTTGGCGAGGCTGAAGGCGGAGCGGGAGGGGTCGTCATAGTAGTAGCAGCAGAAGTAGCAGCAGAAGTAGCAACAGCAGTAGTAGTAATAGTAGTAGTAGCAGTAGTAGTAGTAGTAGTAGTAGTAGTAGTAGTAGTAGTAGTAGTAGTAGTAGTAGTAGTAGTAGTAGTAGCAGGAGGAACAGTAGAGAGCGATCAGTAGTAGCAGACCTGTTGACCCTTAAGAGGTTGGGCTGCTTGTGATGAAATATAACGCTCTTTATTTGACTCGTAAGGTGAAAGCACACGCCAGTATAGTGCTTGAAAGGGTAAAAGAGAGAGAGAGAGAGAGAGAGAGAGAGAGAGAGAGAGAGAGAGAGAGAGAGAGAGAGAGAGAGAGAGAGAGAGAGAGAGAGAGAGAGAGAGAGAGAGAGAGAGAGAGAGAGAGAGAGAGAGAGAGAGAGAGAGAGAGAGAGAGGAGAGAGAGAGAGAATCTGCAAGAAGGAAGACAAAGACAAAGAAATCAAGAGACAAAAAAAAAAAAAATAACAGGACATGAAGAGGGAGAGGAAACAAAAATGTAGGAAGGGAAAGTTGAAAGAAAAGATAAAAAGAGAGGGAGGGAGACTCGGAAAGAGAGAGAGAGAGAGAGAGAGAGAGAGAGAGAGAGAGAGAGAGAGAGAGAGAGAGAGAGAGAGAGAGAGAGAGAAGAGAGAGAGAGAGAGAGAGAGAAGAGAGAGAGAGAGAGAGAGAGACGCTAACGGTGACAGCCATGGAGGAGGAAAAAAAAAAATCTATCCTGTTTTATTTTCCATTTAACCTCTGCTAGTGTATTGACGATTTTTGCAGTGGTGGTGGTGGTGGTGAAGGAAGAAGAAAGAGATGAGGAAGAGGAGGAGGAGGAGGAGGAGGAGGAGGAGGAGGAGGAGGAGGAGGAGGAGGAGGAGGAGGAGGAGGAGGAGGAGGAGGAGGAGGAGGAGGAGGAGGAGGAGGAGGAAGGGTCAGGGAGGAAGGGAGGGGAGACGCCATGTTGTTAGCACCTCGTTAGTCAAGGAGTCTTAGTTAGCGAGCGTCCGAAACAAGTTAAAGCCTGTTAAGTGGTTAGACTTCTACCCTTCTCTTCCCCCGCCCCTCTCTCTCTCTCTCTCTCTCTCTCTCTCTCTCTCTCTCTGTGGTGAAAATACAGCACGGTTCTTTGCCTCTTTGTTACGTTCTTTGACTTCAAGTGTTCTCCAGCTCCTCTCTGCCACACCTTCACTTTCAACAGGTTATAGTGGAAGTTAGGAAGGTTTTTTAGTGTTTTCGTGGTCCTAGTGATAGTTTAACAAAGATTTCATTCATACAAAAGAAAAAAAAATAATAGCCAAAAAATATATTCTCCGAGGCCTTTGAAAATACTCCCACTAAAAGAACAAAACGTTTAAAAAATAGCCCCCCCCCTCTCTCTCTCTCTCTCCCTCTCCCATTCTCTCATGTCACGGCAAAGACAAGAGCCACGAACACCACCACACTTTCTGACAGCGCGGCGCGTCTCAGTTGGTGAAGAAAGAGTTTATTAGCTGAGGAATGGCTGTGTGTGTGTGTGTGTGTGTGTGTGTGTGTGTGTGTTTGTGTGTGTGTGTGTGTGTGTGTGTGTGTGTGTGTGTGTGTGGCGTACAGTAAAAAGACATGAGGAGGAGAAGAAAAAGAGAAAAGACCACAAGCCCACACACACACACACACACACACACACACACACACACACACACACACACACACACACACACACACACACACACACACACACACACACACCACGCAAAACTGTAGGATACGAGCAAGGAAAAGACAAGCCAGGACAGGATGGAGAGAAAACGAACAGAGAACGGAAGCAAACGGTCAGGCAAAGAAACACACAGTAGGGAAGGGAAGGGAAGGGCAGGGCAGGGCGGGAGGGAGGGAGGGAGGGAGGGCCACGAGGACACCACACCTGCAGTAGCACCTCAGAGGGCAGGGCTTTCGGCCGCCAACACAGTAGAAAATCAATGGTCTGTTTGGAGCGTCGTGGCCTCCAGGCACAGCGGGGCAGAGAGAGAAGGCAAGGTGTAGGACAGAAGGGCGGAGTTGCGAGTGACGGGAGTGAGATTACGAGGGTGTGGAGTAAAAGGGCGAGGTGGAGTGGAAGAGAGGTGCAGTTTAAGATGGGTATGAAACGAATGGAGGTGTGCGGGGTGAAAGGTGAAGAAGGGAGGGTGTGCAGGATCGAATGGGGGTTTGGAAGGGGTGAAGTGGACGAGCAAGGAGGGTGAACTGGTGAGATAAAAGAGTGCATGAAATGAGTCTCTGAGGGGTAATGTGGAGAGGCGGAGGATGGGATGAGGAGAAGGAAGAGAAGGTGGAGTGGAGAAATCTGGAGGCTGAAATGGGTGATGGTCCGCAAGAGAGAGAGAGAGAGAGAGAGAGAGAGAGAGAGAGAGAGAGTGAGAGAGAGAGAGAGAGAGAGAGAGAGAGAGAGAGAGAGAGCGAGAGAGAGAGAGAGAGAGAGAGAGAGGATCTTTTTATCAATCTATTTATCTATCAGTCATTGAAAGAGGATAGAATAAGGACTGAAAGACAAAGTATAGAAAAAAAAAACAAAAAAAAAAACAGGTAGAAAGTTCCGGAGTTTACAGGTGAAAAGAACGAAAAACTCAGCACTGATTAACACTAGAAAGACGGAAAAAATACGCATAATAAGAATAAATAAATAAAAAAAAAACATTATAAAAGAATGAAGGAAGGGAGGCAGGCGAGCAGTCAGCGAGTTCAAAAGAGCAGTAACCATGGAATTACAAGGGGTGAGTGTCAGTGACCGGGATTAACAGATGTCAACTCCCAACTGATTCTGTTTTGTTTCCAGGAATGTCCCCGCAAAGTGAACCACAGCGCGCCCTTCGTGGTAACTGATTTTCGGCGCAATTGGGACGTTCGTGGAAATATTCTACATACAACAACCGTCACTCAATCAGTCTCTCTCTCTCTCTCTCTACCAACCTACTTACCTATCTATCTACGTATGTCTATCTATCTATCTATCTACCTATATATCTATCTCTCCAGCTATCAGTGTATCTAGCCACCTTGTCCTGAATCTATCTATACCTTATCTATCCCTGTACTCTGAGAATGCTGGCGTGCATCGATACAGTTATTGGCAGCCTCGTCACGGCCCTTATCAACTCGTCAGGCGATGGCACGCCGCCGTGTTTACGCCACAAAATAGATAATTGTGGTTGCGGGTTCATCACTATAATGCTGATTCAATACTATGTTCCCAGTAGTGAGGTTCAAATACACATTCTAGATATAGGTATCGATATACAGACACATGCGCTCTCTCTCTCTCTCTCTCTCTCTCTCTCTCTCTCTCTCTCTCTCTCTCACACACACACACACACACACACACACACACACACACACACACAGATTTGCTAGGTATAGATGATCGAGTTCCAAGGTGTGTGTGTGTGTGTGTGTGTGTGTGTGTGTGTGTGTGTGTGTGTGTGTGTGTGTGTTTTATTGTTATTGTTATTGTTATTATTATTATTATTATTATCATCGGTAGTAGTAGTAGTAGTAATAGTAGTAGTTTTTAGTAGTAGTAGTAGTAGTAGTAGTAGTAGTTGCAGTAGTATTACTCACCATCGTCATTATTGCCATTTATGGTAGTATATTTAAATTCACATCCACCCATCCTTTCTCCTTCCTCAAACTCAACCTCTGCTGCGGCGCCTCCTTCAGAGTATGAGCGGCAGTGTTAGAGCAATCAGCATCAGCGCCATGCCGTCTGGTCCGTACCCTGACAGAGGCCCATGATTCTGTGTGACACCCGCTCGCGTATTCAGATCAAGAACTTATCGCACACATTTCACGGCGCCGCTCCCTACATGCTTCATTTTAGGACCATATTCTGAAACGCTTCTGCGCCACACCCCGACTACTTTCCAAAGGCTCTAGTTTAAGTTACACGAGTTACCAGGTGTGTTTTTACGGTTCTAGTGAAAGATGAACAAGATTTCCACATTACTAACCGGAGACACACGCTTGAGAACCCGGCAAATCATCTCTTGTGGCCTTTGAAAATAGTCGACGTAACGAATTAGAACATTTTAGAATACGTGTCTTGATTTTCACTATGGCTCGCTCCTCTTCATTAGTCAGTGTGAAAATTATACTACTGACGTATTTTTTTTTTTTTTATCATATATACGGCTATCGTCTTTCTCACCGCACCTCTACCGTCATCTCATTGCCGTGCTGGTTGTTCTTGTCACCACCCATGCCTTCAGTTTCCATCCTATTGCTATGACAACAGCGACCCGCCCACTTTCATCCTCATCATCGCAGAGCTCACAGTAAATGGTTATTTATTAATACCTTTATACATCTAGCTGTTTATTTTATCGTCTGTCTGTCTGTCTGTCTATCTATCTGTCTATTTTTTTATGTATCTATGTATCAATCTATTTATATTTATCAATCTATCTATCTATCTGTATTTGTTTATCTATCAATCTATCTATTTGTCCATCTTTCACTCAATCTATGTATCTATCAGTCTATCTATTTAAATATCTATCCACCTATCTTTTAATCAATCTAGCTATTAATTTATCTATCAATCAATCTATCTATCTATCCATCTATCTATCTGTCTATTCATACGACCGTGCTACACACTTTGTTAATCTTTGCTGGCGAGAGCAGATGTTGTGTCACTAATGGTATACTTTTAAAGAAAATCCTTTCAGAGAGAGAGAGAGAGAGAGAGAGAGAGAGAGAGAGAGAGAGAGAGAGAGAGAGAGAGAGAGAGAGAGAGAGAGAGAGAGAGAGAGAAAAGCTTCAGTGTTGGGAATGACATAGGAAAAGTACTTAGCCTAAGATCAAAGCAACTCATTGGAGACGGAGCGAAAGAAATACATTATAGAGTGTTTTGCTTCTCTCTCTCCTTCACTAACTTGATGAAACTCGCTGTAAGTTTTCGTTAAACATTTACAATATTTTCTGGGTTAAAATTTCCTCTCATTAAAGACTTTTTCTTCCATTTTAGATCTTGAGTGTAAACAGAGAATCGAACGCTGGTTATTTCTGGTGCTCTCGACAATAATGAAATCTATCACTCTATTTAAAAACCAATTTGCTCTTGTCTTCCATCTAAATATAACCTTATTAAACATGAACCGGCTATGAATGACGACGAAGACCAGAGCTGCAATATAGTTCCCTAATACAACATTTCAGAATCTATATCTTCCATCATCAGGGCTAAGAACCGACAAAATAAACTGAAATAATAATAATAAAAAAAAAGGAAAATATATATATTATACTAAACATACAACATAGAATTAAGTCCAAGGTTTGATATTTGTATCGAATGAACCAGCTACGTTTGCCCCATCTCGATCACTAACCCAAAGAATCCTGTCTACCTTTCCCTCCCTCATGCCGCTTAGTGAATGAGAAGCGTGTCCATTGAGTGCTCTAGGTAATCTAAGCTTTTCTATCAATAGTAAAAGGTTCAGGAGGAAATTTAAATGATGAACCAGCTACTTTTGTCCTGCCTTATCACTAACCCCAAAAAATCCTGCCTACGCCACCCTCGCTCATGCCGCTAAGTGAATGAGAAGCAAGTCCATTGAGTGCTCTGAATAATCTAAGTTTTTTCATCAATAGTAAAAAGTTCAGAAGGAGATTTTTAAAGTCGAAGTGCCAAATAATAATTTTTGTCCGCAGCGCCTCACTTACGTCACGCCTAATGAAACTAATCCCTCCATTAAGAACATCAAAGTAATGTCCTCAATATTTACAAACTCGTAAAGCGGGTATTTGCAATGTGTTATCCTCTCGCACGTCAAAGTACAATATTTACATTTTTTTTTCATCATATTTGGCTCTCAATATTTTCAGGATCGCGCAATGTCGTTAGCCTCATAAACAAGCTGCTTAAGTGATTTCAACGATTTCTGAATATTTGTATTGATCAGTATTTTATCTTTATTTTATGTAGGAGGGAAAGCGGCCAAGGGTAACGAAATTAGAAGAAAAGAGAAGAAAAAAGGCTTGTTCGTGGTAATAGCCTGGGATGGAGTTCACCACCTGGTTAGCACTGCATTATTAATCCACTAGACTCTACGCTCAGCTCTAGCGTATGTCCAACTTTTACCTTTTAATTCTTCATCACGTAGCGCACTTACTAGTACAGCGGCCTTTGTCCTGCTCAGGGTGCTACTGGTGCGAAATTCGTCCCAACTTTCCAAGTTTTTAAAATGGAAGGCAAGAATAGGAGACAGTTTTTTTTTTTTTATCTATTATGAATATGACGGTAGAACTGGAAGAGACTCAGTAATCAGATTATTACTACCGAATCAGTAACCTTTAAAGAGACTGGATAAACTCATTAGGTGGATACAGGTAGGTAAGTTATATACAAGGACGACTACGTATAAATTTACTGGCTTCTTGTAGCTTTCCTTATGCTCTATGTCGCTTCCATTATATCTGCATGTTTAAAGCAAGAAGGCAACAAGACGAGAAATCTCCTTGCATATCTACGTGCCTTCAAAAGCTGCAATCAAGGATATCCTTATTCACTCAGTCTTCCAGAGCAATACACTTAGAGTTTTTATGTTAATTATCACAGAAGGACGATAACTCACCTAAATCTCAACAGGCGAAGACAATTCATTCTCGCAATTAATGTTCCCTGTCAGTCAGGAAGACGAGGGGATGACAGGGAGGAGGAAGAGGAGGAGGGGGAGGAGGAGGAGGAGGAGGAGGAGGAGGAGGAGGAGGAGGAGGAGGAGGAGGAGGAGGAGGAGGAGGAGGAAGGTACAGCTGAAAGGAACGACAAGGGAAACAGAGGAAGGGAGAGGAGCGAATGGTGTGGCTTCAGTGTTGCGGTGGAAAGGAAGAAGGTGGCGGGAGGAAGGGTGGAAGACAAAGCGAACCAAGGGACACTACTCACACCCTCACGCCCTCACACCCCGACACGCGGCACCGCGCTGAGGGAGCCAGACACGTAGTGATGGGCAGCGGAAACCGTCAAGGGAGAGCATGAGCTTCCTCGACGGTCGCCCTTCTACATGGCTCGATCCAAGCACGTCTTGTCGGGGGCACCTTAGTTGGAAGGGTCATTGTGATGCTTTCCTTTACGTCCTGTCAGTGTTATTTGTACGCTATCTTGCCTCAACAGTAATATCTATCTATCTATCTATATATCATGGCAACAATCCCACATAGGGTGGTCAGATAAGGCGCTACACATTCACACATCATTCATACTCACAGCCCTTTCCACCCCCGTGAAGTGCAGGGTTGACAGTAGTTTCACTTGTTTAAAATAGAAGGTCACTTGATTTTAAGAAGGATACGAGCAAGTACGAATAGATATACTGAAAGAAAGAGTTTCAAACAGGTTTAACGTTCACTGCCATGGTCATTCTTTGTCAACATTCATCGCACGGTAATAAATGTCTGCACCGACACAAAAAAGGAGAGATAAAAGGAGATTATCTGTGTGTTCTACAGGCTATAGAACAATTTAAGAGTCTGGATAAAAAAAAAAGGAAATCAGAATGGACAGAGAAAAAAAAAGTAATTTTATCTCTTATATGCTTTCAGTAACTATTCAAGACACTAGTACAAAAAAAAGTCCAATTGATTATGGGAAAAAAAATATGGGAAAAAATGTTTAGCAGTGAAAAAGCCGAAGTGAGTGGGGAAATATTAAATATGAACCCCTTCCTGGCGTCAGTTCAGTGTCAGCATGAATAAGTGAAGGGAACAGTGGGGCCGCGCAGCAGTGGCCTGTGACACCAAACTATTAATAGGAATAGTTAGCGTTAAGGTCAGGAGTCACGGTTAAACCCTGATGAAAGTGTTGACGTGTTTCAGAAGTAACTTGAGAAACTACATATCAAAAAAAAAAAATGATAAGAGATGAGCGTCAGAAGGGGAACAAGTACATTACTTTCGGGATAACGACAAAAAAACGAAACTAAGGTGGTCTGGCGATTTACAAAGGAGAAATGAATGCTTCCCTGTGTACACCGTGCCCTTTTTTTTACCACAGGCAGACTTCTAATAAGTTAAAAATGTACAACGTAACCTATACGGTATTATTCATTGTTCCTTTAATGATTGAGTCTCTCCTCCCTGTAAAGTCGTGGCCTGAATGATAACAAGGTGTCAATCAGAAGAGGAGAAGGCGTGAGATGTGTTATTATTACTAAATGACAACAAGATACTAGAATTATAAGGCAATACGTGTTTAGTTAGGAAGTACCCATTCGCTTTTCCCATTAGACTGACTTACGTTTTCTCTATCTCTTTCTCTCTCTCATCGGCGTGTGTGTATGTGTGTGTGTGTGTGTGTGTGTGTGTGTGTGTTTCTACTGCACTTCATGGAAATATTTATGTATGTAATCATCATATCCCATGTTTTGCTCGATGTATTGGAGTCTTCAATCTATGGCCGTGAATTATTACACAATAAGCACCGAACAAATGTTTAGACCCGCATTCATCACTGACTAATTATTCACGGCTCTCTGCCATACATAACACTACCCACCCACACACATACACACACGCACAGACACACGCACAGACACACTCAGAGGTAGATGGATAGACAGATATCATGTACCACACTCTGTACCACATCGATCCGTGAAAATGAACCACAAACTGAAACTCACGACAAAATGAACTGTCGAGCGAACAGATTCACTCACCAGTCCACCTTTGACAGCATAAACGAGTGAAATACTCTCATCAAAATATAAAAACTCACTGGCGTTTTCATTGTGGCCTTTGAAGCATCGATGCATAACAAGCAGTCATGCACATTGAAGACTCTCTCAATGCTTCTCACACACACACACACACACACACACACGGATCAGTATCAAATAACACGCTCATCTAAACTGTATCATGAGTGTCAGATTGCATTGCCTATTCCGTCTTTTTTTCTTCCTCCTAAGAGAGAGAGAGAGAGAGAGAGAGAGAGAGAGAGAGAGAGAGAGAGAGAGAGAGAGAGAGAGAGAGAGAGAGTACTGATTAACTCTTCCATTAGTGAAGTGGACGGAATGAAGACTGAGCATGAACATAAAATCTTGTGCAGTGAGGAGGAGGAGGAGGAGGAGGAGGAGAAGGAGGAGGAGGAGGAGGAGGAGACATGCAGAAGTGACGCTTATCTCCATACCTCTGAGACACTAGGCATCACTAAGCTACTGTACGTGTCATCCTGTCTAAGTATCCTGCACCACTCTTTTCATTCCCCTGACGTGGTCGTCGTGCACACTGCGGCTGCCGTAGTGTTGTTCCAGTGCTCAGGTACAACACATAACCTTTAGCCAGATACTAGAGACTGTTAAATGGCTTTTCGCCAATGCTGCTAGACCGTGTGCCTGCAGGGCTGTGTGTGACGACCAGAAGAAGGCTGTGCTATTGTGTCATGTGCTGTGGACGTAGGTGTGTTTGGCTGGGGCGCCTAAGGGGTTTGTTATCGGTCCTTTTATGAGTTTGCTACAAAGATGGACAGGCGCGCACGCACGCACACGCACGCACACACACACACACACACACACACACACACACACACACACACACACACACACACACACACACACACACAGGTCAACAGCAACATCCAACACTTGATGCCAAATGACGAGGCATGGGAGCGAGGAACACCTGGCGCGGTGGACGGTCAAGAAATGATTGCATCTGTGTCCTGGCCGCGCTGCCTGCTTCCCTATACAAGCAAGCATGTGTCTGGGAACACTGGCAGGCTCGTTTCCCAGGCACTTATGAGCTGGCCGTGAGTATGTGCCGAGCGCGTGATGGTTCAAGACAACCTAGATGCAACTCAGACCCAGCAGCGTTAGTCGTTCCGTGGAGGCCCCTCGCACCTGTCCTACACATTTCTGGGGCATGCAGTGTGGCGCAAGGCAGCGGGTGCCTGTGTTCGGCGGCAGGTTCAGCAGGGCAGCGTGCGCACTCCCTCCTCAGCCTTGGACTCGCGAGCGCACCCCGATTGTCTTAAAGCTGCTCTCACTATTTTTCAACACCCCCCATCCCAGCCCGCGGTAAAATACTTTGTTTATGGCCGCACGCACCTTCACCTTCGTTACCTCTCTGACAGAAGGAGTGTTAGTAATGCTGCAGTGTGTCTCGCCGCCCAGTTAGCTCATAGGTCTGTGTTTTCAGCCAAATGTTTCCTCGTCTTGTTTCAGCTAGTGTTAACATGGTCTTGTGATTATCAGGTTTTTTAAAATAGCTTTTTTTTTTTGTGATTCTAGTCGTAGTTTAGCAAGGATTTCACACCAGTGATGGGTAAAATGTCTTGTGAAGTTGAATAATTATCTCTGTGGCCTCTGAAAATGAAAGCATTGAAGAAACAAGTCATAGTCTCTGCAAGTCTCGCCTCATAGCTGATATAGGCGACCTTGGAAGTCTCGTGTCACGAAATAAAGCCTTCACTTCAGCGCCGCCGTCGCCTCCTCGTCGCTGATTTCATCTCTAAAACTTTTCACGAACACACTACATAAATTTAGGTGGCGCTACTCTGCCTTCAAAAATAAATGCAACAAATTCTCGCTCAGTGGCAATGTAAAGACCAAGGAATAAAAATGTACCTGAATAAACGCCGAGGATCCCTGAAGAAGTCGGACAATAGAGGCGCTATCGGAGGGAAAGATCTAAAGCTCGGGGGAGTTTAGGCTTAGCAAGGCGGTTGCTGAGACGCCGTTAGTGTTATTGTCCCCATCGCGGGTTATGGTGCCTGCCACTCCACGAGATGGCATGCGTGAGGGTGCATGAGCCACTTTGGTACTGTTCTGTCGCTTCAGCCTTCCTGGCATGTCAACTTCCCGCGCTACGTAACACAGAGTCGGGGAGTAGCAAGCACATTTTGAGCAACACCTCACTCGTCCGCCACAGAGACACCGCTCCACAAAAAACCTTCCTCCCACCGCTGTTACTCTTGCTAACGGCTTCCTTGCTACTTAGGCACATAAACCACTCTCAGATATTCATTTTTTTGTGTGCCCTCTTAACATTATACTAGCTAGATACTGGAAAATCTATTCTATTAATCGAGTTTTCTTTCTTGTGGGTGACTGTAAGAATTTCTACAGTGTTTTAGTGGTTTTAGTGCAGTGAATTGATGCATATAGCCATGAAAGGGTTAATTAAAACAGTGTTCCCCTTACCCTAAGAAACAACCTGCGTCTTCTTCCCTGCTAACTCCATTACTTCATACGGGAAAGTTAGTGTGGGAATAGAAAACACAGAGAAGAGGAAGGGAAGGAAGGGAGGGAAGATAGAGAGGAAGGAGAGTGGTTAACCATACCCTATTACCTAACACACGAAATTTAAAATGACGATAGAAGGTAGAAAGGAAAGGGAAGGAAAAAAAAAAAAGATAGGAAGGGAGAGAAGGGAGAGAGGATACAAGGAAGAATGGAGGATAGAGACAAATGCTATCCTTCCTCCTCCTCTTTTCTCCACGACTAGGTCAAGTAAAGGTATATCTTTCCTAACAGAGTCTATTTTCGATTTGTTCATTGAAACTGTCGAGGCGAGACGCTGAAACGTTTGAAAACACGGCCCTGACAAACGCACAGGGCAGCTCGGAATACAAGGGGAAGAGGGAAACGGGGAGCGGAAGGGAAGGTTGGACGCCCCGAATGTTTATGGGAGGATGTCTTGTTGTGCTGCGCGGGCCAAAACATAAAGGGAGAGTTAAGAGCAGAGAACATCAGGGATTTTCAGACTACGCTCCACACTCGAACTGCCGAATGGAAAGTAATGCATAAGAATATAAGTAAATGAGAAAATAAGGAAGTTGCAAAGAACCAGCATGCCTACACGTGACGGTCCCAGTGATATACAAGATAATGAGGTCTTAGCTAAGTCTTATATTTGATCTTCTAATTTGATGAAAGATAAAACACATTTATTCAATAGCGTTATCAAATACGCTTTGTTCTCTCATCAGGATATTTTCAAAGGCTACAGAAATCATTAGTCGGGCTCTCATCCTGTTTTTCCTTATTAGTGACGCAGAATCCTCGTTGAA
>NC_087171.1:17723266-17773266 GCF_035594125.1 Scylla paramamosain | reverse complement strand
AAAATATTAAGAACATCACTTGGCCTTGTGACCCACCAGCAAGTCACTAAGTTACTTAAGGACGTGATCTCCGCCGCAAAGGGAAGGAAGGTGAGCCGCCCGCCATCAAGTTATTCGGGGGAAACGTTTCAGTGTCAGGCGGGAACAGGAGCCAAACGTAGGTGCCTGTTAGTCGCGGTCCGGCCAGTCGATGGGTTGCGTCAGGGAGCCTTGGGGGCGCTAATTGACCGGCCGTCACTCAGGGCCAGGTGTGTGTGTGTGTGTGTGTGTGTGTGGTGTGTGTGTGAATACGTAGACGTGAGAGAGAGAGAGAGGAGAGGAGAGAGAGGAGAGAGGAGAGAGAGAGGAGAGAGAGAGAGAGAGAGAGAGAGAGAGAGAGAGAGAGAGAGAGAGAGAGAGAGAGAGAGAGAGAGAGAGAGAGAGAGAGAGACAGTTATATCCAATGTCCGCCCGCCAACAAGGAATGCCCAAAAAAAAAAAAAAAAAAAATCCACACACGAGTAAGTTTGTCCTCTACCACGATCCAATAAGACTTTTTCTCCCCCTCCTCTTCTGATATTATCCATTTGCCGGCACGATTTCCGGCCGCTTGAGAGAGGGTTTGGCCTGTCCGAGTGTTGGTTTCTTTCCCTGACTAGAATGTGGGGGAAAAAAGTCTCATGTCCACCACCGTCCTTGACAGACCGACGCGGAGAGGAAACCTGGTCTGTATAACTTGTGGCAGCCAGTCAGTCAGCCGCGCCTGTCTCGTGCCCTCGTGACTCCAGCGCCAGTAGAATAAAATGGCTTTTGGAAAATAAGAAAATGACAACCTGATAGACAGATAGGGGAAGTCAGTACATTATAAACGAGGGGAAAAGAAGCCTGAAGAAACCTGAAGAAACATAACATAAACTAAAGGAAGCTGCAAAGAAGCCATCAGGCCTATACGTGGAATGCAATTTCTGTTAGTAACTGGCTATTTTTCAAGGTATTGCCGAGTGGCCGAAGAAACCCTCTTATGCTTCCTATCAACTCTATCTTAGGCATTTGTACAGGACAGCTCTCAGGTGCAACATGAACCTCTGCAAGGGCGTCCTGTCTGCGCTATCACGGGCGGGGGCCAATCATAAACCACCAAAAATATATTAGAAAGAAAGAATCATGACCTAAAGTCTCAAAAGAGGATAATTGCTGTCATAACCACACATCGAAATAAATTAAATATACAAACAGATATGTGGACAAAGGTAAATAAGGAAATACCATATAGAAAGTGAAAGATGCAAATTGCAGGAGGAAAGGAAAAAAGAAAAGGAACATGGACGAATAATATGAGAGAACACACACATCATATAAAAGCAAAAGGAAGCCATTCCGTGTAGCACCACGCATTGCTCACACACGCGGAGTTACTTCACTTTTACCCGTCCTTGCACGTCTGACCTCACGCCCCCCCTTTCACGGCGCGCCTCAATCGCTTCCCTTCTGCAGTCCCCGAGCAGTGAGCGAGGGGGCTCATAGGGCATAAAACCCCCTTGGTTAGGAAAATTATGGAACCAACACAACCTTGGCTTGGGAAGTTATGAAGCCAACACCACCTGCAGGAAAGTTTATGGAGCGAAAACCGCCGAGGAAGGAGGCAACAGCCGAGGCGCGGAGTGGGCGAGGGGGCGAGAGGCGAGCACCCGCGGGAGGAAGGGAGCTCGTAGGGCTGACCTCATCGCGGCGAAAACACGAGTAATGATGCAGGGAAGCGGCTTCATTCAGCTCATATTGAAGAAGGCTTACGGCGGGAGCACAGATGAACTATTTCTGTCCCCGCCTCCCCCTGTGCTGCGACTCGTGGGAATATGGGTGTTTTCTCCTTATTTATTATTTATTAATTTATTTATTCAATTACTGCTGCTGCTGCTACAATAAGAAGAAGAAGAACAACAACAACAACAACAACAACAACAATAATAATAATAATAAGAAGAAGAAGAAGAAGAAGACGAAGAACAACAACAACAAAAACAACAACAACAACAACAACAACAACAACTACTACTGCTACTACTATTACTACCACCGCTAAGAGAGAGAGAGAGAGAGAGAGAGAGAGAGAGAGAGAGAGAGAGAGAGAGAGAGAGAGAGAGAGAGAGAGAGAGAGAGAGAGAGACTTGTCTTTTTAACTATAATCAAGATAATTAAAATACCAAAATTAAATAATATATCAAAGAGCAGAGTGAAGGAGGGTAATTTCTCTCTCTCTCTCTCTCTCTCTCTCTCTCTCACTCTCTCTCTCTCTCTCGTACCCATCAAAATTCAAGTCCCTTACATTTTTGTGTCTACAGGAAGAAGCCAGAGACGAAAGGAGGAAAGAAGGAGAAGGAAGAGGAAGGGGGGACGGAACCACCCAAGGAAGGAAGGAAGGAAGGAAGGGGAGGAAGAAGTTCATGTGTCGCTCAAGGATTTTCGTCAATTCCTGAACCTTTTACACCAGAGAGCCAATCAAAAGAACTTCCGCCGCTATGGACGAGGTGGTGGTGGTGGTGGTGGTGGTGGTGGTGGTGGTGGTAGTAGATGGTGGTAATGTGTGTGTGTGTGTGTGGTGTGTGTGTGTGTGTGTGTGTGTGTGTGTGTGTGTGTGTGTGTGTGTGTGTGTGTGTGTTATCTCAATGAGCAGGGAGCATTTGAGCAAATAATCAAAAGGTCAACATTAACACCGAGACGAAAAAGAAAGAAAAATAATCATAATTAGGAAAAGAAAAAAGTAGTAGAATATAAAAGATTGGAAAAAAAAAACTCAGTTATAAAGTAAGCAGGAATATTTTCTTGTAAAGGTCTGGTGGCGCCTTTGATCGCATCAGAGAGAGAGAGAGAGAGAGAGAGAGAGAGAGAGAGAGAGAGAGAGAGAGAGAGAGAGAGAGAGAGAGAGAGAGAGAGAGAGAGAGAGAGAGAGAGAGAGAGAGAGAGAGAGAAACACTTTAAACTCAACGAATTAGCCAATGATAAGCAGCGTGGGACTTTTTCTTTTTTAACTTTTTTTTTTTCTTAACGTGGGCGTCCCTCTTATCACATTCCGACGGAAAGGTGATTTCTTACATACTCCCTTGTGAGGCTTACGACCTTACGACTTATGTACCTCTCACTCGTTGCTGATTAGTGGGCGTGAGGTGGGCGGCTGGCGGTACCTTTCCCTCCCCTGCCCACCTCCCATCCTTCTCCCAGCTTTTCTCCATCCAAGCACGTCCCTGCTCCCCACACATCTGCCTCTCCCAATGAGCGTAGTCTTCAGTGTCACCAGGATGCAGGAGTCTGACTGATATTTCGGAGTCTTTCAGCTTATCTCTTTTCATCTTCGTTTTCTTATTTACATTTCTCTCTCTTTCGCCATCTATTTTTTTTTTTTTTCAGCTCAAGGTTTCTGGATTTCTATTTACTGGCGTGCGCGTGTAGAGGACGTTTCATCTTACGTCAATATACTTATCTTCCGTTTTTTTTTTTTCTTGTCATGTCCTACTTTGGTTTATTTTGCCTTGACCTGCTACTCGATTTCTGACCCTGACTGTACTAAGGTTCGTCTACTGCAACGCTCTGCTCTCTCACCACGACTATTTTCAAAGGCTACAGAGACGATTAGCTGGATTCTCATGAGTGTTTCTACTGTTAATAATCTAAAAATGATGTTAATCTGTCATTAGAACCATAAAAAACACCACTAAAAATCCGCGTAACTTCAACTGTACCCTTTGGAAAATAGTGGAGATGCGGCACAGGACTGTTTCAGAATATGATCCTAAGAGTACATATGTTAAACACTATAGGGGGAGGCGGGCGGACGAGCGAGGCTAGTACCGCACTGCCTTGGACGCAAAGCCACATAATGAAGGCTGCGGCTAATGGCTAATACGCACAGAAGTGTAAACAACTTGGCTCAACGTGGCGTGGGTGAGAGGTACGGATTCCAACACGCTTCCCAGGGCTCAGGAGGATCAACCCCTAACACAACACGCCTCCGCCTCCCGCTGTAGCACCGCATCCCTTAGATTTATTTGAGTACCCCTTCACGCCATGTCAACAGACGCAAAATCCGTGGAAAATGAGATCAGATTTCCCAAAAGCTCACTTCTTATTTTTATTTTCCTTCTCTCGTCTAGTCTCTGAAAGTTCTTTTTTCTTTTTTCCGACATCATCAGACTTTTACCTGGGAATATCATTGAGTTTTGAATTCTGGAAGGGAAGAGAAACACGTCTGATCGCTTCTCCTTCGAGGCGCGTCAATAGTGCCCTTGCTGCCTGACGGGGCGGGACACTCCTGGCCAGCCGACCGCGACCTCACCACGCTCCAGGATTTTCACACACGTGCATGGAAGTTCATCCTCAGTATTTTCCCGTTAACATAACATGGAAATTCTGACGCTTATTTGCTTCTTTACTCCTTTACTTATTTTCCAGCTTGTTGAATGCACTCCAGTAAACTATGGTGATAAATATGTTTTATTCCCTACGAGAGGAGCTTGAAGGTTTAAATTTACATTCCTCATAGAAACATTATTCAAGAGGGGATCTGATAGAGGTATTCAAGTGGCACAAGGGATATTATAAGGGTGATGCAGACAAGATCCAACGGGTTAACAATCAGGATAGAGTTAGAAGTAAAGGGTTCAAACTACATAAAGATAGATTCAAAGTGTCATGTACAGGCCTGACGGTTACTTGGGACACTAACTTAACCTAACATTACTTAACCTAATCTAGCTTGGACACCCCCTTTAAGAATACTAACCTAACGTAATCTTACCTAACCTAATCTAGGTAGGCCTAACCGGTGAGCGTCCAACTCGGTCCATTGCCAACTCAGACCATTCAGTGTTACGGACTCGGCCTACCTGGTGAGCCAACACGGACCATTTTGGAATACCAACTCGGACTATCGGTTCGATTTAACAATCACCGATCACAACGGAAATTAGCTCATCCAGGATATCAAGGGCAACACACGCACTGACATATTATTGTGAGCAACCAAAGTATCACGAGCAAGTTCATTCCTATCTTAAGGACGTCAACCTAACCTGATCTAAACGTATACCTTAACAGGAAGTGGAAGGTCCAGAGTGTGGCTGGTCGACCTTCTCTTCCTCCTCCTCAAAGGATCTTGGCATCACCGATTGTTCAGTATTCGAATGATTTCAGCAGAAATGTACACTCAAGACGTCTTGCTTATAGAACTGCACGATAAAATCCCGGTATTTAAGTTTGCGTCCACTACACTCACCTGCTATTTTGACACTGCGGGTAGCCGGCTGACTGGCTGCCGCCGCCATGAGTCTGCGCGGAGGAATACGCTCGCAGTGTCCTTTGTTTATCTCGCATATAAAATGTGCCTCATAATAAAATGTTTATCATAAAATGCTTACAGATCAATTGTTTCGATACGGCAAACGAGCTAAGGTTACATACGGACAAAAAAGCTATTTTTTTTTTTTTTTTTTATTTTACCTACATATGAACTACTTACTGAAGCGCAGAGCAAGTGTTCCAGGCTAAGTGAGTGAAAGGAGCCGTGCTGTACACACACCTCTGATTTGTGAGTTGGCTAAAAGAGGGCGTTGTCTAATATTTTTACAGACGTACACTTCAGTAAGTTTACTATATCACCATGTCAGTGTCCAACAGCAAAGTAAATGAGAATTATCGTAAACATTAATTGTTGTGCCACATGGTGATGTAGGAAGATCCCAGTCCACACCACGCGGGTCTTTGGCATAACAGAAGAGATAGGAAATAACTGGCTCGTAGGTTGAGTGGTGAATGACTGGAATATACTCAGTAATCAAGCTGTTAGTGCAGAGTTAATGAGGAATTATTAAAAAGCTTATACATCTATGGAAAAGGATGGTAGGTATGTTTATTTTATATAAGGCCTATCATGTGTACTGCTGGCTTGTTACAGCTTCCCTTTATATTCTTATATTCTTATACACAAATCAGCAGAAAGGAGAAAAATGCAAGGGAATACGTAACACCGATACAACTGATTGGAACATCGTCAGAAATATCCCCAAGTTTGAGTTGCGGCGGAGGGCTCGTGTCGAGGGGAATGATTCAGGAAGTGTCTGATTCTCTCTGTTCTGATGCGAGTGAGCGCGACTTGTTTGCTGCGGGCCAAGGTTCGACATGCTGAGGGTGATGCTTTTGCTGCCTTTACTGCTATTGTTGCCTGGGTTAGGACGCGGTTCATACAAGCCCAATAACTTGCCGCAGAGACACCATAACCCATAACCTTGACTCTACATAGACCTATACTAAAGTAATCACTCTGGATGCTTTAAGATTGCGTCAGACACTGCAGATTTTTTTATTTGTTTTGTCACAAGAAAGTTAACACAAGTGCGGTTAGGTTAGCCGGTCTCTATAGTGCTCTGTACACTCTTCCATTCACCGGTCGACACTCCAAGCCAGTGGTCGCCTAGCCACTGACCAGCCTGGATGCGAACACTGTCCCTCTCATCTCTTACCTTTGTGACTGTTTTAATACATTACTGTTATTGGACAAGGCTTTCATTGACCCACGCAGCCACACAACACACACATCACGATATCAAGTTGTGATGAGAGGCTGCGTTCATATATGAAATGACAGTTTAGGTCGGCGCCATCGATGGAAGGATCGCCAGCGGGCCATGCACTTCTCAATTACGCCCCACGCGGCTGTCATCACCCAGGCCGCGGCGAGGAGGCTGCGAGTGGGTGCATTTCGGGTACGTCAATCATCTGCAGGCGATGGAGGCAGCGTGCCAGCCTCTATGGAGCTACACGAGGGGAGTTTCACGCACGACTGACACCTCCTGCCAGTCCCCGCTGACCTCACGACCATAACCTTCTAATGGTCCCTCCTCCCCGCGCCAGGCGATCCTTCTTGGTAATTTATTGGAGAGAAGGTAGACAGAAGTGAAGAGATTTCAACATTAACGTCAGTCTGGAAGGGAGCCCAAGTATATTTGCCGTGAGGGAGAGAGAGAGAGAGAGAGAGAGAGAGAGAGAGAGAGAGAGAGAGAGAGAGAGAGAGAGAGAGAGAGAGAGAGAGAGCTCGTATTCTCAAACATTTCGGCGTCTATCTAAACTACTTTCAACAGGCTCGAGTGGAAGTTATTGAGTTTCTAAGAGGGTTTACATTATTCTGGTGATATAATAACCAGGATTCTCCATCATCCATGGGGAAAAACACACTTGAGGACCCGACCAATAATGTCTGGCCTTTGAGAATAGTCCTTGTGGGAGAACAAAGCGTTTAAGAATGCTAGTCAGAGAGAGAGAGAGAGAGAGAGAGAGAGAGAGAGAGAGAGAGAGAGAGAGAGAGAGAGAGAGAGAGAGAGAGAAAGAGAGTGTGTGTGTTCCCTCCTGCAATAGAGAACACAACTTTATTCGCTGCAATTAGAACAAAGGTGCAAGAAGCTTCGTGGAATCCCTGGAGGAGGGAGCAAGACGCAGGGCCGGGGAAGTGTTAATCGTTATGAGGTCACGCATTGTCACCCTCACGGCGGCAAACGAGAATCAATAACTCACCAACCAAGCACACCACAGAAAAAAAAAAAAAAAAAAAAAAAACAAGTCTGCTACATTTAAACATCTAACACCCCCCCCCCCCTCTTGTAAACTGTCCATTATCGACTCTCACTGATGTGCTGGTGAACGAACTTAAGGACACTCAAAAATATAAGGAAAGCTACAAGAAGCCATCAGTCCTACACGTGGCAGTCCTTGTGTGAATCATATTTGTCTGTATCCACCTGTTTTCCTCATCCATAAATGATCTAATCTTCTTTTAAGGCTCCCTGATTACTGAGTCTATTTCAGTTATTTACCAGTGTGTTAGTGAATCAGTTTCTTCCCATTTCTTTTTCCTTCTCAACTTCAACATACTTTTCTCAATTTGCGGGCTCCAGTTGGAATGGTGGCTGTGGTGGGCGGCGCTAACGTGATTGTACGGGTTATCATGGGTGTTTCTCCTGCTTCCTGTGTTGAGTCCTTGTTAAACTATCACTAGCAGCATGAAAACACCCTTGAAACCCCACTAACTTCCACTGGAGCCTGTTAAAAGTAGCCGAAATAAGACACCGAAACGTTCAGGAATGCGAAGAAAAGACTCCGTTGCTGGTAGGAAATGGCTAGCACCGGACTGGCGTGAAGCGCAAAATAGTTTCCACCCAGAAGAAAAAGTAAAGGCTCGCTACTTGGCGCTGGAGAAACGGCTCAACCATAGAAGTTTCTTTCACGCCCAAGTAACCTTTTCTTTAATATAATTATGGAGGTGGTAATGGGCACTCCAGCGCGGGGAGCGAGTTCAGGCAGCGCTCCCCGCCCGCCAGACTTCCCGGCTTGACTCTTGCCCCGCTGCTGGGAATTCCGCGTCCAACATTTTTGCACAATGCTGGCAGGAAAAAAATGTTTCGAAATGGTTTGTTGTTTGTTTGAGACTGGTGTGAAATAGATAGATAGATGGCTGGATAGATAAATAGCGAGACAGATCAATAGACAGACAGACAGATAAATACAAATAATTTACTTTTTTCTTTCTTTCTCCTTTCTCACTTCTCTCTTCTCTGTCTGCCTACCTCCCACTATCTGTCTCTACCTCCCTTCTTCCCTCCCTTCTATCCTCCCTCTCCCCTTTGTCTCCCGTTTTACCCGTAGTAGCAGAACAGAAGAAACCCAACACAGTATTACCCAGGTATTTGAATCACTCCTGCCTGGGGCTCTGTACACCTCCACGTAGGAAAGCCGATCTTCCAGGACAGAAATATATTGAGGTGTCGATGGTTGGGCTGAATGGCGAGAGAAAAGTGCCAGGACTTTCCCCACACACTTTACCGATTCTTTCTTCTTCTGTGTAAGGGAATGTTTCAGGCGAGTCTGTTTCCTCTCTCCTTGGCTCACTTATGCTAAGGAAGATGATGATAATGGTGATAAAGATGATGGGGATGGTGATATGTTGTCTTACACTTCCCACACACAAACATGCACATACAGACGCATAAAGACGCACAAAGACTACTTCCAGGATAAAAGAAAAAAAAAAAAAACTCCACACACTCTTAACACGAATAAAAAGACGAATACACAAACACAGCACCTAAATGAACGGTAAGCACGCCTCATAATACCAGAGGACCCATTATGTAAGAACCTGCATTAGCTATGTAACCCCCAAACCCCAGGTGGCGACAGTTCCCGCGGCCACGCAAGGAGAGGGGGACTAAAACAAGACTCAAGCAATCACACAAGACTGAGTAGAACGCAAATATTCGCACGTGAGACGAGATGCGTGTCTAGTATGTATTTCTGAAATACTTATTCCGCCGCTTGTCTGCTAAAGTACCCTTGCTGAGGAGAGGCGAGACGAGAGGAGGTAAGAGGAGACAGGGAGCGAAAGAGAGAAGGTAAAGAGACAAAGCGAGAAAGAGAAGAGGGAGGGTGGAGGCGCACAGGCAAAAGACGAAGGGAAAAGGATGCGCAGTAAATCTGAACAAGAAAACGCTCATATAAGAGTGTTGGATAAATTAATTACATCACAGACAGTTGACACAAGAGAAGAAGCAACTAGAGGAGGAGGAGGACGAAGGAAAGTGGGAGCAGGAGGAGGTAAGATTGATAAGAGTGGGAGGACTTTGGGCATTACACAGCTGATGGACGCCAAAGAAGGGAGATAAACCACGGTGGGTGTTCAAGGATGCGTCAGGAATGAGGGCGAGTAGAAGAGCGAGGGAGGGGAACCAGTCAATGAAAGAATTAGTAATGTGTGCCTCGGTGCGCGGCTGAAGGGAGACAAACTGGAGGGAAAAGAGAGATATTTGGTTACCGGTGAGGAAAAGGGGAAGCCAAGAAAACCGTAAAGGGGAAATATATTTGTAAAAATTTAACATGAGGTAGCAAACTGAGGTAAAAAAATAGTGTTTGAAGGTAAGATCAAAGCGTCTCTCTGTACCACGCTGCCGCATCACACAGGAAGCTCGAAACGCTTCCTCCCACTCCTCTTGCACTCTTCCGTTCCCTCTTCCCTCTTACCGAACTCTCCCTGCAGGCCAAACCGCGGTATTTTGATTAGGTTACGGTAGGTTAAGTCAGTCCTCGGGTGCGTAACATACTAAATAATAACATACGCAACATACAATACTAGGTTTTCCAGTTTGTTCTCTAATCTACTGACAACCTCTCACTCAAAAGTTAATATATCTTGCAAGAGGACCGTCAGTCAGCAGATGAGAGACGTAAGAAGGGACGAAGACGCAAACCAGTAATAATGAAAGAATTTACTCGTTTTCTCATCACAGTCTCGTTTTTTTTTTTTTTTTTTGGAAAGGAGACTGTCGGCAAATCAGAGGTGTTTATTTTTTATCCTGTTACACCCACCATCAGTATATCCTGTCCTCCTTCAATGCATCCTTAAACTTTCTCTTTGGTCTTCTCATCCACACGAAAAAAAAAAAAAATCTTCTCTTGGAGTAATGCGTAGGTGCCGTTGCCTCTGCTATTGTTCCTCGAGAGCTGGTGGTACTGAGCAAGAAGTTACGAGACTTTGCAAGGAGGTATTCCGGTGAGGCATCTGCATTGTGCGCCCTCCTGAAGGCTTGCCCGAGATTTTGATACGTAGAAATGAGAAGGAAGGAACTAATGGTGTATGTAAATGATAGATAAACAAGTAGATAAAAATTATATGACACGTAGATGAGTAAATAGAGAGAAAAAGCCAACCAGCCAACCAGACAGCCAGACATAAAACTAGACAGCCAGACAGATGGACAGATAGACAGCCAGACAGCCAGACAGCCAGCCAGCCAGCCAGACAGACAGAGACACACAGGACCAAGAAAACTGCTGAAAGGAACCGAACAAAAATATGAAAATAACTGAAAAGAAAAGAGAAGAAATCGTTTGGCAGAAAGAAACAAAAGCAGAGGCAGGCATGAAGCACAAAGAATGAATGCAGAGCGACACAACGAGAGGCAGACAAGAAAGATAACAAAGAAGGGGAGGCAGTGGAGAGCAGGAGGAGGAGCAGGAGGCGGAGGAGGATATGGAAAAAAAAAAAAAAAGAAAATGAAGGAAGATGGAGGTAGAAAAAGGATGAAAGAAGATGGAAAATGAAGAAGAAGAAGAAGAAGAAGGAGCAAAATAACAACAACAACAACAACAACAACAACAACAATAACAACAATAACAGCAGCAGCAGCAGCGGCAACAGCAACAAGACTATTAGAAGTTGAAGAAGGAGGAGGAGGAGGGGGAGGAGGAGGAGGAGGAGGAGGAGGAGGAGGAGGAGGAGGAAGAAAAGGAGGAGGAGGAGGAGGAGGAGAAGGGACTTAATATCAAGGGAAAATCAAGATACAGTGGAAATAAGTGGAAATTCACTGTTGCCTATAAATACACCTCCTGTGGCTCCTCCTTACTCTTGTTCAGGTCTTGTTTAGGACATGAATTTGAAGGGTAAAGCTGAAAGCAAAAGAAGTAATCGAGTAACTCCAACCTTTAAACGTATCTACTGAAGAAAATCGTGTTATGTTCTCCAATAAAACTCTAACCTTCCAGTATCTGTACTCATATCTTGGCTGAAAAACGTGCTATGTTACTCCAATGACGCAAGAAATGCTGCTCTATATTGTCAATGATATGGGTGTGTGAAAAACAGCGTTAGTGAAGCAAGGACAGTAGCCCTGAAACATCCATCTCGTCTTAAAGCTGACTCACGTTTTAATTTTTTCTTAAAAATCCCAAAATTTCAACCAAACTTCTAAATTGGACAGCAAGGAACTCACTACCTTCTGCTGGGTGCTCCCGTCAGGGGTCGCCACCGTAGGTCACTCGCCTCTACAGCACTGTCCTCTGCATCTTCCTGTCACACCATCACCAGCATGTCTTCCTTCAGTACATCCATAAACTTTCTTTTTGTTCTTCTCTTCCTCTGGCTTGAAACGCTTCGATCTTTTATCAGGACGATTTTGAAAAGGCATAAATGTAATATGTCGAATTCTCAGAGTTGTTTTTCTTGCCGATAATGTAAAATGCTTGTTAAACAACCATTGGAATCATGAAAGTGCCCTTAAATACGAACATAAATTCCACTACAGCCTGTTAAAAGTGGTCGAGTGAATCCGGACGCCGAAATATTGAAGAATACGGACCTTTGAGGCACAGAGCGACGTGAGGGGAGCTGGTCAAGCACTGAGGGGACAAAGGCAAGTCTTCAAGATGACCTCCCCTTAGCTGTAATCTCTCGTCCATCGCCTCCGTGTATAGTTGAATGAAATGATAAAGCAAAGTGGAGTTGCTTAAGAAGGCAAAGTATAAAAGGTGCACAGACATACAGGTACACACAGACATACACAGAGAGATATAGAAAGAGACATCGTTAAGACGGTAAATGGATAAATAACGTAGATCCGAGTAGAGTGATTCAGTTAATCTATTAATGGAACAGGATATTCATATGGATAGATAGGTAAATAAAAATAGGTGCAGTTAGACAAATATACGCAGGATGACGGGAAGTTAAAGACAGATAGACTGCTAGATTGTCGACAGATATAGTGATGGTGGTGAAAGACGCAAACTTCACTTTATACCTTGAAAGAAAAGGCAAGGAACAAGAAGGATTAAGTAATTTACATAACAATAACACATATCAGGAACCATTATTAAGGGTGATCTGCTAATTAACAAGAACAGTCTCGGTGTTAACAATAAAGACAGTTATTCACCCGTTTTAAAGAGACGTGGGAGGATGGAAGGCCACACCCACTCTCCCTGCGGCATCTGTGCACGGGAATCAGACCACGGCAAACCTCTGCAGTGCTAGGGTTTCCTTATGGCGGGAGGGGGTCACCACAGCGGATCAACCTTTTCCAGCGCTCTTGATCTTCTGCATCTTCCTCATTCACATCCATTAAAAGCGTGACTTCTTTCACGGCATCCATAAACTTTCTCTTAGGTCTTCCTCTCTTTCTCCTGCAGGGTAGATCCTTCTCCAGCATCCTCCTCCCCACGTACTCCTCGTTCCTCCTCCTGACGAGCGGTGGCTGGAGCACGCGGCCACAGATTTTTATCTTAAAAGACTGACGCCAATTTGTTCACTTATAGTCTTGGCTGAGGTCTGGAGGCTTTTGTTATGGAAATGCCTCATTAACCTACTTCCCGTGGAGAGACTGGGGACGATGAGCAGCTTCGAAAATTCAAATACTTTCCATAAAAAATTATACCCTTCATATTTGCACCGAAAAATAGTCAGTGGCAGCCTTAATGTCTGTGTGCCTCCTTATATTTTCAAAGGATATAAAAACAAACACAGAAACCGCAACGTATACACCTGATAGTCGTTTTAACACTTTCCCTTCTACTTGACGTATTTTCCATAACTAACCATTTTGAGACGCTTATTACTCCACAGACACCTGCACGTACTGTACTGGATAAAAATTCCTGATTCTATTTTTTATCTCTCTCTCTCTCTCTCTCTCTCTCTCTCTCTCTCTCTCTCTCTCTCTCTCTCTCTCTCTCTCTCTCTCTCTCCCGTCGGTTTGTAAAGACTTCACTGATTTTGGTGCTGTGAATTATCGATATCACAATGAAAGGGTTAAAGCTTTACTATGTTATCTTCACTAAAGCCGATGGATACAGAAGGAGGTAAAGCAGCTACCAACCTGTTCATTTGAGCCGTAACCATCCGAGAGCAACGCCAACATTAAACCAGACAAAACAGCCCGAGCTCACTGACGCTACAAGACAGATTCACCGTAGAACTTAACGTAGCGAGCACACAAGGTCACCCGGGGCGCTCTTAATCAAAATATAAAGGACCTCAGGGGTTTAGGGAAGCATTCACACTCCAAGACGACTGCCAGGAACACTTGTACTTTTAAATCCCGCACTTACTTGTCGGGATGCGCACTTCTATCCTACTGCATCCTTCCGTACCGCACCCTGGCCTACCGCACCCTTCCGTACCGTCCTCCTGTACCGTCCCGCCATCCATACGTAATCCTCCAAGTAGCAGAATCACGGGGACGGAAGACTCGCGAGAGAAACGTACCGGAAGGAAACTGTATACTCATCATCCCAGTATCACGCGCGGAAGGAAGGAGGATTTAGGTGAGGTCTCCTAGACGAAGCGGAAGGAGCATTGTTGGCTGCGTGTGCCGAGCTGGTGGCGGGGAGAGAGAGAGAGGGAGAGAGAGAGAGTCGCTGCATCCCTCCCAGCATCAGGCCGTGAATTGTGACGCCACTTCACTATCCGATAACCTCCCTTCTTCCCTCCCTCACTCCCTCCCTCCTTCCCTCCTCCTCCCGCCACACGTATCTTACCGTGTTTCTGCCTCGCTGCCTCATATTTCAACTAAGAGAACCCAGGATACTTGCCGCCTTGCTGAGATACTCCTTCCTGCGCCTAGTAACGGCAGCGTGCGCCTCTCACGCGACACGCACTGAGAAAATTAGGATACACGGGATGAGAAAATGAAAAGGGTTAAGTAGAATTATCCTGGGTTTCTCCTCTAGTGACCCAAAAGTGTGCTAACATTGCGCCACACACAACTGGTGATTGTAATACTGTAAACTAAGTCCTCTTGCTGTCTGTTTTGTCTGTCTCTTCCTGTGTGTGTCGTGGTGGGGGTCATGTTAGTTTGTCTGGCTGTCTGTCTGGCTGTCTGTCTGGCTGTCTGACTGGCTGTCTGTCTGGCTGTCTGTCTGGCTGTCTGACTGGCCTGTCTGTCTGGCTGTCTGACTGGCTGTCTGTCTGGCTGTCTGACTGGCTGTCTGTCTGGCTATTTGGCTTGCGGTCTGGTTGTCTGTCTGCCTGTCTGTCTGGTTGTCTGTCTGGCTATCTGGCTGTCTGGTTCTCTCTCTCTCTCTCTCTCTCTCTCTCTCTCTCTCTCTCTCTCTCTCTCTCTCTCTCTCTCTCTCTCTCTCTCTCTCTCTTTCTAATAACAAAGGAAGCCAAATCAGTACAACAAAGCAAAGCAAATCCTGTGATTGGATAGAAATGAAAAATAAAATTCTCTCTCTCTCTCTCTCTCTCTCTCTCTCTCTCTCTCTCTCTCTCTCTCTCTCTCTCTCTCTCTCTCTCTCTCTCTCTATCTCTGTATCTCTCTCTCTCTCTGTCTCTCTCTCTCTCTCTCTCTCTCTCTCTCTCTCTCTCTCTCTCTCTCTCTCTCTCTCTCTCTCTCTCTCTCTCTGTATCTGTCTCTCTCTCTCTCTCTCTCTCTCTCTCTCTCTCTCTCTCTCTCTCTCTCTCTCCATATGACCAGCCTCAACAGCAAGCACAGTCGCCGTGGCAGGGCAGAGACACGGCAGGACACCATCTTATCCGACCGAGACACAGGCCGGGCAGGGAAGGCTTAAAGGTTTATGGGTCGCGGCACCACCACCACCACCACCATCACCACCCCGACCACCACCACCACATCGTCACCTTAACACACCAAAACAAGGAAGGCCAAGGTGGTGCAGCCTTTCGTTCCCTCTCCTCATGCTCACTTATCTTCCTGCCTCTCTCTTTCTTCTTCTTCCTCCTCAGCCTCTTTTCTCCTTTTCGTTCTCCTTGAAATTTTGTCCTTTTTCCTTCCTCCTGGCGACCGCTCGGGGCTGCGTTGCGTGCATGGGGAGCAATGCGAGGACAAAACAACTCTGGCGGCAGTAAGAAAGGGAGGGGAAAAAAGGGGAAATAGCAACGTAACGTAAGAGCGAAGACTTAAGGAACACACACACACGCACACACACATACGTACACATACACGTACACACATCTTTGTCCAGCTTGCCAACTTACCTAAGGATTACAGGGACGAAGAAAGAACATATACAGTTGTGGCCATAGGGAAACATGCAAGGAGCCATTAAATGTACACGTTTCAATTAGTCTCTGTATAAAACTTATCATCGCTATCCATACACTAAACTTCCGAAGCTTCCCATTGTTTCGGTACTAACAGTCTGATCAATAAGTACATCCCAGTCATCTAGGATATATTGTCTATTTATCATTAGTATTTGAATTGTGTCAAGTCTGAATAACGTCTAGTCCTACCTGATTCACACTAAGGGTCTTGTTTACTCTACCGTAGAGAAAAATAGATAAGGAAGTCAAGAATGGAGATTTGAGCATCCACGGCGTCAGTTAATCAAGGGAAGGAAAGGAAAACACACGCCATAATGATCATAGATAAAAAAAAAAAGAAGAGGGGGAGGAGAAAAAAAGAGAAAAAAAAACTATCATTATTTTAGAGAGATAATAGAGTAGTCGGAGCCAAAAGGGGTTCCATTATTTATTTATTCATTTATTTATTTTTTTAGTTTCATCAGAGCCGCGATGCCTGTGACAAAATTGATAAAATGATTGATATGTTGGTGAAAACTAAACAGGAAAAAATATTCACATAGTTATTTGGTTTCTACTACAGTACATGTGTGTGTGTGTGTGTGTGTGTGTGTGTGTGTGTGTGTGTGTGTGTGTGTGTGTGTGTGTGTGTGTGTGTGTGTGTGTGTGTGACCACCTGTCTATCTGTCTGTCACTGTACATCTTTTCATATTCATTGAAAGACACGAAAAACCAGAAAGAGGAAAAAAAAAATAAAGTAAGAAGAAGAGTCCATTCATCAGAGAGAGAGAGAGAGAGAGAGAGAGAGAGAGAGAGAGAGAGAGAGAGAGAGAGAGACGAGTACGAGTATATCTTTAGGAAGGGCGGGAAGGAAGGAGGCAACGAGTGGACAGAAGCAAATGCCAGAGGGCGTGAAAGGAGAGATAGAAAGGAGAGATAGACGCTCCTTATCCCTCCCCTTTTATCACCCTGACACGTAATTCACGACATTTCTTCCACCATTTCGCCTCCATCTCTCCATCTTTTCAATAATTCACTCTCTTTTTTTACGTACGACCATCCGCCTCCCTGTTTTGTCTGTGTGTCTGTCTGTATGTCTATCTGTATGTATGTATGTTTGTTTTTGTTTGCCTCTCTCTCTCTCTCTCTTTCTCTCTCTCTCTCTCTCTCTCTCTCTCTCTCTCTCTCTCTCTCTCTGTGTGTGTGTGTGTGTGTGTGTGTGTGTGTGTGTGTGTGTGTGTGTGTTCCTGGCTCCAGATCTGTCTCCTTCCATTCATCTTCCTTGTATTGCCTCACAAGACCTGGCGTGGCTGCGGAAGCGAGATAGACGCACGCCAGCTCTACCCCGTCTTTCAGCTTCCCAGTCCACGATACCTACAACAATTTCCGCCCAATAATGCACACCAAGCCTTCTATCTATTTTCTCGTTTCCTCTCTATGGCTACTGGTAATAAGGGAGCGACGCAGCACCAACAGAGGGGATGATGATGACAAGGATGTAACGGAAATGGCCAAATGTTATTGTTGTGCCCTGATTCAAGGTGGGGTTTTAAAAGATGGGGAGATGGATCGTCTGGTTGGTAAAGGATGGATACGGTATTCCAGAGAGAGAGAGAGAGAGGGAGAGAGAGAGAGAGAGAGAATTATACTACTAAACGGATGAAGCAGTAAAAGGAAACAACAACAACAACAACAACAACAACAACAATCATACCACCACTACCAACAACAACAACGACTAGGAAAAAAGAAAAAAAAAGACAAACACTCATACTTAAAAAAAAAAAAACGACAAATGAGAGGAAGAAATATCACAGGGAGCGTACAAATTATAGCAGGACCACCACTACCACCACCACCACCACCACCACCACCACCACCACCAGTACAAAGAACAGAGAGCAAATAGAGGAGGTGTTGCGCTCTAAATGAGATGCGAATAATCATATTGACACATCCTTTCAAACACCTGCTCCCCGTGAGGCTTCCTGGCTCTCTTCACAGCTGAGACGCGTGCGCAGGACTCAACCCCTTGATAAACTCCGGAACTTCCTGCCTGCTTCTGTATTTCCTCCATCCTGTGACTTAAACTCTTTCAAAAGGGAGGTTTAAAGACACTTTTGAGCTTTCTTTTGGGACTGGCACTCTCAGGAAGCCTTTTTTTTCGCTCTTGTTGTTGTCCCTGGCCAGTGCTCCTCTTACGTAAAAGAAAACGGACTGCCTAAGAGCGAAAAGTAAGAGTGGGATCTGGTGGAGGTATTCAAGTCACATAGGGGGTATAACACGGGTGATGTAAACAGTATCCTCGACTTTTTAATATGGTATAGGGAATATAACACTTGGAACATAAATAAAAAAAAATCCTCGGGGTGAGTTACCAGTGTGAGACAAGAAGCAATGGGTTCCAGCGAGTTAAAGTTTATATTTGGAAGTGAGATTAAAAGAGTCTGGTTGTCAAATAGTGATAGTTGAATGGAACAGACACAGGAATCAGATTGTTAGTACCAAGTCAGTAGGGAGTTTTAAAAGATTAGACACAAGAAAAAAAAAAGATACAGATGACCGGTAAAAGTAAGTAGGTATGTTTAATTCATATACAGGGACTGCCAAGTGTGGGCGTCTTGGCTTCTTGCAGCTTCCCTTATGTTCCTACGTTATTACACTCAGCCACAGTTCAAGGACCCCATAAGGAGAGAGCAAGGCGTGGGAGGAGAGGGTAGGGCAGTGGTGTCGTGTCAGAGATGTGTTCCCAGAGATCAGGGGTCGCGTAAGTTTGAAAGAGTGTCGGTAAAGTTGATGGTGATATCTATAATGTTTTGATCGTGGCAGGACCGCTGAGTTACACCCTCGGGAGGAGAAGCGGGAGAGGAAAAGAAGAAAATAAGTCCTCCTCCTCCTCCTCTTTCTCATGTCTTCCAAGTTTCCGACATGACGTCAAGAAGGCCAACGTCTCCCTTCCTCTGTTTCTCTGTTGGGTTCATTGCTGTCGCCTCTGTGTGTTTCCCCTTTGTCAGTCTGTCTATGTGCTCGTATCATGCTGCTTCTACTCGTTCATTTGTATCTGTCTATATCTGCTTCTATCTCTCCCACTCTCTCGTTCTCCCTATCCTACCCAATCACCCTCTGAAAAAAAAAGAAGGAAAAAGAGAAGAAATAAAATGAATAGGTAACTCCAGACGCACCATTCCAAGCACCGCATTCTGTACCAGCTTCCTTTCTTTCCCTCAGACCAGCTGCTCCACTCCCACCGCCCGCCGCCGCCACCAGGACACCAGTGACGGCCCCTCCTCAGTGTCCATGTCCCCGCAATATACAGTACAGCATCAAACTGCGCCCCCACGAGGACACACGAGTCAGCCAGTGGTGAGTCGAGGCTACAGGTTAGGTTATGTTAGATGTGAGGGACTGAGTGTGAGGTAGAGAGGGATCATTGAGTGGGTAGTGTTTGAGTGTGGTTAGAGGATCTGTATTACTGTTCTAGGGTTTGTTAAAAAGGGGGTGGGTGTGTTATGTAGGGTTTTCTATATTGTGGGTTAAGTTCGTTAGCTTGTTCTTTTTTTCTCTCTCTCTCTTTCTTTCGCTCGCTCTTCTTTTTTTTTTTTTTGCTTCAGTGTTTTTGTTCACGTTCTTTTCGTCCCTTTACTGCTGCTGTTGTTGCTGTTTTTCCTCTTCTCCTTCTATTCTTCCTTGTCCTCTTTCTCCTGCTTCTCCACTCCTCCTATTTCTCTCCTTCCTCCCCATCCTCCTTCTTCTGATCTTTCTCCTCTTGTTTCTCTTCTTCCTCTCCCTCCTTTTTCTCCTGCTGCTCCTCCTCCTGTTTCTCTTTTTCCTCCCCATCCTCTCTCTCCTGCTCCTCCTCCTCCTCCTCCTATTTCTCTCCTTCCTCTCCCTCCCCTTTCTTCCTCCTCCTTCTCTATCTTCTTTTGTGGGTATTTTTGTCAACCTGCATAACATTTTCCCTCCCAACGCTTTCCACGTAGCGTTATTAACATTATCCACACCCTCAGTCCTTCCTTCCTTCATTCCAATGCAACATCCGTCCCGTACCAACAACATCCATCCTTCCCTCTCTGTGCCCTCCTCCACTCTCTCCTCTGTTGCCCTTTCTCTTTTCTTATCCATTTTCCTTCCTTCCTTGCACAAACACCTCTCTCTCTCTCTCTCTCTCTCTCTCTCTCTCTCTCTCTCTCTCTCCTTTCTAGCCTTCCACGTTTCGCCTTCCCAGCTTGCAGTATTCCTAAATTATTCTTTCCCCGCTTGCTTGCTCCCTCCCTCGCTCGTTAGCATCAGCCACGTTACAAACGACTCGCCGTGAAGCACCGCAAAAGACCCCGAGACTCACCTCAGAAACAGGCCAGGTGGAGTTTTAAGAAAATTAATCCCTCACTCAGGTAACGTCCCGCGGAGTGGCTGGAGGAGTCACGCCACTGCCAAATGATGTACGGAATTATGAGGAAGCCTGAGGAGGAGGAGATGGTGGTGGAGGTGGAGATGGAGGTAGAAAATGAGGAGGAGAAGGAGCACGAAGGAACACAAAGGAACAGAACAAAGGAGAAGAGGAAGTAGGAGGAGGAAGAGAAGCACAACCGAACACAAGGAAGAACAAACAGAAGCAAACCCATTACTTCTTAAGAGCTGTTTGTGGGCTCTACGTTATCCATCATTCACCGAGAGTCGAACAGAGGAGGAGGAGGAGAAAGAGGAGGAAGAGAGATGGGTAGAAAAAGCCGAAGAAGGACGGAGATTGGGTGAAGGAAGAGATGAACGGAGAGAACTAAGAATATACTGGTGAATATTAAACACAAAGACGAATGAAAAGGCAAATATGAATACGAGATGGAGGGAGAAAAACAATGAGAAATTTCTTTTTATGCGCCGCCACAACATGGCCAGGTGGCGCTGAATACTAATGGCCTCGGAAACAAAACATGATTAAAATGTGAAATGAAAGGACCGGGAGGGTAAAAATAGAATTATAATTGAAAAGATGTAAAGAAAAAAAAAAAAGGGAAGAAAAAAAAATTCTCATGACTTGCAGAGAAGAATACAAGTCTATTCTAACAAAGGTTAAGTAAACACTGCTCCTTAGGTCAAAGGGAGAAGATACTGCGCCTTATGCATGTAGATGTGATAGATCACGTTTAGGTTAGAATTTTTTTTTCTTTCCTTACGTGTTAAAGAGATTGAGCAAAGGTGAAAAAAAAAAATTCGTCCCTCAAAAATCCGAATAAAGTAAAAAAAAAAAAAAAAGGAAGAAGTGTCTTAATTCTCTTCCAAAATTGTTCATTGTTAGGTTAGGAGGTTTTTCCTTCCTTACGTGTCAAGGAGACTGACCAAAGGTGAGAAAAGAAAGAAAGAAAGAAAGAAAAAGAGAAATCTCGTCCCCTAAAAATTAAAAGAAAGAGCCAAAAAATACAAAAAAAAAAAAAAAAAAAAACCGGAAGAGGAGGAAAAAGACGAAGAGGAGGAAGAGGAGCAAAGAGCCACACGGAATACACAGACCCACACCCTACACACATAATAAGAAAACGAATCAACATGGAAAACACAAAACAAAACAAGATCACACCACAAACTTGAGTCAGCGAGCGTTCGGAGAAGAAAGGTTAGTAATGAGTGTAATGAAATAGAAATAGTAAAAAAAAAAAAAAAAAAAAAGATATTCTGGTTTGCTTGCCAAGGGAAGGGGAAAGAGAAGGGGGCCAGATATTTAAAGAAGGGAGTTTTAAGCCGATGCATTAGCAATTTTGAGATTAAAAGAAAGGAAGTGAAGGGTAAGAAGAAGAAACGAGGCCGATAAAGCGTGTACCAAGAGAAAATGCAACTAAACTTATGATCACGAGGGATGGGGTTGTAAAAACTTGTGATAAAGAAGAGAGAGAGAGAGAGAGAGAGAGAGAGAGAGAGAGAGAGAGAGAGAGAGAGAGAGAGAGAGAGAGAGAGAGAGAGAGAGAGAGAGAGAGAGAGAGAGAGACCTGCATATGGACACTGACTCACACACACACACACAAAGGCACCTGCACGTGAGAGAGAGAGAGAAAAAATCAGACGCAAATAATACATAAGAGTGAAAGAAAAAAAAGTGGGAACCAAAAATAGCCACAGTGGAGCAAGGCAGGGCCGGGAGGGGCGGTGGGACAATGCCCTTTATATGAGGGGGACAAAAAAGAGAGAAAAAATAGACGCTCACGCACGCACGCACTCACTCACACCCTGACGCACCCGCAGGTACCCACCTAAGCAACCCCCCCCAACACACACACACAGTACAAATACGAGTCAATAAAATGATAAGAAATTAAAAAAAAGGATTGAAATCTCAGCAAATCTTCCTATATATCTTCCATATCAAACTGCCTCGAAGGGGACAAAAGATCTGCTGCTGTTGTTTCTCCTTATGCGTTTCTTTGCAGTTCCGTGTGTCGCCAGCATCACTAGCCAGCCATAACTGATTTGCCTGCCTTCTCTTTGTTCCTGGAGTCTTTTGATAAGTGCATCTCCTCGGGAAGTCTGCTTTTATTAAGTAATGTTATATTAGGATTATTGGTTTTGTCGTTAGATGGATGTAGTTGTATTGGTGGTGGTGGTGGTGGTGGTGGTGATGTTAGTAGTAGTAGTAGCAGTAGTAAAGTTGTGATTAGTCTTATTAACAGTATCACTTCTCTCGTAAAGAAGAAAGAAGGAGAAAAAGAATCACAAGAAAGTAAATCTAGAAGAGAAAACGTAAAAAAAAAGAAGAAGAAGAAAAAAAACAATACTACCTGATGATGCACCTCAAAAGCGTTCACGTGACCAACACCAAAGAACAGAGACGGGGGGAAAAAATAAGAAAAAAAAAAAAAAACTAAATCCACTAGTCTATCAGCAACGTTCACATACATATAGAAGGTTAAAAACTCTTGTGGTGTTGCATTGTTCCCCCAGACAGACATAAAGATGAGAAGTTTCCTGATCATTGCAATAGCCGCCTCTCGGTTCCTCGAAATGAGAATTGCAAAAAATATACTGCGTTCTTTGTCGTTAATGAACAATATACATTCACCATCTTGTGCAATTAAAACCTTCATTACTTTACGGTGCTTCTCTTTACCCAAGCGTTTATGTGACCTAGTAGTGAGGGAAGTGGGACAAAATGATGTTGATGTGAGAGTGAGGGAAAAGAGAGACACCCAGACTGACAGACACAGACACACAGACGAGCAGCCCCAGAAACACGCAAACAGAGACAGCAACAGAACGAGAGACAGAGAGGGAGAGAACGCGCAAAGCTCCGGCCTACAGCAGGAGATTCAGATGATGCGAGGAGGGACACGAGGAAAGGAGGCTGGCTGCAGTCACATCTCCTTTGAGGCGGAGACTCTGGTGAAGGCGCCACTCGTGCAGAATGAATGCTTGACGGCGTGAGGCGGTGATGACGAGGAGAAGGAGAAGGAGGAGGAGGAGGAAGAAGAGGAGGAGGAGGAGGAGGAAGAGGAGGAGGAAGAGGAGGAGATGAGAGACGAAGATGACGAGGAGAAAAAGGACGAGAAGGAGGAAGAGGAGAAAGAGGAGGAGGAGGAGGAGAAGGATGACGAAGAGAAAGAGGAGCAGGAGGAAGAGGAGGAGGAGGAAGAGGAGGAGGAGAAGGAGAAGGAGGAGGAGGAGGAGGAGGTGGAGGAGGAGGAGGAGGAGGAGGAGGATGAGGAAAAAGAAGAGGAGAAGGAGGAGGAGGTGCCGACAAACAAGTTGAAAATGAAGAGGAGAAGGAAGAGAGGTGACTAAAAGAAGGGGAAAAAAGAATAAAAACTGCATTACCTTCTTCAAGTGAGGAGGAGGAGGAGGAAGTTGAAGAAACGCAGACGAACAGGTTGAAGGTGAAGATGAAGAAGAGTAAGAGGAAGAGAGTTGGAGAAAGAGGACAAAAAGATGATGGATGGTAATGCTTGTGGGAAAAAGAAGAAGAAAGAGAGAGAGAGAGAGAAAAAAAAAAACTCCCTTTCTCTTTCCGTCTTTCTTCAAATGCTGTCAAATTTGTGAAACGAAAATTGTACGAATACTTATGTTGTCTGACTTAACTACTACTTCACCCGAGGAGGAAGAGGAGGAGGAAGATTACACGAACAAGAAAGAAAACAAGGAGAAACACAACAACAATAACAGGAACAACAACAAGAACAAGGAGGAACACAAGAACAAGGAAATAAACGAGAACAACACCTACAACAAGAACTAAACCAAGGACAATGACCACAACAAAAACGAACACAAACGAAAACAAAGAAAAAAAAACGAACACTTACAGAACCCCATCCAACTAACACCACCACCACCATTAACCCATACATGTTCAAAAGCCCCGCAGGAGTAACCATCCCCATCAGGAGTAGGGGTCCCATGCATGTCTTCGCGGTAGCTAGGGGGACAGTATTTACAAGGTGACAGCAGAGAGTGGCGGGGAGGGGCCGGCCACCCATAACAAGAATGATTCAAAGGATGCAGCTCTGAAATATTACTTGCCCTGACATGGAAGCACCTGAGACCAGCAGAGAGAGAGAGAGAGAGAGAGAGAGAGAGAGAGAGAGAGAGAGAGAGAGAACGCGCCACCTGCAGTTCCATTTCTCTCTCTCTCTCTCTCTCTCTCTCTCTCTCTCTCTCTCTCTCTCTCTCTCTCTCTCTCTCTCTCGTCACCCCCTTCCTTCCTTCCTTCCTTCCTTCCTTCCTTCCTTCCTTCCTACCGAGCACAGTGGAAGGCGTGTGAAAGAGGGGATCTATATCTCGCTTGCAAGGACTTGGGGAAGGAAGGAAGGCAGGCAGGCAGGCAGGCAGGCGGGCAGGCGGGCAGGCAGGCGGGAAGGAAGGCAGGTAGGTGGGTAGGTGGGGAGGAACAGATGGAAAAGAAAAGGGAATGGAGAAAAATAAGATGGAGCAAGTTAGCAAAAAGTTAGGATAAGTGCGTGTGCGTGTGTGCGTGTCAGAGAGAGAGAGAGAGAGAGAGAGAGAGAGAGAGAGAGAGAGAGAGAGAGAGAGAGAGAGAGAGAGAGAGAGAGAGAGAGAGAGAGAGCCTACTTTGATTGACTGAAGACCTAATCTCCCCCCCGTGATTCAGAAAGTCTATAAGGAAACAACTGCGATCCTTGAAGGGCATTGCTGGAGGATAATAATGCATGATGGATGAATGGCGGCGCTCGCTTCTTGTTCTCTCAGCTGTGACGGGCGGCAGGGCGATGCTGGCGGCCTGCGAGCGATATGGAGGGGGAAGGAGAGGAGGTAGAGGAGGATAAAGACGAAAAAAACGGAGAGGTTCTTGTTTTCAAAAGTCTCAGCGTCCTGCCTCGACTAGTTTTATCAGGTAGTGGTGAAAGTTTACTAAGGGTTTTTCAGATTTTTTTTTTATAATTCTAATGGTAGTTTAGTAAGGATTCGGCATCAGTTATGAAAAAAAAAAAAACCTATGAGAACACGACTAATTAAAATATCCATGAGAACGAGAATTATCGTCCTCAGTGGCCTATGTAAACAGTTCTGACCAGGGAAGAAAGCGCTCAAGATCAAGATGAGGAGATTTCTTGCCATTCTCACTTCAGTACCAAGTTTCCTATACTGAAAATGCGCAAGACTTACATGGCAATTAAAGGAGAGACGCAATAACAACGGCGATAACTCAACAAAGGCTAAAGGAACTTAGAACATGTAAAACGCAATCTGAATTCGAAGAAAACGGCAACCAAGCGCATTCTCCATACTGAAAATTTATAAGACTGTCAGAGCAAGTAGAAGAGTGGCGCTAGAGACACGGGGATAACTCAGTAAAGGCTACAGGAACTTAAGGTACATAAAACACAGTCTAAGTAAGGGGAACGACTACCAGGCTTCGAGGAACAGTGGATGCGAGGAGGCGGAAGGAGGCGAGGTGGAAGGCTGGTTGGCTGGTGGGTGATCGGTGGGTGGCGGGCGGCTGTGACTTGCTTGTGGATGGATCGACAGTCAATAACACGCAGGCGGGTGAACACACACACACACACACACACACACACACACACACACACACACACACACACACACACACACACACGTACAGAACGAACACAAACATAAAGAATCAAGTAAATAACGACCGACCCGACCGAACGAACAAACAAACAAACGTACACGAACATAAACAAGAAGCGTTGAGCACACACGAGCACACACACACACACACACACACACACACACACACACACACACACACACACACACACACACACACATGAACTTACATATACATACATATACATAAATACATACTTTATTTATGCTCAAGAGAGACCAAAAAACAAACAAATAAATAAACAGATAAATAAATAAAATTATGAAAAATATGCATACTTATTGTAAAAACGGCTCGCTATCACTTACGAGTACATACATACATACATACATACATACATACATATATACACACATACATACATATCATTACAACTTAAAACCAATGTATTCAACGCGTCTCCCAACACTCTGAATCACTGACAGCTGTTGAATCTTGTCCCAACATTACATAAAGAAACAGATTCGTACTTACAAACACTTTGCTCTCTCACCACGACTATTGCAAGGCCACAGCGATGATTATCCAGGTTCTCATTAATGTTTTTTCCTTGTAATGATGTAGAAGTCTTGTTAATCTGTCGCTAGAAACGTAAAAACAAAGAGAGAGAGAGAGAGAGAGAGAGAGAGAGAGAGAGAGAGAGAGAGAGAGAGAGAGAGAGAGAGAGAGAAAAGATACACACTGCAGGCGACATCCCGCTAGTGAACTCGGCAGCTCCTCCTGACGCAGCGCAACATTTACATAAGTGGAGCGCCGTCCCTTCCTCGCCACCTTCCCGGTCAGCATTGCTCGCCTCTCTCTCTCAAGATGCTTGCTGAATAAATCCTCTATTTCTCTTTCCACTTGCATTTTCTCAAGACTAATATTTGACTTCCGCTGCGGGATATGAAATTTGCATGGGAACCTATATCAGAACATAAGGGAAGCTACACTACCAGGCCTACAAGTGATGGTCTCTTTATCAAATATGCCTATCTCTATCCACCTATTATTCTTATTAAAAAATTCATCCAGTCTTTTAAAGTTCTCTATTGACTCTAGTACTTAACAACCCCATTACTGACTCTAACAATCTCATTACTGACTCCATTCCAGTTATCTACTCTACAAATGAGCAATTCATCTCTCTTTACATCTATTTTTTTTTCAAAACATGAACCCGTTACTGTTAGTCTTATCCTAATTACTGACCCTAAGGATTTCGTTAATATCACCCATATTACATCCCCATCGTATCTTATTACATCAACATTCACCATTGTTTTCGAATCCCTGCTGTCTTTGAAAACAGTCCTTATGAGAGAACGTATTCTATCCACCTGTCTAATGCAAAAGTTAACCAGCACTTACAGTCTTTCATATCTCTCACTAATAAGCACTTTAATTCTTTGATTTTGGCTAATCTTTTTTACTATATTCTTTAGGGATAGGCATCTTCATTGGGATTTTCTTTTTTTTCATCTTTTGGCCAGTGCCCCTCTTACGTAAAAAAAAAAAAAGAACACCATACTTAAAGGACAGCATGGAGGAGGAGGAGAAGAAGAGGAGGAGGAGGAGGAGAACGAGAATAGGGAGAAACAGAAAAGGAAGCTGGAGAACCTAAAACAAGACAACTGAAGCGGACGAAAATGAGGAAGAGGATGAAGACAAAGAAAAGATATAAAGTAAGATATGAAAATGAGGCAAGAGAAATCTATCGAAAGAGGAGGAGGAGGAGAAGGAGGAGGAGGAGGAGGAGGAGGAGGAGGAGGAGGAGGAGGAGGAGGAGGAGGAGGAGGAGGAGGAGGAGGAACACAAAGGAAGAACAAGCAGATGCTAGTCCTTAGAGGGCAGTGGGAGGAGGAGGAGGAGGAGGAAGAGGAGGATATCAGGAAACTTAAAAGAGGTCAGGAAAGGAGGAGGAGGAGGAGGAGGAGGAGGAGGAGACTGGAAGTGAGCCTCAAAAGATGAAGGAGAAGGGAAAGGAGGAGGCAGGGTGACCAGCAAGAAGGTAGGAAGATGTCTATGAAAGATGGAGGAGGAGGAGGAGGAGGAGGAGGAGGAGGAGGAGGAGAAAGAGGACAGAAACAAAGAAAATAATAATAATAAAAGAAAGAATATCGAGCAAAAAAGAAAAAAAAACACTAAATATTGAAAAGATAAATAAAAAAAGATAGATGGAAAAAGACCGAAAGGAGGAAGGAAGAGGAAGCAAGAAGGAAAGAAAAAAGAGGTAAAAAAAAGAAGACAAGGGAGGAGAAAGGAGAGGAAAAACGAGAGGGAAAGGTTAATAAAAAGCGAAGTAAAAAAAGGAAAAAAAAAGGAAGATAAGAAGAAAGAAAGAACAGAGAGAAGAAAAAAGAAGAAAACAAGAAAAAAAACTATGGTAGAAAAACTGTGAGAAAGGACGGAAAAAGAAGGAAGGGAGAAGAAAGAAAAATAAAGCAACAACAAAGAGAAAAAGGAAATAACAAGAAAAAAAGAAAGGAGAAAAGCAAGAATGAAGAAAAAGGGGAAGCATGATGGAAGGAAGACAGAAAAGAGGGAAAGAAGGCAGGCAGACAATCGGGAATTAAAGAAGGAAGGAATGACAGAATGAAGGAAGATAAGAAGGAAGGAAAGAAGAGCAAATGAAGACAGAAAAAAAACTAGAGAGAAAGGCAGCGAAAAAAAAAGAAAAAAAGAAGTAAGGAAGGAAAAGAGAGAAGCAAATGAAAGCAGGAAAAAATAGAAAGAAACGAAGGAGGGAAGAGGAGAAAAATAAGACAAAATTAAGAGAAAAAAAACTAAGAAGAAACACAAAGACAGCAAGAATGGAAAAAAAAAACGAAGGAAAGAAGGAAGAAAAGAAGAAAAAAAGGAAAGAAGAAAGAAAGGAAGAAAGAAAGAAAGAAAAGGAAGGAAGGAAAGAAGAGAGTAAAGACTGAAGGCATTTAAACAGGGTAAGAGTTGTTTACATAGCAAACAAATGACATCTATTTGTTGAGAAGGAAGTTTGCTCCCTCTAAGTGCTGTGTTCCAAAGGACCCGCCACTCCCTCTCTACACATGGGGCGAAGACAATGGCCACGCAGAAGAGCGGCCCACATGATTAGCGGGAGGAGGAGGAGAAGGAAGAGGAGGAGAAGGAGAAAGAGGAGGGATACAAAGAAACACAAAGGAAGGGCAAAAAACAGGAGATTTGGAATGAACAAACGAACGCTTAAGATGGAGGAAGATTAGGAGGAGGAAGGGAGAAAGGAGGACCCAAAGAAACACAAAGGAAGAAAAGGAAATTGCAAATTAAACACACTGTAATTGAAATAGATGAGATAGACGATGACGATGAGGGGAAGAAGGAGGGAGAAGAGGAGGAGGAGAAACCCAAAAAAAACACAAAGGAAGAACAAAAAGCAGCAGATTTAATTTATAGTAAGGAAAATTAATAAAATAAACGAAGAGGAGAAGGAGGAGAAGGAGGATAAGAAGGAACACCAGTACGAAGAAAAACCAGGAGGAAAATACAAAGGGAATAATGAACATCAAAAAAAAATCCTACTTTGCTTATTGTGATAAAAAAAATAAATAAATAACAAAAAAAGTAAAGTTGGCGTTCTTAGAGTAACCAAGAGTAGCCAGGATAAAGAACAGATCTAATGAGTGCTCTGGGAGGCGAGTGTGTGGGAGAGTGAGGAGATGAGGACAGTGAGTGGAGTGGGAGGGGGGTACATTAGGAGGTGGGAAGCTGCGAGGGGTGCACGATGAAGGGAGAGGAGAGGGAGGAGAGAAAGAAGAGGGAGAGAGAGGGAAAGGGAGAGGTGAGAGTCTTCTTCGTGTGTGTCCAAGCGTCCCTAAACAGATTAGAGCGAGGTAATGACTGAGAAGAATATTTGGGGGAGAGAGGGATGGAAGGAAAGAGAGGGAAGGAAAGGCAAGGAAAAAGAGAGGGAAGAGAGAGAAGCAAAAGTAAAATAAAACGACTTAACATCACGATGAAATAGACTCAGTGTTCAGGTTACTGGTGCAGAATCGATGGGGGCCTTTAAAAAGATTATATAAATGATGAATAGGAGATGATAGGTGGATGTAGATATGTCGGTGTGTGTGCTTTGTACAGGAACTGCCACTTGTAGATCAACTGGCTTCTTACAGCTTCCCTATGTTCTTACGTCTAGACATTTCAGACTATCCCAAGGCAATTTTTCCTCATTAGATACGTAAATACCGAACAGGGATGATATATAGATACAAGTTTATACGACTACAATTTAAACAGGGACTGCCACATACAGACCAACTGGCTTCTTGCAGCTTCCCTTATGTTCTTACGTCCTTATCACATTTTCAGACGCTCCAGGCAATGCTCCCTTATTTCAGACAGCGAGCAGCAGGGATGGTGTGTCGCCCCTCTCCCCTCCTGGTGGGATGCTAACACGGGCCAGGTAACGACGAAGGTGTTTCATGGACGTGTTCCTGGTGTTACTCTGCACCGCCGAGCAGGGATCTAATTGCAGCCGCCCGCCCCGCCGCCTAGGGAAGGGGTATTTAAAGGCAATGAGCTCTTCCTGATGGCGACGCAGCTTCGTACACCAGGATAAGTCCTCGTGTGCTGCTTAGGTGCCAGAAAGTAAGAACGTAAGGTAAGACTGGCATACGCGATAGTTGCCCTGGGTCTCTGCATTCACCTCCATCTCACTGGTATTGTGGTTTGTGTTTGGCGATATGCTCTACCAAGGGCCAGAGGGAAAGGTAAAGAGAACTGCACAAAAACCCATCACACTAACACGCAGTAGTCCCTTTAGCAGCCTCATTTCCTTTGGTTGTTATGTCCCCCGTTGTATATCTGAGGAAATTTAAGTTTACAGCTGGAAATATCCGAGTATAGATAAAGAAACATGGCAGTGACTAATATGATATTCCTTTCGTGAAGTCCGCGGTGTTGAAATGGGGTGTTAAAGTTTTAGTTCTCGCATGAACGATGGTCAGTGAGCTAGGGAAGACTTTTAAATATAACTGGAATCTTAAAATTGCTAACGAGTTTCATTAACAGGTACTTGTTTTTAGACAAAGTTAATTAAGGCAGCCGTATGTAGCGGCGTGTCAATCTTAGGTCACCTGCTTATGATAGTTTGTAGTGAAAATTATCCGGATTTTTAAGAGCTTAACAAGTACTATGCATCAGTAAGGGAAATACACATAGTAGGAACTAACTGGTAACCTCTGTGGCCTTTGAAAATAGTCCTAATGAGAGGCTAAATGGTTTGATGAGCCAAGGAGTGACGTGCCCCCGCTACCGTTATGTTAGTCCAGGCCTTCCCCTACATTTCTCAAGCCCTTTGAACTCACATAAGTGACATTCTTGTCAAATCATCATTCGAAATATGGAAAACAACCTAGAAACCCTCAGTAACTTCCACTGGAGCTGCTGCAACAAGTCGAGACAAGAAGACGAAATGTTTGAAAATACGATCCCTAGTATTTTCAGCTTTTTCTTTAACATCTGAAGCATATCCCATCAGTATTTATTTCCTGAAAACTAATATGTCTCAGGGAACCCTCTTCCTCTTCCCTGACACCCTTAAGCTTCCAGGCGGCAAGTTTTACCTCTCAGCATTTGCTCGTTCCAGCTACTGCCTGACTTTTATCGGTGTTCCCCGCCCGCCGCCTCACTTCCCTGCAGCCTCGCCAGTCCCCTCCGCGCCTCTCCTGACTTGACCCTCCGATCCCTCCATCCCCTGGGCCCTGCTTCCCATGAGTTCACTTGCCCCAACCATTCCGCACGCTGCCGCCGCCACCACCACCGACCACCACCACCACTACCACCGTCACCATTACCTAACCCACCATGATCACTACTACCACTCAGAGACTTATCAACCCAGAACATGCTGGCTCCAGACACACACACACACACACACACACACACAACTATTTTTAAAAGGCCACAGTTGTTGTTAATCAGGTTCTCAAGTACGTTTTTTCTATTGATTATGCAGAGTCATTATGAAACCATCCTATGAATACCTTAACTTCTATAAGAGCCTGTTGAGAGAAATAGAGGGAAGAAGAGAAGACGACGAAATGTTTCAGAATACAGTCCCACGTTGAAGCACAGGATGGCTGGCTAGATAATGACAGACTTAGGTGATTAAAGTTGTATATCTCTTTAAAAGTATATGGATGTAATTGGGTGGAACTTCTAACGGCCTCGTGGAGAAAGTTTGTTGATAAATGGTGCCGTAAGTTCATGCAGAATATCTCTTTTCAAGCCACACGGTGCAGTTTTTTTAAGTAAAGATGATATCAATTTATATTTATCAGCAGAAGAGTGTCAGTAAATACTGTGATGCAGGAGAGAGAGACAGAGAGAGAGAGAGAGAGAGAGAGAGAGAGAGAGAGAGAGAGAGAGAGAGAGAGAGAGAGAGAGAGAGAGAGAGAGAGAGAGAGAGAGGAGAAGAGAGAGAGAGACTACTACTACTACTACATACTACTACTCTTACAACTGCTCCTGCTACTACTACTACTACTACAACTACTACTGACTGCTACTGCTACTACTACTACTACTACTACTACTACTACTACTACTACTTCTACTACTATACTACGACAAAGATAAAGATATAGACAAAGCAACAGACAAACGGAGAGACAAACAAACACACACATAAATAAATAAACAGATAGGAAGACAAACAGAAACAGAGACACAGAGATAGAAATGGGTAAAGTCTGACTACCTAGACGAATTAAAGAATGAATGAGTGAAAAAGAAGAAAAAACCTGCGCTTCACAAGGAGAGTCATATAATTGAGGTCTGGTGCCAACTATGATAGATGCAGAGACATAAACGTGCACCGCAGAGGAACAAGCCGCGGGTACGACCAATAGAAGACTTCCATCCGAGCATACTTGTCTTGGGAGCTGGCGGTGGAGGGGCTCTTGGCAAGCTGAGGCGCCCAAACCACGAGACATTGTGGCCCGCATTTTGAAATTCTCTTGGCTTCAATGAGATCTACTTTGCAACGCCGTTAGAAATGATTAGCCGAGTTGTAATGAATGTTTTTTCTCATTTGCTGGTGCTGAGTCCTTTTGTACCTACTTGACTATGACGAAGAAAACCTCTGAAAAATCACTTGAGTCATAAAACGTCCTTAAAAAAAACACAATAACCACTATTTGAGCTTGTTACAATATCTTTAAAATGAAAACATCCTTAAAAACCTCAGTAACTTCTATTAAAAACCTGTTAAACTCTGTGGAATGAAAACATACTAAAAAAAAAAAAAAAAACACCAACTGGAACCCCTTAAGGTATCACCTGAATCATGAAAACACCCTTGGAAACCTCATTAACCTCAACGAGAGCCTCTTACTGTACAGGCTGGAAACACCTTTGAAAACCTCAGTAACGTTAAAATTAAAATTACTCGAGATGAGACGGAGAAATGCTTGTGAGTGAGGTTCTGAGAGTCACAGAAGTCATACACGAGGAAAGAATAGAATGGAACTACCAGACCATGCTTCTGTTATCCTACATGCAACCCTTCTTGTTATACACACATGATAATTACTATGACTCGCATACAACCCAGAAAAATTACTAATATCCAAGTGACTACCATCCATTCATCCGTCCATCCCATGAGTATTAAAACCCACATACATTCCTTTCCCTCAGCAACGTGTACAACCTTCCTTCCTTCCTTCCTCCTCGCAACACCACCACCACCACCACCACTCCGCACCGCCGTCCCTCTCCGCCAATAAAGCGAGGCGTGGGGAATTATGAAAGCCGTCTAGCGAGGGCGATGAAGAGAGGGAGAGAGAGAGAGAGAGAGAGAGAGAGAGAGAGAGAGAGAGAGAGAGAGAGAGAGAGAGAGAGAGAGAGAGAGAGAGAGAGAGAGAGAGAGAGAGAGAGAGAGAGAGAGAGAGAGAGAGAGAGAGAGAGAGAGAGAGAGAGAGAGAGAGAGAGAGAGAGAGAGAGAGAGTAGCAAAAAGACCATTCCATAAGTCGCCATAAATCCTTACCGGACCGTGTCGACGCCGCGAATAAAACTGTATAATAAGAAAACTAACAAGAAGTCCCTCCCTTGCACCACTGGCAGGGAAGTTACTGAGAAGGGCATTGAGTGACATGGCAGGGGAGGAGGCGGCCTGGAAGAGATGTAGTGGGGGAAGAAGAGCCTGGAAGTGATGTAGCAGGGGAGGAGAAGGACTGAAAGTGACGCGGCAGGGGAGGAGACCTGGAATTGACGTGGCAGAGGAAGATGAGGGATGGAAGTGACGTGGCAGAGGAGAAAAGAGTTGTGAGAGGAAGAAAAGAACTACTGGAGGCAAGGGAAAAGAAGAGGTGTCGCCGTCGTTGTCGTGTCGTTGCATCACAAACTCAGAATGAAAGAAACGTTACTCCCTTGTCCATCTTTCGTAGTCTAAAGGTAAAATATTGAAGGGGTCCACTGCCTGGCTACTGGACGTCCTTGGCTTGGCACCGTCCAGTCCCAGTGATAGGCATGAAATTATGGAAGCAAGACATCTCCATTAGAGCGATGCGCAAGGATGAGCTGGACGAAAAAGGGAGGAGGGAAAATCTCGCCTGCTGGACTTCCTGGGGGGGTTTACGAAGCTGATCCGGTGGTGGTGATGATATGCCGCGTCCTTAAGCTTGCCCTTAACGAGAGGGAGCGTCGCTGTCAACAATGTGAATACTTCCTACTGTAGGAGTAGAAGGAGCGTGGAGATATGACACTGTGAGGAAGCCTTATTGTTCTTGTTCTTGTTCTCATTCTTGTTCTTGTTGTTTTTTTCTTCTTCCTCTTCTTCTCCTTCACCTCCTTTAGCTTCAATCACGTTCATTTCTTCCATTCCTGTGGCGCAGTTGGCTTCCTGCTGGTTCCTTTACGTCCTTCTGTGTTTATGTTGACAAAGAACCTCACTCACACCTTCATCACTATCTAGAGAGTCAGCACCACACTAAATACACGCACGCTGGCAAAATAGGTTCGAACGACAGCTCGGCAAGGCTCTCGAAAAGTTATGTCCTCGAATGAACAGTATTCATGAGCAACGTAAAACTGATAGAATACTGCAACCTGTTTGCCACGAACCAATATTGTCTCGGCGCTCCAGAACCCCATCCCACAACCCCCTCCTGCCTGGCCGGGAAAGGGGGAGGACTGGAGAGAGAGGGGCATGTGGTGCGGGGTTGGGGTGGGACTGGAGAAGGAGGGGCATGTGGTACGAGATTGGGGTGGGACTGGAAGGGGAGGAGGATATGGTGCGTGGTTGGGGTGAGACTAGAGGAGGACGGGGATGTGGGGCAGGGGTGAGATGGGACTGGCCTTGCCTGAAGTGGAGGTAGTGGAGGTGGGGGTGAGGACAGGAGGCTGGGAGGGACGTGGGTGTTGTGGCCAGCCTGGCGGTAACGAAACGTTTTAATACACACTAAACTCGTGCTTGTGTGTGTCTATAGGGCTTTATGTTATGGTTTAGGAGCGCTGGTGCTGCCCGGGATGCGAGGCCCGCCTAACAAACGACACTGTTTCTTCCTGAGCTTCTGCTAGGTCTCTTTTTCACTCGCCAGCAAGTAGGCAAGAGGAGATCGGGTGGAGGTACTCAAGTGGTGTAAAGAATATGACAAGGGCAAGATTCTTTGGTTTAGTAATCAGGATAGGACTACAAGTAAGAGGGGTCAAGTTTAATATAATTAGATTAGAAATGAAGTCATATTAAAAATGTCATACCGTCACAACAACAACAACAACTACCACTACTACTACTACTACTACTACTACTACTACTACTACCACTACTACTACTACCACTGCTACTACTACTACTGCTACTACTATTACCACCACCACCACCACCACCACTACTACTACTACTACTACTACTACTACTACTACTACTACTTCTTGCTACTAGTCGTTTTCCAATCCCCCTAACAGGTCAAGGGTTCTTCCGGGCGCCTCAGGTAGAGTGCCTGATCCCTATACAGGATTACTGACACTGCAGCTTCGTTTTTTCCTTTCCTTCCTTCTGAAAACTCTCAAAACTTCCTTGTACTTGCAGTCATATGTATCTAAGTATCCGTATGAGTGTGTGTATGTGTGTGTGCATGCGTTGTCTCTCATTAACGCCTATCACAAACTCTCCTATTCTCTTCATTTGGAGACGAAGTAAACACGCATCTACTTGTCTCCTCTTTACGGTAGTCTAATGAGCAGCTTGCACCTGTCCTTCACTATAACATTATCAGTACGTACCCCGCCACCCCGCCTTCCCTCGCGCCTTTAGTACAGCCGCGTGGAACAGGTTTCTGGGCCTGCAGATAATGTCAGCGGCGTCAGAAGCATCAGGCCTTGGGGAAAGGGATAAGAGGTGCCCTGTCTCCCAGTCTAGTGTTGATTTGGTTCTTAATCAGTCTCAGTGGGAAGGAAAGGCAAAGTCGTGTGCCTGTGACAGTGTTCTCGCCGTGGAGCAACTGTATATCAGGGGTTGGTTCAGAGATGGCGTGAGTGGAAAGAGGAAAAAGAATACTTAGTAATAATGTACTAAGATGTTAATATGCCCTTAAGTTGTGTGCCATGGATAGTTGTATGGTGCGTGTTGAGTGGTGATGTGATGATGGTATTTAAATAAACAACGACGACGACGACGATAGCAACAACAACAACAACAACAACAACAACAACAACAACAACAACAACAACAACAACAACGAAAGGTTATCATACTTGACTTTTAAGAGAAGGAAAAAAAATATATGAACTAACAATTTTTCATACGCACGTTTTCCCTGACGTGTTTCGTAAAAATGTTCAGCTTTAAGTCGGTAAATAAACATAATATACATAAAATAATAATAAAAAAAATAAAAACAGGACAGGTTCTGCTCTCTCTCTCTCTCTCTCTCTCTCTCTTCTCTCTCTCTCTCTCTCTCTCTCTATCTCTCTCCTCTCTCTCTCATAAGAACGATTATCAAGGGGCCACGGAGATGATTTGTCGAGTTATTTTTTTCTTTAGCTTTTTTTTCCAATGATGGTATAGAATCCTTGTTAAACTATAACTGGAATCATGAAAACATCTTGTAAAACATCAGTAACGCCAACTAAATCCTCTTAAACTATCATTTATGTCATGAAAATCAACTTGAAAACTATACTTTTGAAAACCCCTAGTAACTTCCACTACAGCCTGTTAAGCTATCATTGTACTTATAAAAACCACCTTGAAAACCTAACTAACTTCCATTAGAACCTCTTAAACTATCACTGGAACCATAAAAAAAAAGTACCCTTGAAAACCCCCAGTAACTTTTACTACAACCTGTTAAACTATTACCGTATTCATAAAAAGCACTCTTAAAAAAAAAAAAAAAACATTAACTTCCGCTAAAGGCTCTTAAATTATCACTAGAATCCTAAAGAGCACCCTTGAAAACCACGAGTAACTTCCACGAGAGTCTATCAAAAGCAGTGCAGATGGGACGCTGAAATGCTGAGGACCACAGCCGCAAGTCGCTCCCTAGGCAGTGGGCAGCAAGGGACTCGAGGCTCAGCGGGGCGAAGAATTGCCTAAAATACGCCATTAGTAAATTACAAGATCAAAAGCGGCTGTTGCTCCACAAAAAAAATCGACTGACACAAAATTGTAAACAAAACAATAGTGCTCCCGGCAATGAGTTTCCAGCCAGCGGGCACACGGTAATGTGAGGCTTCCAAAACTGTGCGGGTTTTCATATCTGTTTACGTGAGAGCGTGTGAGGGCGAGGGTGAAGTGGCAGGGGGGTAAAAAAAATATGAAGAATATGTGGAGAGCGTAATGGAAACGGTGAAGAATGCATGCAATTTCTTCTTGGCTATCTTCATATTCTTGAGATTTATAAATGAGGTGTATCTTTTACGAAATGAAATGCATGCAGATTTGTTGGTTTGCTGAAGGTCGTAAGTTAAAGTCGGCGCCAGCCATTAATTATCTTAGGAAAGTCACACACGAGTCCGGCAAGACTATACGTATACCACTGAGCTGCCTTCCTTATGTCAACCGGCCTTTATTTTCATATGCTCCCATGTCATTAAGTTAATTAATTCTATAATTAAGTATACTCATATCATGTGAAAAGTTAAAGATGAGATGTGTTGATCATGAACAGATGACAAGCCCACTGGATCCTGAAGAGCGTCTGCTGGGGGGAGAGAATGATACGGAGAGACGAAACTGCGACGGAGATGATAGAGGATAAGAGAGACAGAAGAAGACACAAGGCAGAGAAACAAGAAGGGACTCACACAATCAACAAACCCATAACACCAAGGAAGCGGCATGGGAGAAGATAATACAGAAACTTGTGTGGTATGGACGGCACAACTCAAACCACCAACACGCTGACACTGACCGCCGCATCTATCGACGTAATACTGCACTGAAAGAAAGGCCTCGCAGCACGCCTAACCTAACGCACGCAGCACTACGTCAGGGAAATAAAGTGCCTGCCGCCGCCACCACTATCTGCACCGATTAGAGTCAAATACTCATTCACTAGAAGGCGATAAATTTTCACAGATGGAAAAATCAATGTCGATGAAGACATCACTGTAGTGGGTAAGGGGAAGGAATGGATTTTTATAAGATTTTTACGTGTTTTCCTTCGAGGGAGTGAACGGTGTGGACGCCGGGAGGTTCTTATTAATGACCTGGATACCAGAAATGCGAATACTGTAAGTTATTTGGATGTTGAAGGTCGTTGTGTGAGACTAATGATGGTCTAAGAATTTTGTGTCTGACTCTTTGGAGACTTTTTGGTGGGCTTTTTTTCTTTTAATTTTGTTGCCCTTGACCGGTGCACCCCCTACATAAAAAAAAAAAAAAAAAGGAAGAAACACTCACGAGAACCTAACTATTCATCTCTGTGACTTTTAAAACTAACAATGAGAGAAAAAACACTTAAGAATACGGATTTCACTTATAGCTTGAGAGGCATTCTTCTTCATTAAAAAGAAAAAAAAAAAAAAAACACCCAACACACATGAAAACCTCACTAACAATCCTTGTGAGCCTTGAAAACAGCCCAGGTGGGAGAATAAAACACTCAAGATTACAAGCCAGAGTTAACAATCCCAGCTAACCAAACTAACCGCGCCAACTGACCCAACCCCTCGTCTCCAATCCCCCAGCAGATCCTCAGTAACCGCTCCCACCAACTCTGGCCAAACTAAAACCAGAAAAGATCAGGGACTCTTCCGCTGACCTCGAGGAAAGTCTGCGTCTCAACATCACAAACAAAAAGGTGACATTATTATTCCCATCTCATGTAGGTGAAGTTGAGGGAGGGAAGTTTGTTGACGCGCTCACAGTCCCCAGGGAAGCCGCGGGATAAAGGCTGATTTCATAGATGAGTTTGGAATAGCAAGTAAATCTCGCCCCGGGAACCACGTTACGTCTTCCCCCTCAGACGTCACTGGAGAGAGAGAGAGAGAGAGAGAGAGAGAGAGAGAGAGAGAGAGAGAGAGAGAGAGAGAGAGAGAGAGAGAGAGAGAGAGAGAGAGAGAGAGAGAGAGAGAGAGAGAGAGAGAGAGAGAGAGAGAGAGAGAGAGAGAGAAACAGGTAAACAGACAGTCAAGCAAAGAGACAGGCAAGCAAACAGGCAGACAAACAGACAAACAGGGAGACAAGCACAGGCAAACACACACACACACACACACACACACACACACACACACACACACACACACACACACACACACACAGAAAAATTAAATAAAGATAGCGAGAGAGAGACAGACAGACAGTTAAACGGAGAGATAGAAAAACAAACAAACAAACAGACAGGAAGAGAGACAAATACACTAACAAACAAACCGACAAACAGACAGGGAAAAGAGAAAGAGAAAGAGAAAACGAGACAGTCACAGAGAGACAGATACTCGGGGGCACAGATAACAGACGAGGAGATTGGCACAGAGACAGACAGCCACAGACAATCAGTGAAGGACCGACACACAGGAAGAAGCGGAGGAAAGATGAGCAATGGGAGGGAAGGCGACACCGGCGCAGAGGACTGAGAGGAAAATAAAATATGAAAACACTTCGAGAGGAAAACAAAAAAAAAAATATATATATATATATCACAGCGGAAGGCAACGAAATAAACTGAAAGAAGAAATCAAAGCAGACTTGAACGAGAGAGAGAGAGAGAGAGAGAGAGAGAGAGAGAGAGAGAGAGAGAGAGAGAGAGAGAGAGAGAGAGAGAGAGAGAGAGAGAGAGAGAGAGAGAGAGAGAGAGAGAGAGAGAGAGATGAAAATATATAACGAAGAAGGAAAGAGAAAAGAAACAACAGTATGCTGACGATGATGATAAGAAGGAGGAGGAGGTGGAAGAGGAGGAGAAGGCGGAGGAGGAGGAGGAGGCTTGCTGCACTCCACCCACTCCACTTCACGCTACTCCACTGCCCTCCTCGGGTCCACTCCTTGCAGATGAATCAAAGAACTGCCAGATGATGAGGTTAGCATCATCTGGCAGCTACTCCAGAAGTAGCTGGGGAGTGGGAAGCGGTGTCCTTAGGAGGGAAAACAGCAGGGAGAAGAGGAATAGGAGAAGAGCCAGGAGAAGTAGGAGACGCTGTAGGGAGAGAGTAGGAGAGTAGGAAAAGGGAAAGAAAAATGGGTCTAGATGGTAAAGATAGAGATTGGAAGGGGTTTAAGGACGAAGAGGTACAGGTGAGGTGGTTAGATGGTGTGAAGATTAGGAAAGGTGAAAGGAAAGTTGGCAACAACAGTAAACTTTTCAAGTGAGATTTCCTGCTATGGTTTCCTTTTATATTTCATTCGTCTCTTACATTTTCTTGCGTTTTTAATCAGGATTTTCTTCTTTTGACTTTTTCTGGCACTTTTATAGATTTTCGCCATCTCTCTCTTTGCCTTCCTGTGGCTCTCTCTCTCTCTCTCTCTCTCTCTCTCTCTCTCTCTCTCTCTCTCTCTCTCTCTCTCTCTCTCTCTCTCTCTCTCTCTCTCTCTCTCTCTCTCTCTCTCTCTCTGTGTGTGTGTGTGTGTGTGTGTGTGTGTGTGTGTGTGTGTGTGTGTGTGTGTGTGTGTGTGTGTGTCACGCTCTCTTTTCCTCTCGCTCTTTTTCTCTCTCGCTCTCTCTCTCTCTCCCTCTCTATCTCTTTCTCTCTCGGTTTTTTCCCTGTCGCTCTCTTTTCCTCTCGCTCTCTTTCCCTTTCTTTCTCTCACTCTTTCTTAGCACATGGCCACATCAGCTCAGTCTCCCCAAACTGACGTGCGCTGACAAACACGTGTCACTGTCAAACTGGATTTCTCTCTCTCTCTCTCTCTCTCTCTCTCTCTCTCTCTCTCTCTCTCTCTCTCTCTCTCTTGTCAAAATATACCTTAAGGAAAAAATCAAGTATTGTGAAAACGGAAAAATAAAACAAGATAAGTATCGAAAGAGAGAGAGAGAGAGAGAGAGAGAGAGAGAGAGAGAGAGAGAGAGAGAGAGAGAGAGAGAGAGAGAGAGAGAGAGAGAGAGAGAGAGAGTTGATGGAGGAAGGAACCTTATCCCAGAGTCGGCTTAGAATACGCAGGAATAAAACCATAAAATTCTAGATCGCCGTCCCTTCCGTGCCGGGGGAGCAATGTCTGGTAACTTCAACTTCTTCAGGAGTTGGTGAAAGTTGGCGATGACTCTTTCTCGACAACAGGACTTTCCGTGAACACTTGGCTGAAGTCGGTGGGGCTCTTCCTCTCAGGGGGCGCTGCAGATCCGCCGAGAGCCGCCGGGTGTTCCGCGGCGTCCTTACCATGGCAACGGTAGGCAGTCACGAGGCATTACGCTTGTTGAGATGACTATGGGAGGTGTTAAAGGTGCTGGGATGATAAGGGGAGGCATTTGGGAAAGGTAATTAAGCTGTTCAACTAATTGGGGGAATGACTGTGACGTAATTGGGGATTATTCGCGAAGGGAATATAAGGAGGTGAAATAATTGGAGAAGACAATAAAGGTGTTGAAATATTTTTGGGGAATGACTAACATAACTAGCGAATGACTGCTGAAATAAGTGGTGTATGGCTAAGATGACCAAAGAATGAGTGTTGACATAATTGGGAAATGACTGCGCCCCATCAGAAATATACACAGCCACTAGTCACGAGACACTAAGGGTGTTGAAGTAATAGGGGCATGACACTGGCCTTGGTTGGGATGGGGCGCTGCTGCCAAGGACGCGGAGGCACTTCATAAAGACTTTCTCTGCTAAAAGTGCAGAAAATTAACCAAGAGATATAAAAAAAGAAACTAGGAACTTAACTATAAAAAAAAAAACTTGGAAGAGCTTGAGGGTCGAGGCTTTGGCAGGAGAGTGAAGGTTAAAGGGAAGGAGGGAGGGAGAGGGGAGGGAAGGAAGAGAGGGAGAAAGGGGGTAGTGGGGGCGAGAGGCGAGGTACCAGAGACAGGAGGGATGGCGACAGGTTGATTTGTTGGCAAGGAGTGACACGCCGCTGATCGGAACGCGAAAGACGAGTCCAGTTTGGGAGTAGAATGATAGCACGCACGTGGATCGCTTCTACAGAAAACAACATCGTCTCATTTCCAGGTTAAAGGTTGTTATGGAGAGAAAAAATCATTCGGTAGTATTAATCCAACATTAGGGACTTTGAACCGAGCGATGGGATAACCTGAATGGAACGAGAAGCTAAGATACTCTCTACGACCTCTGCTGCTCCCTTCAAGACCCGCCACACGCCAGGCCGCACACGCAATTATACAAACAGAGGCAGTCACTCGGAGTATATTAAACAGTAATACCCGCCTGGTGCTCCCCAGTCCTCTCTCCGAGCCTCCCAGTGCAGCGTTCTAAGCAGTATTACCGACGCTACCTCGCATCCACACCCACCCGCCCACCAACACACAAACACACACACACACACACACACACACACACACACACACACACACATGCACCACCTCTGTCCCCGCATCACCGTCTCCTCACTTCGCTACTCTTGCCCTGGGACGCGTAACAAAGACAGCCCCCACAAAAGGGACACTTCCAAACGTCATTAGCGGGAATAATTCAACGCCGGGAGCGGTGAGGGTGACCAGCATGTTGAGGTGACCCACTTCACTCTCCCCCTCTGGACGCCTCGCACCGCACCACTTCCTCTCTTTCTCTCTACCCTCCCCCTTGCTCTCTCTCTCTCTCTCTCTCTCTCTCTCTCTCTCTCTCTCTCTCTCCTCCCCACTGAGCGTCCAATCCACAACCGCCGCTCCTTCCAGCCGTAAAGAAACCCACAGAATCCCATGCGTGATCTTATGACTCAACGGCAGCCGGCGGAAAAATATATGGCGACAATGAGATAAAAAAAAAAAAAAAGAAATGAGAAAAAAAAGACAATGAGATAAAAAAAAAGAAAAAAAAAACTAAAGTGAATAGAAAAAAAAAATAGAGCACGCAATCATACAGTACGAGAGAGAGAGAGAGAGAGAGAGAGAGAGAGAGAGAGAGAGAGAGAGAGAGAGAGAGAGAGAGAGAGAGAGAGAGAGAGAGAGAGATGACCGGATAAGCGGCACGAAAGTGTGAACCAGTCAATAACTTCAGACGTGGTGAAGAACTTAAAGGGGAGGTGTGGTCACTGCATTGTTGGTGAACACGTGAACTGGGTGGGCGTGGCGGAGGGGCGGCAAGGGCATGGGCGTGACTGAAAGGTGGGGAACTGTAGGCGTGGCTGGAAGGAGCGAAGGCAGTGGGCGTGGCTGTAAGATTTAAAGATCGTGGGCGTGGCTGTGAGGTGGTAAGACTGTGGGCGTAGTTGGAGGGTTTAAAGACCGTAGGCGTGGCCGAAGGAGTGGAAGAAGTGGGCGTGGCGTTGAGAAGGTGGTAGTTATGGTAGTTAAAATTGAATATTCTGTACATTGTAATAAGCCTGATATGTATAAAGGAAAAAAAAAGCAAAAGGAGAGTTGTGCAGATGTGAGTGCTCATTGGGTGAACATAACAACATAAGCAAGGACACAAGAAGTCAGTGAGTCCACACTTGCCATACGGTCATACGTACCTATACTCACATATCATCACTATTCATAAGCGTATCTAATCTTCGTTCAAAGCTTCCCATTGACACTGCACTGGATCTATTCCAACTGCACATGAAGCAATTTTTCTCCATCTCACTTTGTAAATCTAACTCTATCAAGCCTGAACCCATTATTTCCTGTCCATTTCTGTTTACGTAACCTTAAGGGTCTTGTCTATATCACTCTTGCTGTATCCTTCATTGGACGTGAATATGTAAGGGGTGCTTGAAGTGGGCGTGGCTCTGCTGGTGCACGCCCAAAGTGGGTGTGATCACTAGTACGTCAGGAGCAACTAAAGATCTATTTTTCGTCGTCTTTGGCAGCGCTGTTGCAAATTTGTTCCGCGGCAGTAGATTCACGGTGGCAGAGTCGTTAGCGTGTGCATCTTGATGAGGGAATAACACTGGTCTGGCTGGCTGCTTGTCTGACAGCTGAGGCAACTGTACTGGCCGGGGTCTTTTCTTTCCTGGCTTTCACGAACACACAGCAGCTTTACGCAAACCAGAAAATTATGGACTCTTGGAATAAGTTAACAAAAAAAAAAAAAAAAAAATACAACAATCTTCCTCTTCCATTTTTTTCTTACTGGTAACTTAGCGGTAATTTTTTTTTTTTATTTCTTGTGCCCTTGATCAGCTTACTTCACAAATGAAAAGCACGACTGAATAAGTGAGTGACGTACGACACTATAAAGAGTTTAAGAATGAAAGAAGTCATTCCCAAAATACTCCTCCTCAGCCTTAGTCTTGGTTACTCATTACAGGAAGGGTCGTCACCATCACCATGGAAGGATTATGCCCCCTTCTCTTTCGCACAAAATGTAAAAAGTGTCCTGTTTTTAATTCAGCGAGTCTGTTGTTGGCTCATGAAGACACAAAGGACGAAGCATGGATAGAGGCAAACAAAAGACGACAAAAGTCTACTTGGAACACTCACCTGCAGCAGACAAGGACGGGAAGGCTGCCAGGAGGAGGAGGAACAGCAGCAGCAGCAGCACGAGTAGCGAGGGAGCCGCTGCGAGGGCCATCTTGCGGGTACAGGAGGAGGGCTAAGGGGGAGGGGGAGGCTGAGGGGCTCCTGCACTGATACTCAGCCACCTGGCAACGCTGGGGTCAGCGAGGTGGACTATGATAGGACGGGGTCACAGCTTTGGTCGCGTCATGGACTCTGCCTGCGTCTCTCTCTTTCTTTCTTTTTTTTTCTCTCTCTCTCTCTCTCTCTCTCTCTCTCTTATTTTCTTTCACGTATTACTTCCGTGCATAGCATTAGGAAAGGTATTATTACATCTTATTGGTTCCAACGAATTAATTTCACTCTCTCCTCACCACACAATAACTTGAGACACCACTAATCGACGCCACACCGACATTGCACTGCGGCCACCAGGGGATTGTTGCCTTGCCGAGGGCGCGACCACCACTCACTGTCAATGGGTTGTCCACAGGCGCCGCTGACTCGCTTGCTGCTCAATGTCGTGGCTCATGACACCAGCACGTCTTGTCCTCTATAGCCACTCTTTTCAGGCACCTCTGCAAAGGAAGGAAGGAATGTTGCTTTCATGGACAATAAATGCTTCCATACATGAACTACTTTGCATTATGGTGTGTATCACTGGCTTTAACAAATAAAAGACATCAAAGCAAGTTAAAATAAAGTAAATATCGAGATGGCTAGATACAGCACGCGCGCGCACACACACACACACACACACACACACACACACACACACACACACACACACACACACACACACACACACACACACACACACACACACAATCACGTGCAAGGGTGGCAGGAAGCTGTCTCGAGGGAGGGCAAGGAAACAAGTGTATCTGACGGGGGTTGATATATTGCCAGCAAGGCGGTGTGCTTCTCGCCTCCTTCCCTTCCCGTCCCTCTTTGCCACCACCACTTACGCTCCGCCTCTCCCTTGCCCTTTTTTTTTTTTTTTTACCATATTATGCTTAACTCTCCAGCAGTAAATCTGTACCGTCGACTTTGTTTTTCTTTTTCATTCAAAGTTTACTGAATTTCTCTTGTTCTTTTCCCTATAAGCTTGGACTACTACTGCTACTGCAACTCCTACTGCTACTACGACTCTCTCTCTCTCTCTCTCTCTCTCTCTCTCTCTCTCTCTCTCTCTCTCTCTCTCTCTCTCTCTGTACATACATCTCTGTTCTCCGATGTATATAAATTTTAATAGCAAAATATTTTCCCTGCTCTTTTCACACGGCACTTGGTCGCTATTTATCAGAGTCAAGAGATTGCAGCGTGTGGACAGAGCACTTAGGGACCGATGGGAGGCAGCTTTGATGTCACGCCCCTTAAAATGCCAACCTGTTTAAAGTTTGCCCAACACTTCTTTCCAAAATGACCCAGCGAGCGCCTGGACTGTATTCTCAAGTTTTTCCTGGTGGTCTTATCCCGGACTCTTTTTCATTGTTCAGGCTGGGTTATTAGAATTTTTGTTCTTTTCCGTGATGTTTTTTTTTTTTTATGGTTTTCAGTGATTGGAAGTAGTAGTAGTAGTAGTAGTAGTAGTAGTAGTAGTAGAAGTAGTAGTAATAGTAGTAGTAGTGCGCAGCAGTGGTGGTGATAGTATTTTATTGGGAAAGATGCAAAAATTTAAAAGATTTGTACAGAAAAAATACCACACACACATACACACTATTGCTACCACTACTACTACTACTACTACTACTACTACTGTAGTTAAATCCACAAGAGGAGAGAATAAACTGGGTCATGAAAGTAAAAGCGCCCTTTCTTATCTTGTCATTAATGAGAAAATTTCTTTGCTTTATCACACAGAATAAATAATTTTGTACACTGAGGCAAATTGCAGAGAGAGAGAGAGAGAGAGAGAGAGAGAGAGAGAGAGAGAGAGAGAGAGAGAGAGAGAGAGAGAGAGAGAGAGAGAGAGAGAGAGAGAGAGAGAGAGAGAGAGAGAGAGAGAGAGAGAGAGAGAGAGAGAGAGAGAGAGAGAGAGAGAGAGAGAGAGAGAGAGAGAGAGAGAGAGAGAGAGAGAGAGAGAGAGAGAGAGAGAGAGAGAGAGAGAGAGAGAGAAAGAAAGAAAGAATGAAAGAAAAAGAAATAAAGAAAGAAAAAGAAATAAAGAAAGAAAAAGAAAGAAAGAGAGAGAGAGAGAGAGAGAGAGAGAGAGAGAGAGAGAGAGAGAGAGAGAGAGAGAGAGAGAGAGAGAGAGAGAGAGAGAGAGAGAGAGAGCGCCACATGCCATGAATTAAGTCAAGTAAGTTAGCATGTCTTAGGAGCTCTCTCTCTCTCTCTCTCTCTCTCTCTCTCTCTCTCTCTCTCTCTCTCTCTCTCTCTCTCTCTCTCGTACTTAAATACTGCGGTTTGTAAGAAAGTTTTGCTTAAATAACTTCCGAAATAAGATATGTTGGTGAGGGAAACAGGCCGCGGGGAATTGTGTAAGGCAGTCAAGAAGAGACGAAGCGAGTGAGAGAGCAAATTAGGCCAGTAAACAAGTGAGGATGAGCATAAGTAAACATGCTTAGCGAGAGAGAGAGAGAGAGAGAGAGAGAGAGAGAGAGAGAGAGAGAGAGAGAGAGAGAGAGAGAGAGAGAGAGAGAGAGAGAGAGAGAGAGAGAGAGAGAGAGAGAGTCTAGCTTTTATGCACACGGGAAGCAGAGCAAAAGCAAAGCACAATTTCAGAAAAAATCCCCTCTCTCTCTCTCTCTCTCTCTCTCTCTCTCTCTCTCTCTCTCTCTCTCTCTCTCTCTCTCTCTCTCTCTCTCTCACAGGAACAGTACAGTACACGCTTGGTCACACGCAGCCATCACACTCGTGCCTCGTCGCAGCGCCTCTGGACAGTCCGAGCCTACCTTAGTGCTGTAAACTATCAAGACGAGTGCTAATGAGATGCAAGTTTAAAGTGACTGCAAATGATTATGAGCGTAAGGAGCATAATGTCACTGTACCTTCGTGTGTGTTTCGTGAAGGATGAATGTGATCACTGCCTCAGCGTGGATGCCTGAGTACTTTTCTATGCTTGTTTATTTTTCAAGGTATTGTGTATCATAAGCATCTCAAAGTAATGTCTTTTAGAACAAGGATAAATAAAGAGACTGTTTTATATGAGGACTGCCGCGTGTAGGTCTGATGATTTCTCTGTAGTTCCCATTATTTTCTTGTGTTCCTAAGTGCGTGAGGATCCCTGTACCTGCGTGACCACACCTGGGCTGCCTCAGCGGTGCGTAATGAGCCAGGCGCCCTAATCAGCTGACCCTTGCCTGTTTTATTCAATTGCCGGTGGAACATCGATTTCCCTGCGGGACCAAGTCAGGGACAAGGACGTTGCAGCCGACGTCAGCAACACTCCTGTTTCCACGCAACGCCTACAGCCCGCCCCGCCCCGCCCCGCCCTGCCTCATGACAACCCCACTCCATGCAGCCCCGCCCCTCATTGCCAGGATGTGTTCTTCCCCCTCCCTCTGTCAACTTGTCCTGTCAAAACGTCTAGTCCCCCTTTGTAATGGCCACCTCCTCTCTTCTCCTCCTCCCCTCGCCTCTTATCATCCCTTCCTTCCTTCCCTGCCTTGCCCACCAACATTCTGACATATCATGCTGCACCCTCTCTCTCTCTCTTTCCCTCTTCTCCCCTGACATGTCATCCTTACCACCAACCTCAGCTCTAACCCACACTACTGCCACCATACCACGACCGCCACGTCCTGCCAGGCCTGTTACATATGCCATCACGTCTGCTCCTCAAGGTTCCTACCATCTATACACTGTCTTATTCCTTCCTTCCTTGGCGTGGCGGTGTCCCTCTCGCACACTCGCCTATCCCCATCTTTTACTGCCTCGTGCTAACCCTGTCCCGTCCAGTCCCATTAGAGGCCAACGACATAGCCTCCAGAAAGTTTACTATTCATTACAGCCTCTAAAACGCCAGGAGGCCGCCAGCCTTGCTCACTCGCCCTTCGCCTCTTCTTTTCCTTCGTCCAAGAGAGGCACTAATGGACACATATATGGCGTAGGGAAAAAAGGCGACCGTAAGAACTACTTTTAAACTTGCGAACAGTACTGCGAGGGAGGAAGGCGTGGGCTGGGATAATTCTCCAAGACGTGGTGAGCATTAGTGACTTTTTGTCTGATTAATTTGGGAAAGTACATAAAGGGAAAAAAAGCGTCAGTTTATGATTACTGATCTAAAATACCATTCATAGGTCAGCGACACACTCACACTCACACACACACACACACACACACACACACACACACACACACACACACACACACACACACACAGGTTTCTTACTCTTGGACAGATGGGAGTGAAGCATCAACGTGACACAGGAATCTGATCTTGCGTTATCCCAAACTAAAGTCACTTACAAAACCACTTGTCCTTACTTAGTGCCAGGCATACATGAAGCAGTCTACGTGGGTCTTTTCCTGAAACATTGTCTATTTGAAGCATGAGCCATCCAAGGCATAAGACACGATTTTTCTGTTTTATTTATTTACTATTATTTTTTTTTTTTCGTGTTTTCAATGTCACGTTGTCTGGCCAAGGACACGAAAAAAAAAATTCAGTACACCCTTACTTAAAAATTCAATTACAAGAGGAAATAAAACGTACAAAAATAATAACCGACCAATTTCATTCCGGAGGTGTCTAGATACTCTTCTTTAAGTCGCAGGAAGGAAGAAAACACAAACAGGCAGAGAAGTCCAGGTGAGGCAGTGAGCCAGCCAAGTTTCCAAGGAGATGAAGCACACTGGATATCGTGGCCTGCTTTCAGTCTCAGGGGTTCACGTCAGTATCAGAAGGGAACCACGGTGGAAAGAGCATAGGAACACACACCACACAAAACCGTGACTCTTATGGCCAAAGCACGACTGTCTCATTAAGGTCCATATTTTGAAACACTTTTGCGCCGCACCCCCAATACTTTCAAAAGGCTCTAGTTGAAGATTCACTGGCTTTCAAGGGTGTTCTTATCGTTCTGATGACAAAATAACAAGAATTTTATGTTATTAGCAGGAGAATCACTCTTAAGTACCAGGCTTATCATCTCTGTGGCCTTTGAAAAT